>NC_139347.1:186881013-187323513 GCF_055883805.1 Amblyomma maculatum
CACTGCATCGCACTTTCCCGATTACCTCTACATCCTGCACAATGGTGGGGGTTGAACACATTATGAAGTCGACTTCATTTTTAGTCTCTCTGTTAGGGTTTATAAAAAAGGAATGAAAACGTTTGGCAACTTACATTGAAGGTTTCTGGCAGAAAGAAGTATTTTTTTCCGTGCTCGACGTCGCCAAACGCCGCCTCGCCGAGAAGTTTTTTTGCAGATCTTCGGGGCGCGACCACGTGACACAATCACGTGACGCATGCCTCTATTTTTGCAGGCATTCTGAGAACAATCACGTGACACATGGGTGCCGTAGCCAAGCCGTAGTCTCGGCGTCCGCTCACGCGAGTATCGTGGAGTTCGCTTTTTTTTTTTTAATCGCGCTGCCGCGCTGCTAAGACGAAAGGCGGGAAGCGTGGAATGCCGAGCGAGCGCCGGTTCTGTGCGTTCGCAATCTTTTGCTTTCGTTCTTTTTCTTCCGGTGGTTTTGTGGGGTGGCTGGAATTCGAGGCGACGCAGAGACTCGGAGTGGCGAGCCCGCTTCTTCACAGCGCGCTGCATGGATCGTGTGTTTGCTTTCCTCATTGTAATGAAAACTTGAGTTCTGACCGTATGTGGGGCCACACATATTGAGTACCTGCGCATAAGTTATTTGCACACACGCCCGCTCACACACATGCAGATTTGCAGTGGCGGAAAAGATATAGCTCTCAAGACTGACAGCATTATCCATTTATGCTAAATAAACACGAAAAACTGATTGCTGATTTGGTTACTTTTACTCGGAGACAGCTTCGTGAATATTTTGTGAAACTTTGAAGCCATCCTTTTCGCTGTATTGATGACATCACTGCGGTATTACCATAAAATTGCGCTGTTATTCGGTAAACACATATCTATTTTCTTTTTTTTTTACTTGTGATGCTGTTCATCTCTGTAATGCCTGCAATGTTTATGCCTGTAATGTGTTCCATGTAAACTCTCAAGCAGTGTGCAACTGCTTTCGCGCTGAGGAGCCCCCCCCCCCCTCCCCCGTCCTCGGATTTGAAAATAAGATTGATTGAGTGATAATTTCATTGATTAATTGATTGATTGATTGATTGATTGATTGATTGAAGGGCGCGTAAATGTTAACGTAGCAGTCAAATCGCCAGCGCTACCTAGCTGCCGATCAGGCTAAAGCAGTCCATACCAAACTTTAAAAAAATAAACGAAAGGAAGAAAGCGTGCAATCTGCTCTGTCATTTTCCGAGGGCAGCTCCAAGCCGTCACAGGTTTATACCATGCTATCTACGTTGGCAAGCCTGCCCGCTTCTCCTTTCACACCTTCCGCACTTCAAGGGGGGGGGGGGGGTGGGGGGGGGGTGAAGAATGCGTGCGTGCGTGCGTGCTGCTGTGTGCTTTGCTCGCAGGACGGCTAGACGCTCCCCCTCCTCCAGCTCGAAGGCGCGCGCTCCGATGGTCAAGAGCCTCCTTGCATCTTCCCCGCGCATTGGATTTGAGACACCTTGCAACCACCCTCTCGAGAGGGTGGCTGCAGCTAGAACTAGCATAACGTTCTTAATGTATCACAACACACGGAAGAATGAATATGTTCAGCTACAGCTGGTTCATATTCCGTGGTTCTGCATGTTAACTGCTGTTAATTGTGCCGTAAGGGCGCTTAATTTATGCACAGTGTAAGGTCAGTGCTGCGGACCGCAGGTTGCGCGGTGATATAGTTCACCAGGCTGAATGAGCGCGATGCGAAGGCAGAGAGCGAATATGCGTGTTTCTGCGGGCGCATTCTATGCCGTTATGTGTGCTAGTTCGCTCGCACCGCCCCCTTCTCTGCGCCTTCCCTCTTCCGCTCTCTTCTCTTACCATTAGCGCGCCTCCCTTCTCTACCCTTGCCCTTAGCACGCACCTCACCCAGACACCACCTCCAGTAAAAACATAACAAACGTAGAACCTGTAGAGCACTCGCTCAGTTGACGCACATGCCCAAAGGCTGCTGTGTGGTCTCGGATAACCTCCGCGAGCGAAACATACGATGCGCGCGGTCAGGAACAGATGGCTGAGATATGGCCGCTGCCTTGCCGGGAGCTGTGGCGCAGAAGTGAATAAGACAATTGCTAACATATTGAGCGCGGCGATAGAACATGTCGGCGACGCGAACGCCGATTTGTTTCCATAAGTGGTGGGCAGGGGCGTAGTGTGAACAGTGGGGTGTCTCGACGGCATCTGGGCGCACAGTTCTAATCCCGATCGTGTCGATAAAAGAAAAAAAAGAGAAGTTCATTTTTTTTCTGGTGAAAGTTTTGTCCTCGTCAGGGAAAAGCACTCTCCATTTTCCAGTAATTTCGGCGCGTGAAAAGGGAAGGGGTGGAGGGGGGGGGAGCTTGTTCGGTATTTTACTGAACATGTGCATATACTCATAGTTGTGTGTATACCATCAAATAATGCTAAAGTCCCGCTCATACAGCTTCTGGGCTACGTGGATCCGAGCGTCCAGGGCGTGCGCCTCTTGGAGAGCATCGCGCGATGTAACCCGACAACACCACACAGCGCACATTCGCCATCGTAAAGTTGGCGGCGCGGTGGCTGACGCCGTGCTGTCCGCGTTTACCTTCCATTTGTGATGTTTTAGTCTTTAATGGTGCGAGCAAGCTCGATAACAGGACTCAGTGCGTCCTCAACAAGAGCGGACGCTTGACGAAGAAATGCGCGATGAAGAAAGAGTGAAATTGTAACCAGTTAAATTTTTCAAAATATAAACTTATACGTTTTTATCAATGATTCTTGCGAATTGGTCGTATCAATTGTCTTTTTCCATTTCATTTTTAACATATGTTACTCATAATAAAAATAAAAAAAAGTAATTCAAATATGATTTGCAATGAACAGCATGCACTCGGTCAGTTAATTGGGACTACATACTTTCGATCTGAACATTTTTTCTGACATGCCAAATTGCTTCAATATATTGCAATGGCTGTGTATGAGTGGTTTAACCAGACATAAATGTCGGGGGCGTTATACAGCATCGATAAAAAAATTGCAGAAAGGCCGAAAAAAGGAGTTCAAAAACTTTCGGAAGGTGTTTTGACCTCGAAACAGAGGCCTGGCTACGCCCCTGCTGTATATTGACAGGCATATATACAGAGAAGTATATTGGCCTAACAACTTGCTATGTACCAACTTTATATGAACTGATCTAAATACACAAATGTAACCGTGTATGAACTTCGTATTTACACATGTCTATAGAGATTAAAAGTACGTACAATATTGATAGAGTCAATAAGGTGTTAATAAAAATTCTAAAGACTGTTGACGACCATTTTTGTAAGGGTGACGCCGCTTTGAGAAGATGCTGATTGGGAGAGGGGGACTTACGTCAGAGCCAACGAATTTAACACAAGACTTTGTCACTCAAGTGCTGGAATAAAATGTATGTCCCCTGTGTCGCTATCCGGACACGCTGCCTCTACGCCAACAAGGAAGCTGTCACACAACACTCTTAAGCGCTCACCGCACGAGGCGGAGATTCGCCATGACGGGAAGCCACTCGCCGCTCAATGCGAAGCAACAAATCGCGTTGAGACAGTATGTAACTTCCGCTATACCTTTTTAGAAAATTTGTTTTTGTTTTATTCAAGAAGTTTTTAATAAGGAATTTGCTTTCGTAGTGCCGTTTAAGTTAGGAACCTGCAGATACTCGCTTCATCTGAGGAAAGGAGCAGGGTTGGGAGTCTAGTGGAATTCGCCGTTTGCGGAGCAATCTGCTTGCCGCTATTGTATTTGTATCTATTATACATGCCGTCATTGCACTGGCCGCCGCTACGGTGCCGAACGACGGCTGTTGTGAGGCGTGTCTTAATCTTTCTTTTTACCTCATCTCTTAAATCTGCCTGCACGAGGCAATGGTGGAGGCTTATCTACAGACAGTTTGCTGAGCCGTGTATTTTTTTTTTTACTTCTTCCTAGAGTCGCAACATCTGACCCATGCATATGAGCGCGTCGAGTTCTGTAAAACTTAGGAGGGTAATAAAGGATACAAAAGGCTATTGTGGGTAGGTTTTGGGTATTAATAACAAAAGGAGCGATAGAAACTCACTTTTTACAAGTTGTGCATCGCATAGTGTAGTTTCACATCACTGCACCGTGTCCCTTAAAAACGCCAGATATTTTTCAGCGCTTGCTGTTTAGCCTTAAAACATGACGCAAGCATATTTATACTCCCTCTTGACCAAACGACGAGACGGCCGAAACAGAGCAACACTTAAAACACTCTGTTGCCGAGCTCCGTTTATTCGCACGGGTAATTGTTGTGCTCTCGGATAATTGCACATACACACAAGGGACAATGGCCACAGCGTCTGAAATGGTATTATATTGCGTGACGAGATCAAAAAGTATATTGTAATATGATAGACAAAAAGCCCTACTGAACAATAGGAAACAAATCAATAACTTCGACTCAATGTGAAACAAATGGCAGAGACCAGAATCGGCGCACCTAGCAGGAAATTCTTTCAGAGGGATCAACAAATTTATGAACCGCAGGGAGCGATCCGTGCCGCTGTAAAGCCTAGCTGCAGAGTAGCTTCAAATGCAAGAATTTTGAAATAGTCAAAGATATAACTTTTTGGTTACAAGGAATTTCAAGGAAAACTTTACTGAAGGACGCGAAACAGTGAAAGTAGAGGGAGAAATGATCCAGTGACTCGGGTTCACTGCAGAATGAATACACAGCTGCGGGCGAGGAGCCAGATTTGGGGGGGGGGGGGGGGTAGAATTAAGGAGAGTAGTCCTACACCTGACTTTTGTTAGAGATAGCTCGCACTGACGTTTCAGGCTCTGACCTAGGGTCTAGTATACTGCAAATATATAATACCAGCGGAAACGATACGCGATGGAGTCGTCGCGCGACGAATCGCTAGGGAAAATGGCCTCATGCGGTTATCGCTTTAAATAAACTTAAGTATATTCATTTTTTGTCACAACTTGAAGGTACATGCATTTTTAAGCAGTAGTGAGATCGACAAGAATTCGAACTTGATTTTTAAGTTCTTAATATTTTTGACCAATTGATCCTTGCAGGCACGCGCCAGTCTCTTGACTGCGAAAAAGAAAAGAGCGAAGAAGAATGCCGCATGTTTAGTCAAGACCGTGGTTTCTTATAACCAGAGCCCAGTAAACTGGATAAACTACAAATTTTGTTCGGCGTCATTTAAAAGAGGCATAGCGTAGGCAAAGGACGAGTACAATGAAAATTTAAATACTTATTTGTCAAACCCTAAGCACAGGAAGGCTTTGTATCGTTTGATGGAACGAAATAGAAACTCACGCATTTCTCAGTCATTAAGTTCAATAGTGTTGTCTCCACAGGAGGCAAAGGATGAGTTGGAACCAATTGCACAAGGGCACGCATTACGTTTCCAGGAGCAGTGCAGAGTTTCCTTGCACGCTCCCATTTTCTGCTCACACTATGTTCAGGTTGAAAGGTCAGAACTTCTATCTGTGATTTCTTCCATGCAAAACTCGGCTCCAGGTTGGGACGGGGTTACGGTAGGTGTGCTCAAAATTTTAGCAAATGAATTCACTTAGTATCTCCTGGATCTGGTCCACGAATCATTAGAATCTGCATGGCTGCCGCACGTCTGGAAAGTGGCAAAAATTATATTGCTCTTGAAAGACCCTGGTAAAGGATTTCATGTTGACAACATTCGGCCGATAGCTTTGACTTTGAATCTAGCAAAATTAATAGAAAGAATTGTGCATGGCCGCATCTCAAAGCATATTTCAGAGGTTAATGCTTTGAGTTCTGCCCAGATTGATTTCCGCAATGGATGCTCAATATGGTCAGTACATGTAGATTTATAAAGCAGGATTCATCTTGCAATGTGCAACAAGGAGGTATCAGCGTTAGTGACGCTCGATATAGCTAACGCCTACGACAGCATTGAACATTCCATTAAACTAAACAAGTGGTCATTATCACGTCCTCCGTTCTACATTTATGCTTGGATCAGGAAATTTTTGAAAGGACGAGAATTCTTTTGCACTGATGGCTCATTATTCTCAGATACCTATGCACAGACAAGAGGGGTGCCCCAGGGCTCTGTGCTCTCACCATTCCTTTCTAATATATTAATGTGCGATATTCCGGTTCATCCTGATGTCACTGTATGTGTATATGCAGATTACATAGCATTCTTCGCCTCTGCAAAAGATATTCATGACCTCTATCGTTCACTACAGGCTCACCTAAATGCACTTGAGGTCTGGTTGGACAAAATTAAATTGGTTTTAAATGTGTCCAAACGTACTGTGCTAGTTTTTAAAAGCAATACCCCCTTATATGTTTCGTTAAACTACCGCTCAGATGTCATACCTCAAGTGGAATCTGTGCGGTATTTAGGCATTACGTATGATGCTAGTATGGATTGGAGGCCTCACATCAAGTCTAATGTTCAGAAAGGTGAGCTTGCCCTTGGTAGGCTCATACGGATAAGTAATAGGAAATTTGGTATGCGTCGACACACTCTTCTACTTTTGTACAAAGCCTATGTGAGACTGATTCTGGAATTTGGCTTCATTCTTTTTTCTGGATGTCGTAAATATAAGCTGCATCCTTTGCTGCTTTTAGAGAGACGGGCGCTGCGCCTCTGCCTAGGGCTTCCACAGTCAGTCTCTACCACTGTGCTGTACTTGGAGGACCGTATTTTCAGACCTTAACTCCCGTTTCCGCCTTCTAACTGTTAGATTTTTCTTGCGATCATTTGAGGCTACTCCAGGTATGGCTATACTTATTTTTGTGTCAAACCCCGCCCTCTTTCTCACTCACCAGTGGCCAAGGGTCTGCATGCCCCAGCTTGTTTTGACGCAGAACATTTTAGCAAACATTGGTGTGGACCTCGGTTCTATATGTTCTATTGGTTGCTCAACGTGCTTCGTGGATATAAATTATGATTATATATTTCCATCTAATGTGAAGCACTTACCTTCAGGTCTAATATCCAGTCTCCTATGTGATCACCTTGAAAAGTTCCCTGATCACACTGTAATTGCCACTGATGCGTCTGTGACTGCGCTGAAAGCAGCGATTGGAATTGTTTTCAGAGTCTCTTTCCTGCAGTTTTTCGGTGCGTGTCCCGGATTACACACCGATATTTTTAGCAGAGTTTATGGCAATTGGACTAGCACTACTGAATGTTCCCTGCAGTCAATCAAAAATAATTTTTCTATCAGTCTTTCTATTTTGCTGCCACTGGAGTCAGCACGGGATGCTCTTTTGAGCTGCTCACTAAAGCATTTCATACCGGTGTGGGTGAAAGAACTACGCTTCATCTGGGTCCCCGGTCACTGCGGTATTTTCCAGAACGAATCGGCAGATTTCCTTGCTAAATCAGCTCTTGATGCATCCGTTTCATGTACCATCCCTAATATCACCATTTTTGGAAAGTCCTGTTTTCAGCGTTATCAATACCTAGCCGCTTCGTGCAATGAAACCTTGCTATCTACAGCCGAATACCAGCATCTCATATACTCATGGAAAGTTCGTTCATGTAAATCACGGCAGTGTGAGATAACGATGACTCTCACGAGATGCAGGACTCCTCGCCTAAATCTTTATTTATGTAGATGCGGGATCAGCCCCACAAACCTTTGTGAGGCTTGCGATGAGATTGAAAATATTGATCCCTTCCTTCTCGCTTGCCGAAGATTTTCACATCAGAGGAGGGTGCCTTTAGAAACTCCAATTGCACGCTTGGGATTTACGTTGTCGGTCCCGCTTCTACTCTCCTTCGGTGCGAGTGCGAAAGGATTTGCGTTGCCTCAAATTTGTCTGTACTTACATAACTACATCACAGCTACGGACAGATTCCCTTGCTAATTGTATTCCACATTTACAAACTTCCAAATTTTTGCTTCGTATTTTTACTTTCAATCAATTTTGTGATTTTAAATCTTATGTTTTTGTTTAGTTGATAATTGCTTTATTGCACTAATTCAGTTCGTGTAGGACATTTGGCAGTCCACACTGAACCCTAGTCAATCCCCCTTCGTGGGTATGTGCCATATATCAAGGCAGAAGAAGAAGAAGACCGTGGTTCAGGTTAGGGCAGCTACAAATACCTCCCGTATTAACGTCTAAGATGCTTCTGCTGTCTAGACGCAGGCTCAGTAGAGTAGACTTAGTGACGAGCGACTGCTATGACTGCAGTGATGTGTTCGGCCATGGTCATTTTCAGCGCTGGTTCTTCAATCTCGTTATATTCTCCGTGTGCGCAATGCAGTGCCACACCCTCGCCTTCAGTCTCATCTCTGGTGACGTCGACCACTGGTGCAAGCAGCCACAGGGCGAAATGAAGGTGCCTGCGGCCTCCTGGAGGAACTCGGCAATCCCTCTAGAGGCGGACGGTCGCTTCAGTCGATGCAGCGTCTACAAACAACCAGGTCACCCTAACGACACGCTGATTGTTGACTGCGATGATTGGGACTACGACCCGGAGTACAGCAAGAGGACCATCGTAAGTCAGTGGGACTTGGTCTGCCACAGACGCTGGTTGCGCGCCATGGCGGAGAGCCTCTACATAGCCGGCTCGCTGATTGCGATGACTGCCGTCGGGCAGATGGCGGACAGAGTCGGCCGGATGCCCGTGCTCCTCACAGCGATGGCGGTGCTGCAGCTGGCCACGATGGGCGGATGTTTCGCAGCATCATACCACATGTACGTCCTTTCAAGGTTTCTCAACTCTGGCTGCGTGGCAACTGTCGCCGTCCTCGCCTGCACACTATTCTTTGAGGCATCCACGCACGAGAACAGGAACAGGGACCTGTGTGCCGCCATGTGCGCAGGCTTGCTGATTGCCGAGGTATGGCTTGCTGTGGCACGGCTGCTCAGAGGGCTGAACTGGATAGTTCTCCAGATCTTCATGTTGTCCCCGACTGTCCTCACGTTGTACGCGGTGTCCGCAGTGCACGAGTCAGCCCGCTGGTGCATTGCAGTAAACGACATGGCCAGAGCCGAAATGCTCATGATCGCTGCCGCCAAAGAAAATCGCTTTCCCGTTTCGAACACTGACTGCATGCTGGAAAGGCTCAAGGCAGAGGTTCAGAGGACCGAAATGCGCATGCTGCTCACAGCAGGAGACGTAACTAGAGCAAAGGCAGTACAGCGCAGCGCGTTCGTGATGATCGGCTTATCGTTCTCTGCTTCGTTCTCACAATACTCATTGATGGCCGTCGAGGACAGGGTAATATTAGGAACAACTGCTTGGTTCCAGTGGGCCTCAAGCGGAACCAACCTCGCAAGTTGCGCGCTGCTCTACGCTACGTTCAGAAAACTCTCACCGCAACATCTACTGGCCGCAGCAGTAGGAACGCTTGGTGGCGTTTCCTGCGTGATAAGCCTGAGTTTCGCATTGGGATGCGCTTACGTATCGACATTGTTCTTCCTTTTAGCCAAACCGCTTACGTTCGCGGTCAAAGTCCTCATATTCGCCAACGTCTTGGAAATGGTGCCGACGCGTGTGCGTTGCGGGGCGAGTTGCTGGCTCTTCGGTTTGGGCCGCTTGGGAGGGGTGTGTGCCATAGTGCTGTCCGTGCGGCAAGACATTGGGCGTGGCGATGTGCTTTTCGCCCTAGCTGGGACTACGTTCTTTATGTTGCTCCATGCCCAGCTCTTTTCACAGCAGCCGTCGGAGAAGCCAACTCTGGCCAGCCCTTTATCAGCTGCGGGTTCCATTCAGAGTGTGGACTTCATGAAGCAGACACTGAACTGGCGGAATGTGAAGAAGGGACGAACCAGCAAGCCTCGTGGCAGTGGTCAGTCATCGAGGTACCAAAGCATCGAGCCGAGACCTGTGGACAGCAGACTCAATTAGAGTGTTATGATTTGTGACGCAAATGTGTTTTCAGTCTCGTCACTGTAATTTATGCTATCTAAGCACAACGTTATGTGAATGCAATTTATTCGATCTGTCGAATGTTTACACAATTTCTGTGCCGTTTTGTGGCACTTGTATCAAGGGCAAACATTGGATATTGGATGCAATGCATCTTTTTTTTTGTGTGTTGCTATTAAGTTGGCTTCCAATATGGTTTTCTTTTGGGGTTTCACGTCCTAAAGTGACTCAGGCTATGAGGGACGCCGTAGTGGAGGACTCCAGAAATTTCGACGACCTGGGGTTCTTTAACGTTCACTGACATCACACAGCCCACGGGCGCCTAGCTTTTCGCCTCCACCGATAAGCAGCCACCGAGACCTGCATTCGATTCCGCGTCCTTGGGCGCAGTAGTCGAGGGCCCTAAACACTGCACCACCCCGGCAGGCTTCCAATATGTGCATGACCTATAAACATTATTAGTGGAGGAGGTTCGGAGCCTACTAAAATAGCCTAACGTAATATGTACGCTTCGGGTGTCTAACGAAAAGGGAAGCAAATACAGCACTTTTCTTTCCCCGAATCAAACTACGGTCTTCTAGTTTAGTTTTATTTATAGGATTTAACGTCCCAAAACGACTCAGGCTCTGAGACGCCGTAATGAAGGGCTCCAAAAATTGCGACCACCAAGTTCTTTACCATCCACTGACATCGTTAAGTGTGCAAGTAAAATGCAAATTGGCTCATAGGAAAGAAAATGCGAACTATATATGTCTGAGCGGACATTTGAACCGCACCGTAAAATCGCGGTTTATAGGTCGGTGATGGAGGCGTGTGACTACTGGCATCTCCCAAGGGGGAAGAGATGCATATAGGGCTGGTGTTTTGTCGTTACGCTGTTCAACCCAGGCTAGCAGGCGACGCCCTTGGACAGTGTTTTCTAGACGTATTCGATGACGCGTCTGTGACTCGGTAACGATGGTAGTGAGCGGTGGAAGAGCGGCCAAACGCTCAAGTTACGGATATAGGAGTGTGCTTAGGTAGACCGGTAATAGTGCGTAGTGTTGCGCGATGAAGGCATTCGACCTTAGCGGAGTCAGTCTTCGACAGTTCGAGGACGGGTGTGCCATAGAGGATTTTTCCGACCGCCACTGCTCTGGCCATCGCACGGCAGGCATGTTGCCGCGCACCGCCGTGCCGGTTGGACGGGCGACGAATAGTATGTAGCACTGCTGGCCAAAGGCGTTGTAGCTGATGAACCCATTTCTGGGGACTGTTGCAGCTTGAGGTGGGCAGGCCAAGAATGCGGATTTGCCCATTTGAGAAGGTGGTGGTGTTGCCTCCGATGTGAAGATGGATCTGCATACTGGGGTTGGTTTTATGTTTTCCGTCGATATTAATCAAGTCTGTTTTATGTGGTGCAAGTTCGAGGCCAATTTTGGTTCGTGTATCTTCAAGACAAAGAAGAATCGCCTGAAGTTCAATCTCCATAGAATATTTGTCTACGTAATCCGCTGCCTCGGTCCAGACGGTAATATCATCGGTATATATAGCGAATCTTGCGCTTGTGCTGATTTCCAGATTCCCGGTGACGCGTGTCACGGCCAAGTTGAACAATATGGGTCCGAGAATGGAGCCATGCGGTACACCCCTATCCAAGTAATAGGTTTTGGGCACACATCCCGGAGCTTTGCCACGTAGCTAAATGGGTCTATATGTCAAAACATTGCGTATCCAGATTTGGGCACGAGTACTAGGAAAGCGTTTGGCTTGTTCCTCCAGGATAACCTCATGGCGAACATTGTCAAAGGCTTTGTGTATATCGACAACCAGGAGATAGTCAGGTAGCGCTTTACGATGAGCTCTATTCAGAACTCTTCGCAAAAGCCAAAGGCAGTCATGCGTTCCGAGGTTAGGGCGGAAGCCGGCTTGAGCTGGATGAAATCCAGGACTGACGTATTCAATGTAGTGACTAATTCGGGTATGCAGCAGGCGCTCGATGAGTTTACAAAGATGTGAAGTCAGGGCGATTGGACGCAAATTACTAGGAAGTCGAGGATTTTTGCCAGGTTTAGGGATAGGAAGAATAAGAGAAAGCTTGAGGTTATCCGGTACCGTTCCGGTCTCCCAGTAAGAATTAATGATGTCGGGAAGGGCATCCTGGGCTGCCGAATCGAGATTGCGAAGCTCCTGCCAACTGACTCGGTCATGCCCGGGTGTGGCGCGAGCTCAGCCTCTTCCGAGAGCTGCTTGCAGTTCTCCCTTTGAGAATGGGCGATCCAGGTCTAGATCAGGGTTTCTGACTGGGAAAATGAAAACTGCTGGTGGAGGCGTTAGGCTGGCGTGTGGGAAAAAAGTGCGTATAACTTCATCTTCAACATCAGCCGGGTTGCCATTGAGAAGGAGATCGGCGAGAGGTGGGGCCCCGCGTGCCTTGCCATTTAGACCACGAAAGATGCGCCAAAGTTGTAATAGGCACGGTACTTGTCCAACACGGTCGCATGTAGTGTGCCAAGCCTCACTTTGCAGGTGAAGCTGGTATGCCCGGATAAGCTTGAATTGTCGTCGAAGAAGCACGAGATCTTTGTGACGTTTTCCGCGTGTCCGAAAACGTTGCGTGAGGTGATCTCCGCGACGCCGAAGGTTAGCCAGGTGAGCACCCATGCCAACTGTGGAATCGTCACGGGGGATATATTCGAGAGCTTGAGTGCGGTCATCTCGGTGTACTGACAAGAAGGAGTCAATATCCGAGAAGGGGGTCGTAGTATTAGCACGAAACTTCTCCCAGTTGAAAAACGAATGTGTTGTGATCACTACCTTAAGATTTAGAAAGGACTTCCCAGCGCCGAAGAAGACGTGGTGATGAGAATGTAAGGTCGAGTGTAGTGTCTGCTTGAGAGGGATGGAGACCGATACGGGTCGGTGCGTTAGGTTCGTTGCACAGGGTAAGAAGAGTTTGATCAAGGGCGTCATATAGGTGTTTACCACGTTGATTAGGCTGAGATGAGCTCCAGGCTACGTGATGTGCGTTGAAATATCCGCCAATAAGAATAGGATAAGTGTATGTTGCGTTTTCAAGGTCAGGGAGCCAAGTACAGGGTTCTGCCATGACGTTACCTGGCCGGAAATAGGCCAATGCTTCAACGAAAGGTTTTTGGCCAGGGGGAAGATTTTTACTGCAACAATTTCACGAGTGGGAGAGCAAAGGGGCTGAAGCGAGAGCTGAGTGGAAGGACAATCGTTTCGAATTAAGACGGTCGCCTGTCCCTCTGCACGGCCGTTTTTTATGTTGGATAGTAGGTGTCTAGTAAGTGCAGTAACCTGGAATTTTACAAGGACCGCGCGTTTCTTGAAGGAGTATGAAAAGAGGACGGCGCTGAGGCACAAATGTACGAAGGGTAGGACCGTTCTGATTGAAGCTTCTGCAGTTCCATTGAATCCCATGAGCCATAGTACTCATAAAAGGGACACAGATTTACGGCGCTTGCTATTGTCTGTGAGTGTGGTACGTTGGAACTCCTCAAACACAGTCTGGAGATGCTCTGCATGGAAGTGAGGGCAGCAGTTAGAGTTACATTAACTTCCTTTGGCAGAGTTTCTTCCAGCTTCTGTGTCTCTTGGCGCGTTCCTGTCGGATTAGCCTCAGCATGTGGATATAGGCGGAATCAGACGCTGTGACCGGTTGCAGCCGTGCGGGTAGGCGAACGGCTTTTGCGGCCCTTCTGTGAGCGGCTGCGTTGCGGAATCTGGGAACGAGTTCGGGTGTCCATTGTTATCTTGTCCTTAGTTATCATCTCCCGGAGACGCTGATTTTCGCGGCGTAGTTCAGATATTTCTGCTCTGAGGTTCTCAATGACCTCGACTAAAACTGGAGAAGAGGTCTTTTCAACATAAGATACATGTTTGGCGACAGTATGTGAGGATGTCACCTGATGCGTATTCGGATCATCCGACTCCTTAGATGCCGATTTGTCGACAGGCTTTGCATAAGCTCGAGCCGGGCACTGGGCACTCAGAGCGATATGCATGGAAGCGCCGCAGGCTACGCAATGAGGAAACTGCTTGCAGCCGGGGTCTTCAGGGTGCGGGTTCTTACCGCAATCCCGACAAACGGTGGGAAACGAGCAGTATTTGGCTACATTGCCGATGCGGTGACAGTTATAACATGCGACTGGGCGTGGACGGTATTCACGGACTCGTGTAATCTCGTAGTCGAATACTTGCCGAGAAGGTAATCTGTCTGATGCGAAGGTCAGAAGTAGCAAACTTGTCTTGCCGAGCATGCGTATGTCCCTGAATTCAGCTGTCTCGCAGCGCAGATGTGCCATGCTATAGTCCATCGTGAGGCCTTCTCTAATTCTGATCACACCTCGCATACTGCCAACCACAGGCTGCTTCAGTGGGGACGTGTCCACATCGAACGCTTGGACAGAATCCCGCGTTCGCGCGACTAAGCGGGTCAATGTACACAGCTTCTTGAAATGCTCGGCGTCCCTGACAGTTATGCGGATGCAGTTAGCAGCAGAATCAAAGCGGAGAATGGCCATATCCTAAAAATACTGAGACGAAGCAGTTTGCTCTATTACGTTGGTAATAGGCTGTTTCGGGATGTTTGTGACATGCACTTTGTTAAGTGGCCTGATCAGAGCAGTGAACTGAGGACGACTCACCCGTTCTGTGTGCAGGCGTTGCGGGGACACTTGACGCTTGCGGTGCGTTGAAGTCATGCTGCATCCTGTAGCTGTCTTAACCTGAGCAGGAGGGCTTGCAGAGACAGTCAGAGCTGCGGCACCCATTTCCTCGTGCACCGTCGGCAATAGCTGGTAATCAACGCTGCCTGTAGCCTGTGGCGTTTGTGGCGTCGGAGTCAGCGTTAGGCTGAATGCGAAGTACGGCGCCGCGTCCATCTGCTCATGCCCCGCCGGTAAGGGCGGATAATCGGAACGCCTTGTATCTTGGCTTGACTTTGGGGTCGTAGTCGGTGGTTGGCTCGGAGTGAAGGTCGCCGGACGTAAAGTTTTGAAGGTCACATCTTCCGGATGCGCTGTGGCGGCAGCGCCGCCCGGCTGTGGCCCGGGAGCAGCCGTGGTCGTGGTGGGCCCTGAAGGCGTCGATTAGGCTTAGCCCGTCAGAAACGCATAGTCCTTGAAAGCTTCGAATCGAACAGCGAGCCGAAAATAAAATTGTTGCGAACAGGGCACTCCGCCTTGAGAGCGAGCTGACGCGGTTCACCTCGGCTCCGTGTTTTTCGAATTGAGTATGCGGATATTAGACACGATAGGGCCTGAACCCACTCGAAACGGCCAATGAAAATGTTCGGCTAGTTTGTTTGTTTTTTTTTCGAAACGTTTGCCACAAGGCATAAGTTGAGAAAGGGGGAATGGGATGCAGGAGATATAAAGTTAAAAGAAGGAGTGAAGTCCAGTTGCGCTTATGTATTCGAGAAGATTGGCAGTGTAGCGATTGTCCATTGTCCATTTCTCATAATCACTATCGCGATTCCACCGCAGGCCCACCTTCGTGATTATCCGTTGCCTAATGTGAGTCGTTGATGGACACGTCCACAGCAAGTGACGCACATCGCAGACGTCAGGTGGAGTGTCACAGTGAGGGCACCTGTCAGTCACTGGTAGATCTTTTTCCCGCCATCGATGTCGAACAGATGGGGTCAGAGCCGCCCTGCCCGGATCCGGCGCAGTGTTGCCTCCTCCTGCCGAGTAAGACTACGGGGGAGAGGGTGCGAACACGGAGGAATGAGAGCGCGTGTTCGCTGGCGCAGAACTTGCGAATCGGAAACGTGGGACAGGAACGGATCTGGGGGAAGAGGGGAAGGTGGTGGATCGCCTGATGGGTTTATGTGCGTCATAGCATCCGCTTGAATATTATGTTAATCGCGAGCATGGCCGCGAATCCAGTGTATGCGCACAGGACATGGGTACTTTGAACAGAGCAAGTGTATGGACTGTGTTATTTGGAATGTGCGTCGAACGGTCTTAAGCTGTTTAAGGGCAGTGAGAGAGTCTGTGCAAAGATGAACTGCATTGAATGTAGGAACTGGTGGAAGGGAATGTATGGCATTGTAAATGGCTTGAAGTTCCAGTGCCTGAGGGGTGCACGTATCCGCGGTATATGTCACGTGAGTGTTGAGATGCGGATGAGAGGGACTATACTCCTCGCTCTGCAGTATGTGATGCATCGGTATATAGTATGCACCCTTCAGGCAGATGTGCCGATTATACCGGCGGGGAAGCAGTGGGGCGATTGTCCGTGAGCTGGCAGTACGACCATGGAGGTAGTGTCTTTAAATGATCTAGTTGTAAAGACTGTTTGCGAGCTCTGTTTGCCATCCGCTGGTCAACGAGTTCAGTGAGCATATTTAGCTGGGCATACTCCTGAAGTACTGGTATGGGTGTTAGGCGGGGAAGATGTTATTGCACTCATAGCCTCACGATTGAGGGCCTCAAGGGAGTCCCACTGTCTGCGGGTGAGACGTTGAAACTGTGCCTGGTAGATTATACGCGGCTGGAGGATAGAGCGAACAAGCTGGCGGGCCGTGTGAGCACGCGCGCCGCCAGAGCGAGACCTAGAGTAGCGTGAGCGGTCTTACGGATGGCTGTCAGCCACGGGGTGCCAGTCCCAGAGGAATGAAGAAGAAGACCAAGAATGCGAACGGTTTGTACCTGAGGAATTGGAGTATTATCTATCATAAAATTTATAGTGGGAGCTTTCCGTAAGCCAGCTTTATTTCCAATGCGAATGAAACAGGATTTTGTATGCAAAAGAGTTAGGCCCAAAAGAGGGAGGCGAAATGTCAATACATCCAGCGCATGCTTGAGGGCCGCCTGATGGACAGACGTATCTGGGTGACAGCACCATAAGGTTATATCATTGGCATACGCAAGCACGCGTATAGAAGGGATGGCCTCTAGGGCTCGAACAAGTGGAATGTAGGCCACATTAAATAATGTAGGGGCGAGAACGGAGCCCTGGGCCACTCCTCTGTTTGAGCCAAGTGACCAAAGGGTTTTCCATGGACACGCACACTGAACGTTCTATTTGTTAGAAAGGCGTGAATGGCGAGGAGAAACCTGTGAGGGAGACCAAGAGTTTGTAGGGAGGCAGGAATGGCTGAGTGAAGCATGTTATCATATGCCTTTGTTATCTCTGTAGCAATCACAGTTCTAACAAGATGACTGTGCGGAGAGTGGTGAAGCACGTCAGCAGCCAAAGTTGCAAGACCGTCCTCCGTTCCTATTTGCGGGCGGAAGCCAATTTGGGATTCTGGATAACAATCATGGGATTCCAACCACCACGATAAGCGAGTGGCGAGAATGTTTTCGTAAAGCTTGCAGATTGTTGGCGTCAGGGAAATTGGACGAAGGGCCGAGGGAGATACTGGAAGATGACCTGACTTCGGTATTGAAACAACAATAGAATGCTTCCACTCGTCCGGCATGACACCAGAATGCCACACGCCACTGAATGCATCAAGCAGCGCCTGCAAAGCAGTCCCTTCCAAGTTGCAGAATAAGGAGTTAGGTATGCCGTCGTGCCCAGGAGCAGAGTTAGATTTGAGGCGTTCAATGGAGGCCAGCAGCTCTGCCATGGTTAGGTCAGAAGTAATCGCATCGGGGGTTCGGTAACCGGTAAGCAAGGTGGAGAAGTCGAGGTGGAATCATAGTGGGGAAAAAACAGTCTGGCCGCCTGTTTTGCAAATGTGCCCTCATCTACATTCATCGCAAGGCGAATGCTCTCTGTGTAATCAGAAACTTGAGAAAAGCGCTCCATGGCGTGAAGCACTCTCCAAAGTTGTCGATTACTTTGCTTGGAGGACAGACGCTCACACCATGAAGCCCAACGTTGCCTTCCTAGACGCTTTTCATACCGCCTCGCACGCGCGGTAGCCCGGTGAAGAGCGGGGATAGCCGATGGGTCATCGGGGTTACGAGTAGCCTATTGATCTTCCTGGCGACGCAGAGCCCAAAGATTCAAGAGGTGGATGTCCGGGTTTGGCTTGTCTTCATTTACAGTGGTGGTAATCGTGTGGGACGCAAGAACAGCAGAGAGAGTAGACAATGCTGATGATGGGGTGAAATCAGATAAGCGATTGTCTGCGCGTACAGAGTCCCATGATGTTATTCGTACGCTACGGCGTATTTTACGTATCCGCGAAGGAGTGAGAGAGATAAAGATAGGACTGTGATCACTACCCCAGGTATCTGGTTCAACCGCCCAACGAGGGCTACCAGGGCCTAACCGCATTAATACCGTTTCTTGGGCTAGTTGGTTCATATTTGTACTGTGAAAAACTGCGCCGAAATAAACACACCACAAGACACACCACAAGCGCCTTTGTCCCGTCTTCTGTCTTGTGGTGTGTTTATTTCGGCGCAGTTTTTCACAGTACAGGGCCTAACCACCAAGTCAAATCAGGTAAATAAGGCCCACCTCGTGGACGGGTAGATGTATGCAGGCGGTTTAAAAATGTAAAGAATTATCTGAAAAGCTTCCCTGGATGTGTGCACCCCTGGGTGAATCCGATGGGTAACCCCAGGAGGTATGTGCGCCGTTGAAGTCTGCACTGACTAGAATAGGGATACCCGAGTAGGTAGAACGCAGAAAACGAACCCATCCAAGATTAGGAGATGCGGAACCAGAACGGCCATAAAAGGAAACTAGTATAAGTGGCGTGCATACAGGCTTAACTAGGAGTGCTACCACCTCTTGGCGTGTGTTACACCACCGTGAAAGGTCGATCGGTGTGTGGGGAACTGAAGTTCACGTTCACGTCCGCACTTGGTATCCGCATAAAACGGAGCGCATCAGTGCCGCCGAAGTCCACAACACTCTTAGCGAGCTGGTAGATGCCCACCTCACCTTCTCAATACGAACGGCTAACCCACACACCGACCAGACGGTTTATCCTTGATGCCCTCTCAATCAATCACTTACTCCGCAACAAGGCAGGACAAAGCGCCACTTTCAATCAGCCTGCGGAAAATCGTACCTCTCCCGAAGAATATGCCCCCTGAATTTCATTCAGGCAAGCAAGTAGAAAGAGTCAAAGCCGTTTACAACAGACATGACGCGGTCTATGTCGATGCAGCCGAACACGCGGACCGTAATGCCTTCACGATTGCGACTGTAAATTATCAGGGTCAACAGCTCACAGTCGGTTCGATCGTTATCAACGACTCGCAGGAAGCGGAGGAAGGTACGATCACCCTCGCGATAAGCTCAACCTCAGCCCTTCATATAATTAACGACTCAAAAACCGCAATAAGAAATTACAGCAAAGGCAAGATATCCACTGTAGGACTCAAATTTCTGCTTTTTTTTTCAAACGCCTCACTGTTCAATGAAGCTAATCTGGACACGAGCACATTCTTCTCTTCTTGGAAATGAGGCTGTCCAGAATTTCGCCCGAGCCGGGTGATGGCACAACCCCTCATGAGATGGGCGAAGGACCGCATGGTTTCCTATCAAGAAATTACACTACACTTCCGTTAAACACGTACCTTATACCCTCGGGGCACAAATCTCGCACAATGGAAGAGGAGGTCACCTGGCGAAAATTACAGACGCATTCCTTTCCAAATCCAGTCATTTACGCCAATGCATACCCTGCATTATACACCCCTTACTGTAACTTATGCAACCAGAGGGCTAACTAACATTCCATCTTATGGGCACGAGGCTCCCCTCCGTGAAATCTGTAGCCTTCCACCTGCGAGCAGTGGGAGGCCGCTATGGTCAGCTCGGACCCACTAATCCAACTGCGGGCCATCGAGCGTGCAACATAGGTCGCCAGAGCACAAGCTCTGGCGACCTGAGTTGCACGCTCCTGGCCACCTGGCGCGGAAGCTACTGCCTGCCTGACTGCAGACCTTGATCGGCATTTTCCAGTTTGAATATGCTTCTACACAATGCTTCTTTTCTTTAAATTTCTTTAAATTTTTGCTTCTGTGTTTTTCTCTAGCTCCGTCTTCTGGCTGCGCCCAGAGTACGGCCAACACACGGCTGCTGGAAGAAGAAAATAAGGATGGCGGCTGGCGATGGCACATCAATTAGCCATGGCTGGCTGTTTTTTTTAATCGATATTTATTGCCTCAGGGAATCAGTAGGGTATAAGATGAATGATGAACAAATGAATAATGAATGAAAAAAGGTTGGCTGATTTTATGAATTCCAGGAGTGAGTGATGATGAGGTCCCTGCGTCCAAGCTATATATGAGACAGGATTGGTCGCTGAAAGGCAAGCTATCGTCAGGTGCCAGATTCGTGTTGGCTTCAGTGCTGGCCAGTTCCGCAACAAGTGGTGAATGTCGGCTTCAAAATTTTCGTTTTTACAGATCGGGCACCCTAAGCGGGGATATAAGTGTTGGAAGTGAGACCACGTCCTACTGACCGCTGGTGTGAGGGCAACACCGACCTGGATCCTCCTAAGCGCAATCTCCTCTGCGCGGGTGAGACCGCGGGGAAGGGATACCGCACACGAAGGGATAAGTGCACGTGTGCGGGGCCGGAGGTTTTCCTTTCTTGATAAAAGCAGGGTAGCGTCGTCCAAGGAGCCGTGGCATTGATGCGTCTTAGTTCACGAGGCGGGTCGCTAAATCTGATTGAATCTGGGAAGGCAGGAGGTCCCATGGGACCCACTCGATGCGTACTGACTGCGGGATGCCCGCCGCAAGGCGGTGGATGTTTTGGCATATTTTAGGGCAGCGACTGACACGTCAAAGCAAACGTAGTGCTTGAAGTGCGTAAGTGCGGATGGCAATGTGTGCTGCAGGGAGCATGGTTATGGAAGCCACTGAGCAGAGTGCCTCCTGAACAGCCACGAGCTCAGCGCAGAAAGATGTAAGTGGTTCCGAAAGCTTACACGTAGAGGTCTGGTTCAGGCTAGGTCTTCATGGACAATAGATTGCTGTTCTGGCTTCGCAGGCTTGCATCATCATCGTCATCGTCATCATCAGCCTGATTATACCCCCTGCAGGGCGAAGGCCTCACACATATTTCTCCACTTAACCCGGTTCTGTGCTAGCTCCATCCACTTGACCCCTGCGAACTTCTTAATCTCATACGCCCACCTAACTTTCGGCCGCCCCTGCTACGCTTTCCTTCCCTTGGAATCCAGTTTGTTACCCTCAGCGACCATCAGTTATCCTCTCTTCGCACTACATGTCCTTCCCATGTCCATTTCTTCTTAATTTCCACTAGAATGTCGGTAACTTGAGTTATTTCTCTGGCCCAGTCTGCACGCTTTTTATCTCCTAATGTTACCCCTACCATTTTTCATTCCATAGCCATATGGGTTGCCCTCAACTTAAGTAGAACTCTCTTGGTTAGCCTCCACGTTTCAGCCCCATAGGTGAGTACAGGCAAGATGCAACTGTTGTATACTTTCCTCTTGAGCGATACCGGTAAGCTGCTAGTCGTAATCTGCTAGTGCTTGCCAAATGCGCTCCATCCCGATCTTATTCTTGTTATTTCCTTTTCATTGTCCGGATCTGCGGTCACTACATGCCCTAAGTAGACATATTCGCCTACTACTTCCAGTAATTCGCTACCTAATGTAAACTGCTGTTCCTTCCCGAGGCTGTTGAACATTACCTTAGTCTTCTGCATATTGATTTTCGAGCCTACCTTTCTACTTTTCCTGTCTAGGTCATCAATCATTATTTGCAGTTCATCCCCCGAGTTGCTTAGCAAGGCAATGTCATCAACAAATCGCAGATTACTGAGGTATTCTCCATCTTCTCTTATCCCTAACTGCTCCCATTCCAAGTCTCTGAATACTTCCTCTAAACAAGCTGTGAATAGTACTGGGGAGATTGTGTCTCCTTGCCTAACACCTTTCTTTATGGCAATTTTGTTACTTTCCTTATGCAGAACTATGGTTGCTGTGCAGCCACTATATATATATCTTCCAGCACTTTCACGTACGGCACGTCTACCCCCTGATTTCGCAATGCCTGCATCACGGCTGAGGTTTCAATTGAGTCAAATGCTTTTTCGTAATCAATGAATGCCTTGTATAAGGGCTGGTTATATTCCGAGCATTTTTCTATCACCTGATTGATGGTATGGATATGATCGATAGTAGAGTACCATTTACGAAACCCTGCTTGATCCTTTGCTTGATTGCAGTCTAAGGTTGTCCTGATTCTATTAGCGATTACCTTAGTAAAAACCTTATACGTAACAGACAGTAAGCTGATTGGCCTGTAATTTTTAAGGTCCTTAGAGTCCCCTTTCTTGTGAATGAGGATAATGTTTGCATTCTTCCATGGTTCCGGTACCGTCGATGACACCAGGCACTGCGTATACAGGGTGGCCAGTTTTTCTAGCACAATCTCCCCCCCCCCCCCCGTCCTTCAGCAAATCTGTAGTTAGCTGATCCTCTCCAGCTGATTTCCCCCTTTTCATAGTTTCTAGTGCTTTCTTGACCTCGTCCTTCGTCACTGGTGGAACGTCTGACTGTTTTTCCCTACCGCCAATCTCATTACGGTCCTGACTGCTTTGGCTACTGTAGAGATCTGTATACAACTCCTCGGCTACTTTGACTATCTTGTCCGTATTAGTGATGACGTTGCCCGCCTTGTCCCTTATCGCATACATCTGGTTTTTGCCTATGCCCAATTTCTTCTTTATAGCTTTAAGGCTTCCCCCGTTCTTTACACCATGCTCAATTTTCTCCATGTTATACTTCCTTATATCGGCCACCTTGCTCTTATTGATTAGCTTTGATATCTCGGCCAATTCGATCTGGTCGGTTGGATTGGAAGCTTTCATACTCTGGCGTTTCTTAATCGAATCTTTCGTCTCCTTAGACAGCTTACCGGTATCCTCTCTAACTATCCTACCGCCTACTTCTACCGCGCACTCAGTAATGATATCTCTGAAATTATTGTTCCTTGCCTCTGGGGTAATGTCGCCATCCTCAGAGCTGAATACCTATTCTGTTACCGGGTTATGTGGAGAAATATGGGAGAGGCCTTCGCCCTGCACTGGGTATAATCAGGCTGGTGATGATGATGATGATGACCTATTCTGTAGCGATATCTTGAACTCTTTTGCCCTCCCCCTCACCGCTAATTCGTTGATGGGTTTCTTTCTTACTAATCTGTTGCGTTCCTTCTTCAGATTTAGGCTAATTCGGGACCTCACCATCCTGTGGTCACTGCATCGCACTTTCCCGATTACCTCTACTTGCATAATGGCGGGGGTTGAACACATTATGAAGTCGATTTCATTTTTAGTCTCTCCGTTAGGACTTTTCCATGTCCATTTCCAGTTCTTCGGTTTGCTGAAGAAGGTATTCATGATTCGTGAGTTATCACGCTCTGCAAAGTCAACTAGTAACTCCCCCCTGCTATTCCTTGAACCAATGCCATAGTCACCTACTGCGTTGTCTCCTGCCTGCTTTTTCCCTACCTTGGCATTGAAGTCGTCCATTAGTACAGTATACGGCCTCTTTACTTTTCGCATTGCCGATTCTACATCTTCGTAGAAGCTTTCAACTGCCTGGTCATCATAACTACATGTAGGTGCATAGGCCTGTACAACCTTCAGTTTATACCGCTTATTAAGCCTAATTACGATGCCTGCAACCCTCTCATTAATACTATAAAATTCATCTATATTATCCGCTATATACTTATTGACAAGGAAACCTACTCCTAGTTGTCGCCTCTCTGGTGAACCTCAATAACACAGTACATGCCCATCCTTCAGTACAGTATATGCCTCATTCGGCCTCCTAACCTCACTAAGCCCTATGACATCCCATTTCATGCCCTCTAGCTCCTCTAACATCACTGCTAAACTAGCTTCACTAGCTAGGGTTCTAGCATTAAACGTTGCCTGGATCAATTTCCAATGGGGGCCTGTCCAGCGGAGCCAGGCTTTCTTAGCACCCCGTGCCGCGTCACAGGTCTGACCGCCGCCGTGGTCAGTTGTTCCGCAGCCGCTGGTGACTGAGGGCCGGGGTTTTATGGAGCTTATCATAGGAGGTTGCGGCGAATTAGTGCACCAGGGTGGCCAACTCCTGTTATGGTGAGGGAATGCATTGCCGGAGATGTTCACCGGCATCAGGTCGCACCCCAAACCTGTTTATGCAATTCCATCGACACGCAGATTTTTTTTTTCATCCGGTGGAGAATGGCGCGGCACCGGGATTCGAACCCCGGTCCTCCTGCATGCGAGGCGGATGTTCTGCCGCTACGCCACCGCTGCACCTCCATAGGCTTGCAAATTCACATACATTACAATGGACCCTGAGTATCTTGCGCTTCAAATCTCTGGCGAAGCAACGATGCCGAGTTGGCAGACGTTGGTATGCGGATATCAGTTGGCTTGTCGTCTCCTAACTGTACAAATTTCCAGGGAGGGAGAACTGGCGCAGGTGGCTGAAGAATAATGTGTGACGTCGCTTACGCCCTCAGTGCTTGCGTGGATTGTGACAAAGAGGCCTTGAGTCTGCGAGCATCACTGAGCTGCTGCACCAGTTCATCAATCGTGTTGAGCTGCGCATTCTCTTGTAACGCAACGACCGGTGTGAGTCGTGGAAGGCATGTTATGGTCCTCATAGCTTCTTGATTTACGGCTTCAAGGCGATGCCATTGTGTTTTGGTAAGATCCTGGAACTGGGCCTAATAAACAAACGTGGCTGCAGAAGCGCCCTCAATAACTGGCGTGCAACCGACATGCCAGCACCCCCCTTTTAGGCGCAATTCTCCTTATCAAACTCAGTTTGAAGTACTTTCTTTTTTGCCTGAGAAAGCCAAGGAGCCACTGATCCTGACTGGTGAATTATTGAGCCCAGAATTCTTATTCTCGGACTTTCTTGTAGTAGGGTGCCTATTAGAAGGAGACGAAATGGATTTGAAGTAAGTTTACGGCATCGCCAGCGGTTGGCGACAGACGTGTATGTAGTTTTACACACAAAACATTGAAGTCCAGGGACTCCGGAAACGGGGGGGGGGGGCCAGGGGGGGCCCAGGGGATTTTTATTTATTTTTTATTTTATTTTATTGTTACCATCAATGTAAAACATTACAGAGGGGAGTGGGGATTGAAACAGGTTGTGCGCGAACTTTTTCCCGTGTACATTGTTCGCGTGTATACTTGTTAGAACTTTTTTGGTGTATTTCATACCAAATTAAGGATCCAGGTAGAACGAAAGGAAGAATATGGATTGCACGGTATGAAAAAGAACTGAACAAGGGTAAATGGTGTACGCCTCAGTCCGCAGATGAGCCAACGTTTCGACAAGTGGACTTGTCTTCGTCTGGGCATAGCGATCATCACTGGCAGGGGTTTAAATACGCTTTTGCTTCCGAAGAAGAAAACCTGCGAAGGGGAAAGTGGGTGTGAAGGAGTGGGGAGGAGAGGATGGTTGAGAAGAAAGTGGGTCATGAAGTGAAAGAAAAAAGAGAAAAACTAAAAATTATTCAGTATGTACTTATCAGCCTGGAACCAGGGATGCTGTGGCCTGCAAAAGAAGTAAAAGCGGCAGTACAAGGAAAAACTACAATACCGGGTAGGTGATTAGTCACCACTTAAGCAGGTTCGGTGCAGATACACCTTACAAAGGGACAGGCTATGCAAAGGGCCCTGATAAGGCATTTATCTAGGGGGACAATTTATAAAACTTTCTGCAAAGGTGTGTGTGTGTGTGGGGGGGGGGGGGGGGGGTACAAAGTCACAGGATAATAACAGCACTGGGAACCGCAACTAAAATTGAAAACAAAAATAATAATAAAAAATGTTTCAGGACAAATTCAATCAACAAGTGATAAGGAGGGAATGTGTTTAGAGGAACGTGTAAGATTATGCTATTGAGGAAGGGAATAGAGTGTACATGCGTTGTGAATAAAGTGTACAATTAAAGCTATGTGAGATTGTTTTCCCGAATAGTTATGATGCAGAGGGAATATACCTAAGGGATTCTAACATTCCCTTAAATATATTTATTCCTGCTGGTTCCAATGTTCTAAATTTATGAATTAGATATGCCTCTCTATATTTTCTGTCCCTTGCAGATTGAAAGCCTGACTGGAGAATATATAAGTTAATTTCTTCAAACTTATGGTCTTTCTGATTGAAATGCTGGGAAACTGTTTTCGGGAGGATTTTGCCTGCGTCTGCCCGATGTCCATTAAGCCGCATGTTCATTGGTTGTCCTGTCTCTCCGATGTACTGTTTATGACAGAAGGAGCACTCTAGAAGGTAGATAATGTTTGAAGATGTGCAGTTAAAGCCTGATTTTATATGAAAAGTGAAATCACTTCCATTGTTTTTAACCGTGGTGTCTTTTTGTATATGACGGCACGTCTTACATCTAGGTCGAGAGCAAGGGTGTGGTTGTGTAGGATGCTTGTTGTCGAGTTTAGAATGCACTAGAATATCTCTGAGGTTTGCGTTACGTTTGTATGTTACCCTTGGTGCCTCCGGAAATATTTTCTTGCGGCGTTCATGACACGTTAGCACGGATTGGTATTTCCGCAGAAAATTGTTTATGTTTGGAAGGGCATTGGAGTATTTAGTTACAAAAGAAGGCTGGCGTTCAGTGTTGGCCTTTGGTCGTTTCGTGAGCACATCGTTGCGGTTTAAAGTGCTCGCTTTTTCGAGGGCCGTATTAAGGGAATTACCGGGATATTTTCTCTGTATTAGTGTTGCTTTCAATGAATGTAGTTCGTTTAGGTAGTCACTATCATCGCTACATATTCTTCTAAGCCGTGTCGCCTGTCGTACAAATATTCCTTGTTTACAATGTCTCGGATGATGACTCGTAAAATTTAGGTATTGTTGCTTATCCGTTGGCTTTCTGTACAAAGAAGTTTTAAGTTTTCCATTTTCCACTGACACCGTGGTGTCGAGAAAGTTGACTTTTAATTGCGATGACTGACAAGTGAATTTAATGCTAGTGTGATGATTTTTTAAGATGCGAGACGAACGACTGAAGTGATTCTGATCCATGCTGCCATATCATGAAAATATTGTCAATATAGCGAAGGTATATAAGTGGCTTTTCCGGGAATGAATTTAGTATATTATATTCTATAACTCCCATGAATATATTCGCGTAAGTCGGCGCTAATGGAGTACCCATGCTGGTTCCAAATATCTGCAAATAATAGGATGAATCGAACTCGAAATAATTTAAAGTTGGGACTAGTTTAAGGAGCGAGAGATAAACTTCAGAGGCATGCGGATGGTGGTTGTTGATTAATACTTGGGAGAAGGCGTCGATACCTTCATTGATAGGAATATTAGTATAGAGTGCCGCGACGTCAAGTGCATTAGCAACTTTCACGTACAGTGCCGCCACCACGCGGCCGCTTCCGGTACCGCCCTTGGGGGGATACTCGGAGACCGGCTCGTGCTCCTCCAGCTTGCTGCTGCGTCTCCCGCGAAAATTTGTTACGTGGAGCTCGGTACTGCAGCTCCTGTAGTGTGTAACTGCTTTTTGAGTTGACTTAGGCTCACAGCCATGACAACAGATTAGTAATATAACTTCTAGTTTGGTGTGTTGGGCACGTATACGAGGGGAAAACATAAAGCATGAAAAGCATCGTGATAAATCCTGGCCGACGAAGAAACACCCCCTTAGTGACAGTATGAGCGGTGTAGCTATCTCATTTCTGGGGTTATGCATGGGTCTCGTTTTTCCTTGCCGCTCTAAACTCTGAGCAGAACCAAGTTTCGCAAGAAAAAAGAGAGACTGCGACTAAAGCTATGACGGTTTTCGGTGCGCGCATTTCTAATGTGAGAAGTTAGACTGACGTAAGTTGCGAGCATTACGTGATAACATTTTTGACTGCCGACCAATTCATGGCCCACACATGTTTGAGAAATTAAGTATGTTTGTTTCCTACTCGGTTGAGTAAATGCAGAGTTTGCAATCAGCAGCTGCCAGATGAACGCTAGATTAGGAGCTTGTATTGAACGTTGCGGAGCATACACTCGCACTCCATATTCGGACTGTTCTCAAAGCCAGCGCTCTAGCTATCTTGCTTTTCACGTAATTGTTCGCGAAAAACTGTCTGTGTCAGCACTGGGTCATCACATGCGAAAGTCAAAATCACTGCCTATTAGAGGTGCTGCAAAAAAAAAAAAAAAAAGAAGAAAACAGGTTGGTTAAAGTGATCGCAGTCGACCATTATTTGTACCGTGTAGTGATGTTTTGTGCACAAACAAGGTAGTACGTACTTCGATGCGACGGCGTATATTTTGAAGTGAAAGAAAAAATTTGGCCGCATAAAGTGCGGGGTTTTGGCCGCTCGGCATGCCTGTGCTACGCGCGTAAATACACAGCACTTCTTGAAATGCTGCAGTTCGCGAGTGCCCGTGATCCCTAGATAAAAGTAGAAAATTTTATCTATATTCATGTTTATGTTTCTCTGTAGCACTTAGTGGCGCGATTAGAGTCACCTGGGAACCTGTCGTACTTGCGCACAACACAGTCAGCAGTAGGATGTTTCACATACCCGACCAGTCACACTCGAGGGGTCCTTCGTATCGTACCCCTGCAACGCATGATAACAAAGGTCTTGCATACGCAGGCTGGCAATACCGTGCATACCTTCGCACCGCAGCCCAGCGGCCCAGCACGACGCACTTGAATCGTGACAGCCGGATCCCCTCAAGGGTAGCCATATTGGATTTCGAGTGGCGCCGCCTATAGCTCGTGAAAGTTGCGAATACTTTTCACACTGGACGTCGTGGCACTCTGCACTAATATTCCTAAGGTGTATCCTAAGGTGTATCTAAGGTGTAAGGTGTATCTGCACCAAACCCACCTAAGTGGTGACTAATCATCTACCTGGTACTGTGGGATTTTCCTGGTACTGCCGCTTATACTTCTTTTGCAGGCCACAGGATCTCTGGTTCCAGGTTGAGATACATACTTAAGATTATTATTCTTTTTTTATTTGTCAGTTGCGGTTCACTATGCGGTTATTATCCTGCGACTTTGTACTCCCCCCTCCCCCCTTCTTTTAACAATTGTCCCCCTAGATATATGCCTTATCAGGGCCCTTTGCATAGCCTGTCGCTTTGTAAGGTGTATCTGCACCAAAGCCGCTTAGGTGGTGACTAATCACCTACCCGGTATTGTAGTTTTTCCTTGTACTGCCGCTTTTACTTCTTTTGGAGACCACAGAATCCCTGGTTCCTGGTTGATAAGTACATACTGAAGATTTGTTTTTATTCTTTCACTTCATGACCCACTTTCTTCTCACCCATCCTTTCCTCCCCCCTCCTTCACACCCACTTTCCCCTTCCCAGCTTTTCAAGCAAAAGCGTATTTAAACCCCTGTCAGTGATAATCGCTCTGCCCAGACGAAGACAAGTTCACGTGTCGAAACGTTGGCGCATCTGCGAACTGAGGCGTACCCCATTTACCCTTGTTCAGTTCTATTTCATACCAAATTAAGGCCCTTTAAGTGTTTCGTTTCTTTGCCAAGCTCCATTCAATGGCGAATCGTATAGGTTAAAATATCGTGCGGGATTTTATACCCTGCGTTTGGCATACAGATAAGAAGAAGTTTGTTGAACAATTTATTTTGTTTTACTCAGTTTGTCTTCATAATTTTCGAGTTTTTTAGTGTATACGCTAATAGAAGAAAAAGCGAAAACGTTAGTAACAACAAACGATAAGAAAAATAGCAGCGGCAATCTTTATTATTTGTGTTTAATGCATCTTTGCGTTACCCACATTTTAGTTTAAGTGAGCTGTAAATTTCTTCCTGAGAAATCATATATGCAAACAGTGATAGCCACTGGATGTAATGTATACATGCATTACATCGTTTCCTCTTTAAAAAAAGAAAGGTATATGCGGTATATATGTAGCCAAACTGAACTAACTCAGATACCCGCGCGCCGCTCACCTTGGACTGTTATGATCTTACGTCTTGCGAATTCAACGCCTGTTTTAAGAATTGCAACGACTGTGATCCCGAGGAGTCAGTTGATAATTCACCCGAGCGATGGCAGCGATATGGCAAGACACTGGCCGCTTGCCCTTGATCGGCTGAACGAAGCGCCGGTATAAATAATATAATTGGTTCACAGGAAGGGAAAGGCGCAGTATCTGTCACAGTTGTGTCTGTGGGCACCTGAACCGCGCCGCGAGGAAAGGGATGAAGGTGGGAGTGAAAGTGGGAGTGAAAGTGGAAAGAGAGAAAGAGGAGCCGTAGTGGAGGGCTACGGAGTAATCTCGACCACCTGGGGATCTTTAACGTGCGCTGACATCGCACAGCACATGACGCCTCTTCGTTTCGCCTCCATCGAAACGCAGCCGCCGAGGTCGGGTTCGAACCCGGGTACTCCGGCACAGTAGTCGGGCGTCTTACCACTGCAGCACCCAGGCGGGGAAAATACAAAAACAATTCTTGGTTCCGATCTTCCGATCTAAAAAATTAGAGGGGCACGTAAGACCCCTTCCTTTCCACGACAGCATTCTCCACAAGGAAGTAGAGAACCATTTCAGCCTGGATGTACGGCGCCGTTACAAAAGAAAATAAAACTGCTAGTGACTGCAAAACGGCAATATTTATTCTCGTGTGCTCACATATGTGTCTGTAGTCCCCTGGAGAAAGCGGACAGCGGGGGGGGGGGGGGGGGGGGGGTAAGTATACTCTCAGATACTGCATATCTGAGAGTATACTTAAATGTAAAAAGAATTACAAATTTCCCCATTATCCATGGCTTACAAATAGTTTATTAAGTAGCATGCGTCGAAAAGAAAATCTGTTCAGAAAAACGAAGAAACAGCCTTTAAAGCTTCCTTGAAAGCCCGCTACAAAATATACTCCATTGTTCTGAGCAACTTACTTAAACACGCGAAAGGATCTTACTATGAACACGAACTGTGTAAAAGCGCTAACGACACTAAAAAGCAATGGAGACTCCTGAGCGAATTCCTCAATTTGCCCTGCTCTAACAATGCCCCTACTGAAATTAATTTCAATGGTCCTGCCTACACTAAGCCATTTGTCATCGCGAATGCTTTCAGTGACTTCTTTTCTGAGCCACATAACCGACTTCTACTTCCGCCGGAGATAGATTTAAAACGCACTAATCATCCTTTCTTTCTTTTTCCTGTCTCCCCTTGTGAAATCGATTTGATTATTTATAGCCTCAAGGGCACTAGTCCTGGACATGATAGCATATCCTCACGGCACGTGAAACTTGTTGCTAATCTAGCTTCTATACCACTTTGTCATATTATTAATCTCATCTTAAAGAAAGGCGTTTTTCCTGCTTGCCTTAAGATAGCGAAAGTCATTCCAGTCTTCAAAAAAGGTGACAGACAAACAATATCTAACTATCGTCACTATCTATTTTATCATCTCTTAGTAAGGTAATTGAAAAATTAATAGTCAGCCGCTTAGACAATTATCTAAATAAATTTAATATTATTACCCCTTGTCAGTTTGGTTTTAGGTCTGGCAGTTCAACTAACTTGGCTCTTATCTCTTTGACTGAATTTATTAAGCATGGCATTGACAATGGCGAATTTGTTGGTTCTGTGTTTTTAGATTTCAGAAAAGCTTTTGATACGATTAACCATTTGATTTTGCGACAGAAACTAGAATGTTATGGCATAGTAAGCCCTGTATCTCTCCTTCTGAAAAGCTACTTACAGGATCGTAAACAAAAAATTAATATTAATGGAACTACCTCTCTAGATAAAACAATTAACCAAGGTGTTCCTCAGGGATCTATTTTAGGACCTTTACTGTTCATATTATATATTAACGACCTTCCTACTTCTATTAGTCCAACTCACTGTGTTTTAAACGCGGACGATACTACCGTGTCATTATCTAACAGGTTCATTGATGATCTTACTATTGATTTGAATGCCGTTTTGAGTAACATAACAAAATGATGTCTTTATAACCACCTGGTTATTAACCCCACTAAAAGAAAGTTTTTAATCTTCACAAGTAGCCAGAAGATCCTTCCTTGCACTCCTACGTTAACCCTCTGTTCTTACACTATTCCAGCTTCCGATAACACTAGCTTTCTGGGCGTTATTCTTGATTCTGCACTTAAATTCTCAGCCCACATTACCCATCTGAAAAAAATATCTATGTTTGGCATCCGAGCTCTCATTAAAGCACGCCCATATTTTCCTTATTACATTCTCTTATCTCTGTATTATGCTTTCATTCACATTCGCCTCACTTACGGGATTGTCGTTTGGGGAAATACTTACAACTGCCATTTATCGTCTGCACAGCATATTCAAAATCAGGCCATCCGCATTATCACCTACAGCACTTTTTCCACTAGCGCTTGTCCCTTATTATATGAACATCATATCTTATCAGTCCACCAGCTCTTTCAGTATCACCTTGCATTCTTTAAGCTATTGAATGGCAGCTTGCATTTCCAGTTTGTTAACCCGTTACTACTTTCGAACTATAACTCTACAAGATTTGCAGCGAATAACAATTTACTACTCCCGAAAGTTCGTACTAATTATGGAACAATGACATCTTTTGCAACCATTTCATTTTGGAACTCATTGCCTTTAACACTGAAAACTTATATGTCCTTGCCCACATTTAAGAATAACTTGAAGGAATATTTGTTGAATTGCTGATGTTTTGTATTTTTTATGTCTGATACCTATGTTAGTGCCTTTGTTTTTGTGTAAGACTACTGATTCGCCTAATTCCTGTGTTAGTGCCTTTGTCTGTGTCAAAATACCCATTTGCCACGTTTTGTATATTATAAACCTTTCGCTAACTTTGCTGTTATTATTTATTTTTTTGTAGTGATCTATCAAGAGTCCCGGTACAGTCTTATGACTATGGGAATATGTTCAATCTAATAAACTTTCACTTTCACTTTCAAAGCGCGTTTCATATTTTCATTTTTGGTTTCATCGATCTATTACGTGCTCGCACATATAATCTCTAATCGTTTTTTAATTACGTAAAAGAAGAAAATAAATAAATAAGTAAATAAGTTTGCTACTTCTGAAGGCTGCCCTTTGTCATCTGCCTACCTTCTCTCCCGGTAGCGAAGCTGTCGGCCCCTTTCCTGATCCAGCAGGGCAAAGAAGCGATGTCTAAATTAGTGCTTGCATCTGCTTAACGATAAACATTCTTCATCAAATTTTCCTTTTGACGGAACAATGAAAGGCCAAGGGAAAAAAAATTGAGGCCTGGATGTACGGCACACATGTTACGGGTGCAAGTAAGCCGATCTTTCGACGCATCGAATTTCAAAATATCTTTATTTCAACTATAGCTTCGGTAAACAAAATATGACGAGCGTCTGCCAGTATCAATTTCATCTATGTTATATCCGCTGTTACCGGCGGCGCGAATGCAGGGACAAGGGGGGTGGGAAGGAAAAGAAGCGTAGTGACTCCGCGTAATGGAGAGGATGCATGGGGCTGCAGCTCGCCCATTGTGAGTCTTCGGCACAGACATCTCGACTCCCAAGCCCGGGCACCCTAGTGCCAGGGTCGTTAGCGCTTTCGAAGAGCAGAGCCTACTGAGATATCAACGGGATACTCCTCCATCTACAACCAGGACATCTTCCAAATGAACCTAACTACTACACCTGGCGCTAGAGCTTGCCCTCCGTGGAACTGGCGTGGCCGTGCATGGCGCATACTTTCTCCTGCAGCAGCCTATTGAAATTCTCGACCCTCAAATGTCTTGCACTGCTTGCTGATGTCGTCGTAGGTCGCGGCAGCTGGCCTGCTTGGCAGGACCAGGGACCAGATGGAGGGGCGCAGGGAGGCCGGAGGGGTTGTGTTTAAGTGTGTAAAACGTGAAATATTCTCCACCCCTAATTTTTTTTTATTTTACAGAACCCAAGTTCGGAGCCAGCTCTGCTCCTTCTTTACGGTGCATGAGGCGGGGCGTGGTGCAGCTATAATTAAAGGAACAGAGGCGCGAGGAAGGGAGGGGGGGGGAGATGACATGAAAGAAATGAGAAAGAAAGGGGGGGGGGGGGGTTAATCTATGATGAGTCACGGTGCCGTAAGTGCAGGGGTCTCCGCTGGCGTCTTTTTACTTTTCTGTGAAGGGGCCGGAAAGGAGCGAAGACCTTGTAAGTATACAGCAGGAAGGTTGCTATTGTCCGGTTGACAATGTTTACGATCACCTGTACATGCCATGATTCGAGAAGGCATCTTTTCCGATAATTGGTCTCGGTCTTCAGGATGCATGTTTCTTCGAAATTTATTCTATTGTCGGAATCTTGTGAATGTTGAGCTACGGGGTTGCGTTCTCTTGAGATGTTTCGTACATCATTCAAAGGTGTGAGGAGAGCGATGCCGTTTGCTTCGGAGGTGAAAGGCATCGAGGTACCCTACTACCTGCGGTCATCTGAAGACAGCAGCGGGATCGCTTCCTATGGCGAGACTAGTTGGAGGGAGAACTGTAAACTAGCTGCGGACTGCAGCTTTGGAACACTGCCGAACAGTCAGCCGGAGCAGAGTCGTCGCTATCGCTTGTTAAATGCCCTCTGTCCACCCTGCGGTCGAAAATATTTTCTTCCCCGGTGACTGTGAGACTTCGCCCCTAGAACGCAAGGCCGCTAAAATGTTTTTGAAAAGAGTAACTAATAACGTAGTTATCATCATCATCATCATCAGCCTGATTATACCCACTGCAGGGCGAAGGCCTCTCCCATTTTTCTCCACTTAACCCGGTTCTGTGCTAGCTGCATCCACTTGACCCCTGCGAACTTCTTAATCTCATCCGCCCACCTAACTTTCTGCCGCTCCCTACTACGCTTTCCTTCCCTTGGAATCCAGTTTGTTACCCTCAGCGACCATCGGTTATCCTCTCTTCGCACTACATGTCCTGCCCATGTCCATTTCTTCTTCTTAATTTCCACTAGAATGTCGGTAACTTGAGTTATTTCTCTGACCCACTCTGCACGCTTTCTATCTCTTAATGTTACCCCTACCATTTTTCGTTCCATAGCCCTCTGGCTTGTCCTCAACTTAAGTAGAACTCTCTTGGTTAGCCTCCACGTTTCAGCCCCATAGGTGAGTACAGGCAAGATGCAACTGTTGTATACTTTCCTCTTGAGCGATACCGGTAAGCTGCTAGTCGTAATCTGCTAGTGCTTGCCAAATGCGCTCCATCCCAATCTTATTCTTGTTATTTCCTTTTCATTGTCCGGATCTGCGGTTACTACCTGCCCTAAGTAGACATATTCGCCTACTACTTCCAGTAATTCGCTACCTAATGTAAACTGCTGTTCCTTCCCGAGGCTGTTGAACATTACCTTAGTCTTCTGCATATTGATTTTCAAGCCTACCTTTCTACTTTTTCTGTCTAGATCATCAATCATTATTTGCAGTTCATTCCCCGAGTTGCTTAGCAAGGCAATGTCATCAGCAAATCGCAGATTACTGAGGTATTCTCCATCTACCCTTATCCCTAACTGGTCCCATTCCACGTCTCTGAATACTTCCTCTGAACAAGCTGTGAATAGTACTGGGGAGTTTGTGTCTCCTTGCCTAACACCTTTCATTATGGGAATTTTGTTGCTTTCTTTATGCAGAACTGTGGTTGCTGTGCAGCCGCTATATATATCTTCCAGCACTTTCACGTAGGGCTCGTCTACCCCCTGATTTCGCAATGCCTGCATCACCGCCGAGATTTCAACTGAGTCAAATGCTTTTTCGTAATCAATGAATGCTATGTATAGGGGCTGGTTATATTCCGAGCATTTTTCTATCACCTGATTGATGGTATGGATATGATCGATAGTAGAGTACCGTTTCCGAAACCCTGCTTGATCCTTCCCTTACGGAAATCCCACATCTGCTCCAGATATGGAACATATGCTGCCAGATACAAATATATAAGCCAGCATATAGGACCTTATCTGGGCCAGATAAGGTCATATATGAGCAAAATGTTGCCCTTATATGGCTCAGATGTGGCCATATCATGCAACATATAATCCATATCTGAGCGGGCAACGGGACCTTATATGGCTTGATCAGGGACATATGTGGTATCCTCGCGACCTTATGTGGCCTGATAAAGGGCATATATGGCATCGTCATGACCTTATATCGACAGACCAGGGCCATATATGCCTGGCATCAACAGGACTTTATATAACCTCATCGAGGCCTTAATTATGTAGGCGCCATAGTGATTGTATATTAGCAATATATGGCTTTCGTCTACCTTCTGGCATCATATGGCAGCAATATTGGCATCATGCGGTCGAGCTTCAATTTTTCTACACTCAGCATGGGCGGCATGCTTAGTGTTAATTGTATCCAATTTAGAAAATAGCTACGACTCCTAATATGTCAAATATTCTGCAGATTTCTCTGCACTATAATTATTACAGCATGTGTTACTTAATCCAGGAGGGCGCTGGGTTATGGCTACATGCTCCTCTTTCCGTCTACTAACTCGCATTTTCATTTAAAATGCGGCGGCAGTCCGGTGCACAAACGCATGGTCGGTTAAGTTGAGCGATTCAAAATATCAAGAAATTATGGCAGTTCAATATACGGCCCCATCCGAGCTGTCTAGACGGTGACTCACCCTCAGAGACAGCTGGCGGTTGCTGTGTGGAGGGCCGCACTGGCTAGACAGTGACTCCTCCTCTCCCGCGTTCCCCTCTTCCCTCTCAAACAGCGGCGGCCCCTGCATCGCGGGCTCGCATTTCATCTCTCCTCCTCGCTGCCACACTCTATACCGCGTAGGCCGCGAGCTATCCGTTTTGAGTGCTTTCCCCTCCCCCTTTCAACTCCGTGCGCCTAAGCACTTGTCGCGTTCCTTTCGCGGTGGCAGACATCGGCGTTCGGTGCGGCTAGCGGGCGTGCTGCATGTTGTGTATGCTGGTGTGTGTGTGCCAGCGAATGTTCGCTATTAGCTGTGTGCATGTAACAAAAATGCGACAGCAAACCTACAAGAGCTTCAGTCTGACTGTCAGCACAGAGGAAATTACTGTGTCCCACTGCGGGTGGAAGCTGCCTCCCCATCCTTGGCAGCGAGAGTTATGTGAAGTTCTGACAACTTACGCCTCTGTGTTTGACCTTGCTCAAGGAGTCGTTTTTTCCGTGCCGCCGCATTCAAGTATGTCAGGATTAACACTGGTGATGCGCAAAACTGCTGATTATCACCAGCCGAGTGCAGATGAATTAACTAACAGGTCCAAGACATGTTGAAGAAAGGTGTAAAACTGGGTCCTGCAGTCCTTGGGTAACTCACACCAGCTCAGTAAAGAAGGTCAATTCATGTAGATTTTTTGTTGACTATCGTCGGTTAAACGTAGTTACGAAAAAGGATGTTTATCATTTTCCACGTATCGACAATGCCTTAGATTGTCTTCAATCCGCCTCTTATTAGATCTGCGGTCTGGCTATTGGCAGATACCGATGCATCCGTCGGACCGAGAAAAGACAGCCTTCAGACATCTAATGTTCTTTATAATTTAATGTAATGCCATTTGGACTGTAGAATGTACCAGCGATGTACGAACGATTTATAGACACAATTCTGCGTGGCTTAAAACGGGAGATATGATGTGCTACCTAGATGACGTCATCATCTATGGAAATATATTTTCGTAGCATAATCAGCAGCTTAGTCTTGAGCTGTTCTGTATTCGAAACGCCGGACTAATTTTGAACGCCAAAACATGTTACTTCAGTGAGCGGCAGACACTTGTGGACCAGGAGGGTATTCGGCCTGACCCCCCAAAAATTACTGCAATGCGTGACTTTCCAGAACCTCCAAACGTAAAACATTTAATGAGCTCTCTGCGTCTAAGTTCATATTTCCGCCGTTTCATTCAAGGATTCGCCCAAATTGCTCACCCACTCACTTCCCTCCTACAAAAAGACGCTCCGTTTGTATGGTCGGCGGAATGTGAGCCATCGTTCCAACAGATGAATTTTCTGCTCACGTCTGGTCCTGTTTTACGTCATTTCGATCCGGCTGCCACCACCAGTGTTTACAAAAATGCGAGCGGCGTGGGCATCAGCGCGGTTCTCGTCCAGTTCCAGAACCGTGTTATCGCATACGCAAGCCTCACTTTAACGAAAGCAAAGCGTAACTACACAGTTACATAAATGGAATGTCTCGCCGTCGTCTTTGCTGTTACCAAGTTCCGCCCCCTATTTGTACTATTCGTACGGCCGCCACTTGAACATAATCACTGACCATCATTCCCTGTATTGGCCTGCGCGACCCCTCCGGCCGCCTAGCTCGTTGGGAATTACGTCTTCAGGAATATAACTTTTCTGTGTCCTATAACAGTGGTCGCCGCAAAGCGCGCTACCATTTTTCCCAATTTCCTCTTCCATGTACGGCAGTCGGTGAAGATGATCTAGATGCCTGTGACCGAAACTTTACCAGACCACGTAAAGTACCGGCAAGAGCACTGTCAAAACCGCGTACTTACTCTGTTGTTTGAGAAGGCGCGCAAGACTTTATCTATATTCTTTGTTATTTGAGATGTTTTACTTTTCAAAAAGAACTACTCAACTAACGGTTCGCGTCTGCTGCTTGTCGTCCCGGCTCCTCTTCGCGGCGCTGTCCTACATGCAATGCATGACGACATCACTTCAGGTCATCTTGGCTTTGTCCGCACTCTGCGAGGGTCCAACAAAGTTTTTATTGGTAAAGCTTTTAAACCACAACGAAGCGCTATGTAGATAGCTGTGTACCTTGCCAACGTCTGAAGCGAAGCACCACGCCACCGGTCGGCCTTCTTCAACCTGTCAAGCCCTCTACATCGCCTTATGAAAAAAAATCGGAATTAATTTGATTAGTCGTTTTCCGAAGTCGTCTGACGGCCATTGATTATCGTAGCTATGGTTTATTTGACCCGGTATACAGAGACGTCTGCACTCGTTTCTGTCAAAGCAGCAGACGTGTCGAACTTTTTAATACCCTAAAGCCTTCTTCGCCGCTGTGCGCCCTAGGGATCATTGGTGATTTCGATCGACCGTTCACTGCAGATACTGTGGAAGAACTCTAGCGCCTTTGTGGCTCCGAATACCGTCATCTACTCCCTACCACCCTCATACAAACGGCCTTACCGAGTGCCTAAACCGGACTCTCATCAACATGATGTCCATGTATGTATGGTCAGATCACAAGAACTGGGACGCCTTCGTGCCATTTGTTACCTACAACACAGCTAAATATGAGGTGAAAATTAAAATGAAATGTTTTATTTGCCATCACATACAGATGGGGGGATTGTAGAAACACGCTGTCCTTGTACAGCTTGACGGGTCCACAATTCATTATTTCGGCAGAGTGGCAGCATCACCTATGCATACATACTCTTCATTAAAACACACATATATACTTAACATTATGCAAACTTAGTACTCATCAGTAAAAATGTAAACAAAACCAACAGCTGAATTCATTGCCACAAATGCAAAATAAAACAGCATGGTTATACAATACTACATCGAAACCAAATACATCTGCCGGAGGCCTTTGTAAGATGCCGTGCAGAGATCAAAACAGACCGAGTTATAATAATTTAAATGTGTTGGTATTGTGTACTTAAGGCACTGTTTTCCGTAATTTGAACGTGACGTCGCTACAGACCAATCCTCCAATTGTCTTGTAATGTAACTTTGAATTTTGTTCTGCAAAGTGGATAGGTTACGTAGATCGTTGATATTCTTGTAGGGTTCATGTTTATATATATGACTTAGGCGATACCTGCAGATATTGTAAGCGGGAATTACACCAGAGTCCGGTAAAAATGTTGAGGTCGCAGCAGTATAAGAAGCATTATATGTGTGTCGCCGATACTTTTTTCGTAACAGGTGAATGTGTTCTATATTAGTGGATGTTCTGTTTTGCTTTACTGACTATAGCTTAAGTGTGATTAAAACAGTGATTTATAGAGCAAAAGTTGCATGCGTGTGGGAAGGATATATCCTAAACGACCTATTGCACAGGTTATTTGACATATTTTGCTGACAACGTATGTCACTGACCATCCGCCTTTACGGTCAACAGAGGTGCGAAATCTCTTTACGGTTACCCATCGTGCGTCTATGAGGTTTTAGAACACATTTAAAAGCCGGCCGTTTAAGCCGTGAAGTACGTGTGTCGGCGTGTGATTGAGGAATAAGTTCAAGAAAGCCACTTTTTTTACAACAATCGATTATTTATAGATAGTAGACCAAATTGCACTGACTAATAGTAGAACATAATAAAAATATAAAACGCCACGGCACGATAGTGATAAAAAGCGACTTGGTAAATGACAAGAAAAAAAAACGACAATGAACAAAACCCTAATAAAGAAGACTATTGCCGCGAAACCTTCAAAAATGTATTTGTTGTTTTTTAACCGCCGCCGGCATACGGCCTTATCACTCTGAGTCTGGATCGCGTATCAGTTCCGTATTCTTTGTTTTTTTTTTTTTTTAATGCTCGATATCGCGAATCACACCTTTATCAGTTTCGTTGTAGCGCAAGATGCACCGAGATCTGTCCCGAAGATTCCGGCTACTCGTGTGTCTTTCTACAATGTTCCAGCCTGTGCTGGTAGCTGTTTGCGACGTTATCGATTGTTCTGAGCAGCCTTTAAATTGAGCGTTGACGAATGTGACGGGAATTCTTTGTTCGGCGATCGACGAGCACGTTTGTTGCTATCGCCGCCGCCGAGTTGCTTAGTTCTTTTGCGGGCGCAAGTCAGTCCAATAAAAAGTTTCTTCAGTGCAATCATCGACCCTTCATTTGTGTCATCGACCTTGTCACCACTACGTGACATCTGGTGGAGGTGCTGCCTTTGATCATTCAAGAGAAGACCCCAGCCTTGTTCCTGTTACCCTGGAGGAACAGCCATCAGGCCACCAAACCAGTCGTCGGCTTCAAGGGCTCCAACCTGAACACGGTCTGCTGCCGGACCCCATTCGATCTCGGAAGGCATCGACGCTGACAATGGCCCAGCCTACAGCACCGGTTGTTTCCGTTCAACCCCGTGAGCCCCCCTGCTTCTATGGACGACCGGACGAAGATGCAGAAGACTGGATGGACCTTTTCGACCGTGTGGCAGAATTCAACGGCTGGAACGACACCGCGAAACTCAAGCAAGTCCAATTTGTTCTTCAAGGACATGCCCGGGTTTGGTTCGAAAATCATAAGGCAGCTATGAAGGATTGGCAGATTTTCAAGGAAGCGTTTTTGACTGCCTTTTCAAACGTCGTCCGAAAGGAAAGAGCCCAGGCCCTCCTTCAGTCAAGACTTCAACTTCCTAACGAGCCTGTCCTGGCATACGTTGAGGATATGAAGCGCCCCTTTCGCCGCGCCGACCCTAACATGACCGAAGGGGAGAGTCAAATTTTTAATGCGAGGCATTAAAGAATCGGTTTATGCAAGTCTTGTCCGAAATCCGCCAAAAACTGTGGCGGAATTTGAAACGGAAGCGTCTGCCATCGGGAAGAAGTTGGACGCCCGGATGCGCCACTACGAGCGACCACTTCAGTGGACTACTCAAGCCACTATCCCAGCGCCGGGGTGGTGCAGTGGTAAGACGCCCGACTACTGTGCCGGAGTTCCCGGGTTCGAACCCGACCGCGGCGGCTGCGTTTCGATGGAGGCGAAACGAAGTGGCGTCCGTGTGCTGTGCGATGTCAGCGCACGTTAAAGATCCCCAGGTGGTCGAAATTACTCCGTAGCCCTCCACTACGGCTCCCCTTCCTCTCTTTCCACTTTCATTCCCACCTTCCTCCCTTCCCTTACGGCGCGGTTCGGGTGTCCGCAGAGCAAGTGTGACAGTTACTGCGCCTTTCCCTTCCTGTGAACCAATTTAACTTTTTATCTGCAAGCGGAGAGAACTTTCGGGACCTTATCCGGGAGATCGTGCGAGAGAAGATCCTCCGATCGATGCCATCATCGCAACAACCCCAGGTGGCAACGCTTGCGGACGTCGTCCGTGAAGAAGTCCAGCAGGCGCTGGGCGTTCCTCAAGCGACGGCTGCGACTGTTCCAGCACAAGAGGCAACAGCGATGAACTACGCTACTGCATTACGTCGCCCTGCGCCCCGACGTGATTACTTTCCGAGCCCTCGCCGCTACTGTCCTGTTCCTGAAAAGCGCCCCTTGGCCCCCACCCGCCAAGCCTACCAACGACCCCCAAACCCCAGGAAGTGCGACGCCTGGAGGACAGCAAAGAACCGGCCATTATGCTTCCACTGTGGTGAGGCCGGCCACATTCTGCGCCACTGCCCGTACCGACGAATCGGTCTCCGCGGATTTGCAATCGATGCTCCACGACCACGCCCAGGTGAACGACCGCAAGAAATCGACAACTATCTGCGTAGCGGTGAGACTGCGCCACCAAGCGGTCGGTTCAGGTCTCCACCGCCGTACAGGGCCCGCTTCGCGATGCCAGGCCGCAACTACGATGAAAGTGTGCGCGAAAGGTCTCCAAGCCCGCGCAAGGGAAACTAAATAGAGCAACCTTTGGAGGTGAGGTTGCTCAACGACGAAAAGACGAACATCCTCCGCCGCCGACGACCACTAACGACGACAACACGACCAGAGTGCAAGCCGGCACCGCCGCCCTGCGAAGTAACAACGGTATGCCCCGGCCATGACCTGCAGAAACGACGGAGCCGAGATCGAACACCAAGGCCCAAGTGCAATGCGAGGACGCGAACAAGTGACCTTGAAGTTGATGTCGACGATCGCTGAGTCACTGCCCAAGTAGACACTGGAGCTGACTATTCAGTCATCAGTGGACCGGTAGTCTCCCATCTCAGGAATGTTACAACCGCTTGGGATGGCCCGCTGATTCGCACCGCAGGTGGCAACCTGATTACTCCATCGGGACGATGTACTGCAAGAATAGCCGTAAATGGGCGTGCTTACCCCACCATCTTTGTGGTCTTGCAGCAGTGCTCATGCGACGTTATTTTAGGCATGGACTTCCTAAATGAACATAGGGCTATCATCGACCTGCGATCCAAGCTCATCAAGCTCTCTGCAGACAAAGCCATTCCTGCTACGACGACTTCGACGCAAAACATCGCTCTAAACGTCCTCGATGGAGAATTGACCGTGCCGCCCCGATCAAGCGTCGCAGTCTGCGTAGGTAGCGCAAACATTGAAACCGCTGAAGGCATCATCGAAGGAAATATTCAATTGCTCTTAAAACGAGGTGTCGGCATCGCAAGAGGCATCGCAAAATTCCGGAGAGGTCAAGCTCAGGTGCTGGTAACGAACTTCACCGAAGAATACCGGCATCTCAACAAAGGCACGACGATCGCTTTTCTCGACAAATTAGCGGACCTCAAAGATGTATTCGCCCTCCACGACCAAACGCTGGACGACGCACCGGACCAATTCCGTCAGCCCACATTTGACATCAACCCGTCATTGACCCACAGTTGGAAAGACCAGATTCTCAGTCTTCTTCGAAGCTACGGGGAGTGCTTCTCGTCATCATCGAAGGTACGACAAACACCACTGGCCAAGCACCGCATTATAACGGACGAACACGCCCGACCTCTGCGCCAAAGCCCTTATCGTGTATCGCCACGAGAACACCTGGCCATACGCGATCAAGTTGAGGAAACGCTGCGTGATGACGTAATCCAGCCATCGAAGAGCCCCTGGGCGGCACCAGTCGTATTGGTGAAGAACTTCGCACCCAGCAGGACTGCGCAACTCCTTGTAGTGCCTAAAAACCTCCAGCAGGAAATTCTGCAGGCGTTGCATGATGAGCCCACAGCAGGCCATCTCGGATTTGCACTCATGTTGCGTCGAATCCAGGAGAAATACTAGTGGTCGCGACTGCCTGCCAAAGTTGCCCACTACGTGAAAACATGTCGTGAGTGCCAACGACGCAAGACGCCGCCTATCAGACCTGCAGGACTACTAAACCCGATTCCGCCCCCAGACCTGCCCTTTCAACAAATTGGGATGGATCTCCTCGGCCCCTTTCCAGCTTCGTCTATGGGTAACAAGTGGATCATCGTGGCCACTGACTACTTTACCCGTTACGCCGAAGCAAAAGCACTACCAAATGGTACCGCGGCAGAAGTCGCAAAATTTTTTGTCGAACAAATTCTTTTGCGACACGCCCCCCCCCCCCCCCCCCCCCCCCAGAAGTGCTCATCACGGACAGGGGAACGGCGTTTACGGCAGAGTTGACGCAAGCCATCCTGCAATACAATTATACAAGCCATCAACGAACAACTGCGTACCATCCCTAGACCAATGGCCATATGGAGCGCCTGAACAAGACGATTGCGGATATGATCGTCATGTGCGTCGACGCTGCACACAAGACCTGGGACGCCATCTTGCCATACGTGATCTTCGCGTATAACACGGCAATCCAGGAGACGACCAGAGCGACCCCGTTCAAGCTTGTGCACGGCAGGGAGCCCACGACGACGCTCGATGCAATGCTGCCGCGCGTAACCAACGAGGACAACCTCGACGTCGCCGCCTACCTGCAGCGCGAAGAGGAAGCCCGACGACTTGCACGGCTGCGTATCAAAGACTAACAGCGCACCTACAGCCGACGATACAACTTACGACGATGCCACGCAGAGTACAACCCAGGAGACCAAGTGTGGATTTGGACACCAATTCGCCGTCGCGGACTAAGTGAAAAGTTGTTGCGTCGATACTTTGGGCCGCACAAAATCATTCGCCGCGTCGGTCCACTGGACTATGATGTCATTCCTGACGGAACGTCAGCATCACAACGGCGACGCGTTTGTTACTATTGCCGTTGCTATATTGCTATTGCTATTTGTGTCATCGACCTTGTAACCACTACGTGACACTATAATGGAAGTATTCCTGATATAATAAGTAGGGGCAAGAGTTACGCAGAAAACACAGCGTAAAATACTAAGTCAGATAAAGGTCTAAACAAAAGCGACAAAAATATTCTATTAACCAACAGTCTGTGGCAAAAAATAACTGTCCATTCTTTGGGATTTCAATGCACATCACGTCAGCTGGGGTTATCCCGCGAACTGTAGGAAAGGTCTCGTGCTGTGGACATTCGTACAGAACGAACAGTTATCCGTCCTTAATAATTTTTCTGACCCAACCCGCATCGGCTCCAGTGTCCAACGCAACACTATTCCGGACCTTTCCATCTGCAAAACGTCTTAGACGCAGCGTGGACGAACACCTGGGTCTTTCTCGGCAGTGACCACTATATCCTTCCTGTCCATCTCTTTCTCTCTTCCTAGCCTATCCTCCCGCCAGCGTCTGTGCCAGGTAGACGACTGGGATCGGTTCCGCCACTCATGGCAACATGCCCCCACCTCCATCTCAGACCTTTCTCAATGGACTGCCACCTTGCTCAAAGATGTTTCATCCGCCACCTCTACCGTGCCTACCCCTCCTCACTCCTCCACGGCTGACAGCCGCCTCCTTCACCTATGGGAGGCGCATCATTCCCTGCACCGCCGCTTGCTTTCACAAAAACACAACCGCTCACTACGCCCCCGCCTTGCCCGCCTGGGTATGGAAATTGAGGAGCACTGCTCATACCTCACCAGGCAGCAGTGGGGCCAGACCTGTGACTGCATGGCTGGTAACCTCGGGCTGAGGGATACGTGGGCGCTCCTACGTGTCCTCCTTGACCCGTCGCATGCCAACGCCACGCAACGCAGGGATGTGACGCGCCTCCTACAATCTTCACCGCTATCCGATTCTGATTTCCTTCTAGCACTCCGAGATCTATATCTCTGCCCTTCCCTTCCGTCGTCCCTCCCTTCCTACATCGGCACCATTAATTCTGCGCTTGATGCAGATATCACTTTGGGGGAGGTTTGTGCGGCGCTACATAAGCTCCGCACCACTTCCGCACCAGGAGCAGACCAAATTTCTAACAAGGCTCTCCGTAAACTAGACACATCATCCCTAGAGGCCATTCAGTTCAGTTCAGTCGTTCAGTCGTGTCCGACTCTTCGTGACCCTATGTACCATGTCACGCCATGCTTTCCGGTCTCTCACTATCTTCCTAACATCACATAACTTCATCTGCAGTGCCTCGAGGATGCCATCTAACCATCGCGTTCGCTGCCTACCCCTTCTCCGGCGACCCTCAACCTTTCCCAACATCAAATCTTTCTCCAGCGACTCCTCTCTTCTCATCAGTTGACCAGAGTAGCTGAGCTTTAACTTTAGAATTTGACCCTCCAATGAGCAGTCAGAGTTTACAGTCGACAATATCGACTGATTTGATCTTCTGGCAGTCCAAGAAACTCTCAAGAGTCTTCGCCAGCACCACAATTCAAACGCGTCAATCCTTCGGCGGTCAACCTTTTTCACAGTCCAACTCTCGCATCCATACATCACAACTGGAAAGACCATAGCACGAGTTATACGGATCTTGGTTGGCAGACTAATGTCTCTGCTCTTTACTAGGCGGTCAAGGCTAACCATTGATCTCTTTCCCAGAAGCAGGCATCTCCAATTCCATGGCTGCAGTCTCCTTCCGACGTAATCTTGGAGCCCAAGAATAGAAAATCTGTCACAGCTTCCACTTCTTGTCCATTGATGCTCCAGGACTTGATAGGGCAAGACGGCATGATCTTTGTCTTTTTAATGTTCAGTTTAAGCCCAAACTGCTCACTCTCTTCTTGTACGCGCATCAGAAATCTCTTGAGTTCCACTTCACTTTCTGCCATTAAAGTGGTATCATTCGCATATCTAAGGTTGTTGAAACGTTTTCCAGCAATCTTCACTCCAGCTGAGGACTCGTCCAGACCGGCCTTCCTCATGATGCACTCTGCATATAGGTTAAATAGGCAGGGCGACAGTATACAGCCTTGCCTCACCCCTTTCTCAACCGGAAACCAATCAGTAAGACCATGCCCAGTTCTGCCTGTGGCCTCTTGACCTTCATACAGGTTCCTGGGGAGACAGATGAAATGAATTGGAACTCCCATCTCTTGGAGAGCTTGCCCTAATCTGCTGTCATCTACGCAGCCAAACGCTTTCGTATAATCAATAAAGCAGAACTAGATGGGTTTCTGGAACTCTCTTGCTTTTTCCATGATCCAGCGAAAGTTGGCAATTTGGTCTCTAGTTCCTCTGCCCATGCGAAACCCAGCTTGCACGTCCGGGAGCTCCCGATCCACATACTGCTGCAGTCTACCTTGGAGGATATTCAACATCACCTTGCTAGCATGCGAAATAAGCGCGATCGTGCGGTAGTTGGAACAATCTTTGGCACTTACTTTCTTTGGAATGGGGATGTAAACTGACCTCCTCCAATCCTGTGGCCACTGCAGGGTTGTCCAAATCTTCTGACATAATCTATGCAGAATGTTAACAGCGTCATGGTTGAGGTTTTGAAGCACCTCAGCTGGAATGCCATCAATAACGCTAGCTTTGTTCTTAGCAAGGCTGTCTAAGGCCTATTCAACTTCACTCTTCAGGATGCCCGGCTCGAGATCAGTAATCACAACCGTCTTATGTTGGGTTTCCACATTCGTGTCCTTCTTGTACAGTTCTTCTGTGTATTCCTACCACCTCTTCTTTATCTCTGAGGCTTCAGTGAGGTAATTGCCTCGTTTGTTTATCACGCCCAGCTTAGCAGAGACGCTTCCTCTGATATCTTTGATTATCTTATACAGAGCTCTTGTGTTCCTTATTTGGCTGTTGTCCTAAACTGCTTGGCACTGTATGTTCAGGAAGGCATTCTTATCTCTCCTTGCTATTTTCTGAAAATCCGCATTGAGAACCTTGTATCTTTCTCTTTCCCCCATAACGTTTGCCATCCTCCTTTCTTCAGCTATTTGCAAAGCCTCTTCAGGTAATCAGTTTGCTTTCTTGAATTTCTTTTGCTTTGGAACTACCTTAGTAGCAACTTCTTGTATTATATCACGAACATCAGTCCACATCTCTTCGGGCTCTCTGTCTTCTAGATCTAATTCTTGAAATCGATTCCTCACTTCCACAGCATATTCTAATGGAATTTGATCCAGATCATACCTGAAAGGCCTTCTAGTTTTCTGCGTTTTCCTCAATCGAAGCTTAATTTTGGCAACAAGAAGCTGATGATCGGTGCCACAATCGGCCCCAGGCCTTGTTTTTACTGCTTGTATAGCGCTTCTCCATCTCTGCCGGCAAAGAATATAATCGATCTGATTCCTGTACAGACTGTCCGGTGAAGTTCATGTGTACAGGCGCCTCTTGTGTTGTTGAAAATGAGTATTTGCTATGGTCAGGTTGTTTTCTTGACAAAATTCTGCTAGCCTCTGCCCTGCTTCATTTGGCTTGCCAAGACCGAACTTGCCTATAATTCCGGATATTTCTTCACTCCCGACCTTAGCATTCCAGTCTCCTATGAGAAAAACGACGTCTGATGATGGGGTACGGTCTAAAAGGCATTGTAGGTCCGCATAAAATCTCACAACGTCAGCTTCTTCAGCAGTAGTGGTCAGTGCATAGACTTGGATAACTGTTATGTTGAAAGGGTGACCTTGGATCCGAAGTGAAATCATTCAGTCGTTTTTGGGGTTGTACCCTAGCACTGCTTTGCCCATTCTTCTGTTTACTATGAGAGCGACCCCATTCCTTCTCTTGGATTCGTGCCCACAATAAAAGACATAATGGTCGCCGGAGTTAAATTCTCCCATTCAGGTCCGCTTGAGCTCGCCGATGCCCGAGATACGGACCTCTTTAACAAACATTGGCACGAAGGCACTCTGCCTTCTGAGTGGACCCACGCTAAGGTAACCTTCATTCCCAAGCCTTGCAAACCCATAGACATTCAAAATCTCTATCCTATATCCCTCACCTCTTGTCTCGGTAAGCTCTTTGAGCACGTCGTTCTAGACCGCTTGCAGAGCTTCCTCGAGGCCAACCGTCTTTTCCCCGATTTGATGTTCGGCTTTCGCCCATCCCTCTCTACACAGGATGTCATGCTCCAACTCTCCGAAGAGGTCCTTCACACTCTTCACGCCAAGCGCACTCGCGCGATCATGGCACTGGACTTGACGAAAGCATTTGACAATGTCTTCCATACCGCCATCCTTGACGCCCTTTCTACCCTTAACGTGGGTTCCCGGATCCATGGTTACATCAAGGCTTTCCTTGCCCATCGCACGGCTAAGATCTCATTCGGCACCCTCTCCTCTCCCGCTTTCCCTCTTGGAAATCGAGGTACCCCCCGGGTCCTGTTCTCTCTCCCCTTCTCTTCAACATCACCCTTTAGCCTATGGCACGTGCTTCAGCTACCATTCCTAACCTTTCCCATGCTTTCTACGCTGATGATGTCACCCTCTGGGTGACTACCGGTAATCTTGGAGAGATGGAAGCCGCACTCCAGGCGGGCGCTAAAACGGTCGCCGATTATGCTCGCACGGTCGGGCTAGCTTCTTCCCCGTCCAAGTCCGAGCTCCTGCTCCTCCTGGCTCGAGGCATAGTACTAAACCTCATCTCCTAATCTTAATGTCAGTATCGACGGACATCCCATCCCTTCTGTCTCTTGCATCCGTATTCTCGGTCTCTTTCTCCAATCCAATGGCAAACACACTACTGTCCTTTCCCGCCTTACTACCACCGTGCAGCAGACGGTACGGCTGGTCCGACGGGTCGCTAACCGACATTACGGCATGCGCGAGCATGACCTCCGTCGTCTTGTTCAGGCCTTTGTGCTAAGCCGCCTTGTCTACTCCCTCCCCTACCTCTTTCTGTCTCGCGCCAAGGAAGACAAGGTCCACTGCCTCATCCGCCAAACCTATAAGTCGGCTCTCGGGCTTCCCACTTCCACCGCCACTTCTCGTCTACTGGCGATGCGCATCCACAATACTCTTTCAGAACTTGTGGAGGCCCATCGCGTGGCACAACTAGATCGTTTATCTCGCACCATCCCTGGCAGAGCCCTTCTTACTTCTCTTCGCTTGACCCCTGTCTCCCCTGTCTGTGTCAGCCATCCCTTGTCCAGCTCCCTCTTCTCCGTGCTCACTGTCAAGCCCCTTCCCAAGAACATGCACCCTGAGCATCATGCCGCTCGCCGATCTGTCCGCGCCTCCACCCTCTGGTGCCAGTACGATACACGGTCCGACGCCGTGTATGTTGATGCGGCCTCCTACCTCTCGCATCCCGCCTATGCCCTCGCCACTGTTTCTAATACACGAACCCCCCTCTCCGTCACCACTATCCATGCTCTCACTTCCACTGCCGCAGAGGAAGCAGCCATCGCCCTCGCCATTGCCTGCACACCAGCCCTTTTCATATTTAGCGACTCTAAGACCGCAGTCCGCAACTTTGCAAAGGGTAGGATCTCTTCCTCTGCGCTCAATATCCTTAAGCACTCCTCCCCCCCTTCCCGATCTATCCAACTCTTTTGGGTTCCGGCTCACGCGGGGCACCCTGGAAATGAGGCGGCAAATTCTGTCGCTCGCGAAATGACAGACCGAGCTGGCCCCCTCCACCCCGGGATGAACACGAAGACTCCCTCCTCACCTTCCATGACATCACCCTCCACTACCGCAACTCCCGATTATCCCTCCCACCCCCTCATAAGTCCCTATCTAAAATCGAACAGAATGCGTGGCGCCATTTACAGGCCCACACTTTCCTCTCCCCTGCACGCCTTGCCCTTATTCACCCCGGTGCCTTCTCGCCCAAATGCACACTTTGCGGCTCTCCCCGAGCAGACTATGCTCACATTCTTTACTCTTGTCCGGCGCACTTTCCCCCCCGTCTCCTGGCAAATAAACAGCCCGCAGCTGTGGGAGGCTGCTTCGGCCAGCTCGGAGCCGCATATTCAACAGCGGCTTACGACCCGAGCAGCGGAAGTCGCCGCCAGGCGTCACCTGGAGGCCACGACCAGCAGCCAGAAGGCCACCCACGAAACGCGGGCAATATAATTTTTTGTTTATTTTTTTGGCCTTCTTTGAATAACGTTTGTACCACCACCAGCAGTCACAGCGCGCACTATCTGGCGAGGTGAAATAGGCGGGTCATCAAGCCCGCCTGTTCGAAATACTCACACAGGCTCACGTATGTTCGCTCGCGGACGCGCGCACTGCCCGGCGGCCACAGGAGCACAGCTACGCTGTCCGGGATTACCCCCTGCGCTCTCTAAGCCGCCAGCAACTCACGTCGCGGTTCGGATAGCGCGGCGCAGTGCAGTAGAAGATGCTCGAGAGTTTCTACCGCGCCACAGCCGTCACACACGTCATTGGTGGCAAGTCCGTGGCGCATCCGTCTTTCCCCAGGCCACACACATCTAATGCGGGCACGGAGGATAATTGCGCGGTGCAGCCGAGTCAGCGAGCGGCCGCTGACACTGTGAACGCGCTCACCTCTTGCGATGCGTGGGTCGGGGTGCTGCGTCCGGAGGTGGTCGTCGATTACCGCACGCACGTCCTCCAAAGCGAGTTGCTCGTCGCTAGGAGGGAGTTCATGTGCTGCGGTCGCGAGCTCGTCGGCACGTTCGTTGCCCTCTATGCCGCAGTGCTCGGGGATCCACTGTGCCCGTATAGCGCAGGCGCGCTCCGCCAAGCGCTTGAGACGCACGCGAATCTGACACAGCAGCGGAGTTCCCCGGCCGGTGGTTCGGAGGCGGCTGAGGGCAGCGCGGGAGTCACATAGCACGGTACACCTGGGTGGCGGCGGAGTTCAAGCAGTAGATCCAAGCCTAGGCATAGGCCCAGCAGCTACGCCGTTGTGGAAGAACCCAGGAATGACAGATGCAGCTGTCTGTGCAGGTGCAGGGCGGGGATGGTAGCCGCCGCTGCTAGCGACGGCTACGGCCACGGAGCCGTCGGTGTAAACGAGGAGGTGGTGTTGGAGTTCCTCGTAGATGACTGCTCTGGTCAGCTGCTGCACTGCACAGAGCGGTGTGGTGAGTTTCCCTGCGATTCCGACAATCTCTTGCTGAACTTCCGTAGCAGCGGGCCAGGGCGACAAGAGGTCGTAGGGGGGCGTTGCATTGGTGAGCTGCTCGTACTCGAGCAGCGCCGCTCCCATGCGCGAGTGGCGATGATGTCGCAACCGATGTAGTAGCGGGCCGCCGTCCTCTGCGCTCTGTAGGCGATCGATGTGTCGGAACTCCCGCGCGTAGCCTGAATCGAAGTTGTAAAGGCCACGCACCTGCCTCGGCCAAAGTAGCTGCGCATTGAGAGTTCTGAGGAAGGCCGAGGCAAATGCGGAGCGCCTTGCGATGCTCGACCTGTAGCTTCCTCCAGCATGGTTTGCGCAGTGTGACGAGCGGTAGCGCGTAGAGTATTGCCTCCACAGCCGCGGAGTTGTAACGCAGCTTGCTGGGAGATGCTCTGACCTCGAGCAGTGAGCCTGTGTACGGCGGCGGTGGTTCTCTTCATCTGCAGGCAGGCCTTGATTTCCGCGGGTCGGAAGAAAAGGCGCTGGTTTATGTCCAACTCCAGGTACCGCACCGAACGTCGCCACGGCAGGAGGGTCCCGTCTAGTTTTAGCGGCGGTGATCGCTTGCGCGAGCTCGGAACACAGGCCATTGCGACGGACTTGTCTGCGCGGAGCGAGAGACCTAGGTCGTGGAAACAGTCGCTCACCGCAGTCGGAGCTGCCTGCAGGCACGCGCGCACCCGTTCTGTCTCGCCCGGCGGTCCCAGGCACCGCAGAGCAATGTCATCTGCATACATGGAGATGTACACATGATGCCAGCCGCCTGCAGTCAGGCAGCCCGGCACCACCGACATCGCTACATTGAACAGCAAAGGTGACAGGACAGAGCCCTGCGGCACGCCTAGCCCGACTGGGCGAAGCGCCGAGAGAGCACCCCCCACGCGAAAGCGCATGGAGCGTGCCTGGAAAAAGCTCCGAACGTATTGTAGCAAGCGTCCGCCCACGCCAGCCTTCTCAAGCGTCGCGAGAATGGGAGCGCCGCCGACGTTATCAAACGCGCTCGACGCGTCCAGCAGTAGAAGCAACGCAACCTGTATCACTGCCTTCGCGTGCTCGAGCGCGCTGAAAACATCGGAGATGGATTCCGCAGTGCGCCGCGCATTCCGCGAAAGCCCGTCTGCCGCTCATCAAACAAATCCGCCGCCGCAGCCTGCTCGTTAAGGTGACGTAAAACTATGTGTTCCATGAGCTTACCAGCCGCAGATGTTAGCGCCACTGGACGCTATCCCGCGAGCTGGGTTGGTGGGCGTCCTGGCTTGAGGATGGGGCAGACGACTGCCGTGCGCCAGTCCTCCGGGAGGGTCCCGCGTTCCAACACAAGGTTGATCTGCTGCAGGAGAACCAGCCGTTGATCTGCGTCCGGGTTGCGCAGCATCTGGTAAGTCATGTCCCCATCCGGCCCTGGCGCCGAGCGACGGTGGCAGCGCTGTAGAGCGTTGCTGAGCTCCGTCACTGTGAAGGGGGCATCCCAAGGGTCACCAGGGGTAGGAGCGCTGGCGCTGTCTCCGGGGCTCACTGGGGAAGTTTGGCTGCCTGCGTTCGCGGGGCTTTGCGGAGCAAAGCGGTCCGCAAACCGCTCAGCTACCTCCTCGTAGCTAAGGCCAATCGAGATGGCGAGAGCGGCCAGCGGCTGCGGGTTCGCTTGTGATGCGTCACAGGATGGTAAAGAGCCACCGCGAGCTAGTCCTCATCCATCTTCCTGCAGAGCGATGCCCACTGCCGGCGGTAAAGTTTATTGGAATGCCGCCTCGCTGCTACGTCCAGCCGAATGTATACTGTCCAGTAAGTTTGTCGGTCCGTCCGCTGCGCTCGTCACTCAGCTTTGTCGCGTTTTTGTCTCAGGTCGAGCAGCTTGTTTTCGGCCGTTGATAGCCCTACCCGAACCTCTACGCGTTACTCAAACATTTTCGCGCTCGAACCTGTTTCCGGGAACGTTCGGAGAAAGCCTTTATTGGCTCATACTGCCGTCGAAAAAAGCTCTCCGGGAGAGCGCAGCACCTGATCGGTCGACAGAGAAGGGACATCACCAGCCACCAAAATCTAAGCGACCAACCAGAAGTCTCATCTTGTCTAGCGTTCCTGCTATCTGCAATCCCACACTTGAAGGAGCGCCAAGGAACGCCACGCGACAGGAGCGATGGTGTACTGTCCGAACACCAACGGTGTTGGAAGAAAAGGTTGGTTGTAGAACTTTTAATTCCATCAGAAACGGGGAGTCATGCGCCCGCGGATTAGAGGCTGGCAGGTAGCCCTTGGCTTGTTGCGGCCTCCCGCCAGATGGACGGTGCGGTGCTGGATCGCAGCGTCCGCACTTCGCAACAGGGTATCCCAGGCTTCTCTACTTGTAATAATTTGTCCTATCCCTGGAGATTGTGGGCACTCCCAAATTATGTGGTCGAGGGTCCCTCTCGCCCCGCAGTGTTTCCAGAGATCATTGTCCCTAAGGTCTGGTAGCGCATGAAACGGCCAGACCGGGTTCATGAACTTATTAGTTTGTAGCTGCCTCCACGCGACAGCTTCTCTATTATTTAGTCTAACATCTGGCGGGGATACCAGTCTACGTCCCAATTTATAATGGTCGATAATTTCCCCGTAATTTTGCAGACGCTCGTTGTATGCCCAGTGTTCGGGGTGCTCGACGGCTACCCGGAAGTAGAGCTCGGGCCAGCTCGTGAGCCGCCTCGGCAGGGACGGCAGCGTGAGCGGGTGTCCAAATGAACTGAATTATCCTATTTATCGTTCTTTGGGTAAGGATTTTGGCTGCCTCCGGTGATATCCTACCCTTCCCAAAATTTTGAATGGCAGTTTTGCTGTCGCTAATTATGAACTTGGCTTCTGTTCCTACGCAAGCTAGCGCTATCGCAACTTCCTCCGCAGTCTCTGTGTTGCGGCCTCTGATGGCTGCCGCGGATACCGGTACCCCTCGGCCATCGGCTACCAAAGCTACCGCCGCACCTGTTTTGCCACTTGCCGCATCGACATAGACTACTTCCTTTGCTCCCATGTTTTAGAGCGCAGCTCTTTGGCGTCCATTCCTGGGTTTCGCGTCGGCGTTGTCGTCGGCCTCGTAACCAGCTCCGCCCCCCTTTCATCCCCCCAGCGCTAGCAGCGACCGACTGATATCGCTGGATGCCGCTGACGCCGCTAGAGAGTCAAGATAACGTGACTGCATAGAACACCGTCGCCGCCATGCAGAAAGAGGAGGGGAGGGTCCCCCCCCCCTGTTCCTGTGTGGCGGATAGGGTGCTCTTCAGTTGCCGACGCGCCGGTTATTTCACGTAGGCCCCGGCACGTCGACGAATACGTGACCACCTTCCCACGGCTAGACCTGGTTCTTGGCGCTGCGGAAGCGAGGGTATCACATTGTTTGCGTCGGCATCGGCGGCGTTGTCCGTGAAACCAACTCCGCAGCTGGGGTTGACTCACTATCGGCGTCAGCAGCATCAGTCAGTCGCTGCCTACTCTTTCCTCCTCCCTTTATCGCGTTGTCCGCTTGCTGTGCGCGCTTCTGCCCCCATCGTTTGCCGCTGGGTGTGCACGCCGCCCCCCTCCCCCCTCTTCCTGCGAGTCTCCGGTTGTCAAAGCGCCGGCTCGAACTTAATTCCTTTCTTCGCTCCTCCTCCAATGCAACCCCTGTGCGGTGGCAATCAGAGAGCCAGATCGGTGGCGGCGGATCTGTATATGTGCACCGCCCGAGCCGAAATTGCCGCTGCCGTTCGCCACTGCGAAATTATCTGCCAGTTCTTTCTGAGCCATGAGCGAGACGACCGGTAAAAGTCCTCCTTCTGCTGCTGCTGCTGCTGCTGCTAAACGAGCTGCCAGAGAAAAAAATTCTGTGATAGCGCATACATGTGTTGCTCGATTTCTTTGCCTCAATCTATCGAAAAGGTGAAACAGCTTATTTGCCGCGCTCAAATTTCGCATTAGGAAGTAACGTAATCGTCGGTAATTTTTTGAACCGTCGCTCTAGAGCTTCGGCTCGTTTGGCCCTTCTTTCGACATTAAATTCTGGATGCATATTACTAGGCATTCCGGATTTCACTATTAATTGTGACTTTTTTTTTAACTCCTCTGTCTGGGCTGAGGCCTACTTTTGCAAGGATTACCCTGCCCGTCTCGGTCGTGCTTAGTCTCTCTAATTGGGAGACTCGCACTGCCTCCGCAAATTCTGCCCACCTGTTATGCACCCCGAGTTCGAGCAGTCGTTCGCTCGAGGTACCCATGGGCAGTCCTAGCGCCTTCTTAACGCATCTTCGAATCAGGGAGTCTAACTTCTCTTTTTCGCCGGCCTTGATGTCCAGGTAGGGCGTGGCGTAACTGATTCTGCTTATTAGGTATGCCTGGAATAGTTTTAGTAAATTTCTCTCCTTGAGGCCTTTTCCTTTAGTGGCGACCCTACTCAAGAGCCCGAGGGTTTGCTTCGCGTAACTTTCAAATTTTTTTCAGGACCTCGCCGCTATGGCCGTGGGATTGAATGACCATTCCCAAAATCCTGATCTGATCTACTTTTGGCACCGGTTTGCCCTCCACCTGAATATGAAACTCCCCGCTATTCTTGCAGCGGAGGTACTTTGGGTTATAAACGAACAACTCAGATTTATGCGGGGAGCACGAAAGTCCCCTTTTAGCCGCGTAATCAACAATGATGTCAGTCGCTGCCTGCAGGCTTTCCTCCGTACTCGCATCGCTCCCATGGTTAATCCAGAGGTTAATATCGTCCGCATACATGCTAAAATTTAGCCCCTTGATTTGGTTGAGTTTACCCGGGAGGCCTCTCATTGCCACGTTGAATAGGAAAGGTGATAGCACTGGGCCCTGCGGTGTGCCTTTGCTCCTTAACTCTATCGTAGGAGATTCTAAATTTTGAAATGTCATGCAGGCTTTTCTGCCCGATAAGAAGTCTTATGTAGTTGTACGTTCTCTCCCCTACTCCGAGCACTTCGAGCCCTTCGAGGATAGCCTCGTGCCTGACATTGTCGAAGGCCTTGGTGAGGTCTAGGCCCAGGATCACTTTGGCGTCTCGCGAACGCGAGTCTATGATATCATGCTTTAGTCGGAGCATTACGTCCTGCGTGCACAAGTGTGGTCGGAAACCGACCATTTCGTGCGGCCACAGGTTGTTTTCTCCATGAAGCACGTTAATCTCGTCTGTATTACGTGCTCCAGCTGCTCCAGCAACTTCTCTACACATGAGGGTAGGGAAATCGATCTCAAATTTTCCAATTGCGGAGGTTTTCCCGGTTTAGGTATTAGTATTATGTTTTGCCATTTTTCACTGATCTGGCAACTGGCTCGTTTCCTAAAGTTTTCCAGTGAATTCCGTTAGAAGACTACTAAAGGGGCCCAAAACAGCCATAGCAATACAGTTTCCCTATGCCAAGTATGTGAAAGAATGTCGATGTAAGATAACCTTCCCGCAAAATTTGTTTAAATGCGGCATTTGGAAGCAGAGTTATTTGCAATCAAATTTTGAATATCTGCGCCTTCGCGGCTTTCCTCCTCTTTTCAACTTTTTAGCGCGCGCAAAGGCTGGCCCTCCTCCAAGGCCTCGCCCACTGACACGTCACAACTGACGCATCTGCGCTTTTACTTTTTTTGCTTAGCGCCGCTCGCCGCAACTTCCGTTTTGTCGCGCTTGCTTGCCGACGCGCCGCAGGGGGCCTCTTGTCGTCTGCTTCATCGTAATCGCCCGATCGCCCTTCGGCACGAACTCGCAAGTTTTGTTGCCACGCTATACATCCCTGGCGTTGACCTCACCTTTGATTTTGTGTTACGTCGTGTGCGCGACGGGTGCAGGACAGGTTTGGGCCAGACTGGTCGCTCTCTTGAATTCGCGAAGGCAGTTATCGAAGCGCTGAATTGTTGTTGACGGGACATGAGCGGGAGGTTGTTACAGTGTGCAGTCCCTGGCTGCGAAGGTATTGCTAGTGACGGGAGGAAAAAAATTCTGCATCAAGTGCTTCAAAACGCCAACCTCCGGAAACAGTGGCTACAGCTCATCGGATAGCCGGCATCGGTGAACAAAGCGTTTATCTACGTTTGCTTTACCAGGATATGTGGTTCGCGATTGGGGGATCCCAACAAGACTGAGTCTGCGTGAAGGAGCGGTACCAACGCTGTTTCTTCCAACCCTGCCGGTAAGTGTAAAATGTAAAGATTGTGATATTATATCTTTAGACGCGTTATCACAGTAGTGTGGATTTTTTTTTAACTCAGGCGATCTTGTTCGGCGTTGTGGCATGCATATAGCAAGATTTGTCATGATCACTGTGAACTACACTGCTCAAAATAAACCAGTGGCGAGCTTACGATGGGATTTTATTTTTTAATGTTACGCTAGTCGACCCGATGCACCAATGCACCCATATAGGCCGTATACTATCATCGTCGGGGCTCAGCAGCGGATTCTTCAACGGCGTGTACTTATGGGGGTCGAGTCTCTTCTCGGTACTCATTCGCCGAAGTCGCTTTTCGAGCTCGGGGTCCATAATATCCGTACCGCAGCAAGGGCATGAGATGTTAGCGAAAGACTAGAAATTCAGAATCGAGATCGCAGAGAGCGGTCTTCCGGGCGTTGCGGAGGGAAACACTCTCGTGCACCTTGCCCGAACCTTGAAACCTTCGTGTTTAGGCTCCTCTTGCGTTTGACTATACGATGCCCCTTCGTGAAAGATAACGATCGATTGTAAAGAAAAAAAAAAAGGAAGGGGATGAGGAGAAGGGGACTGCGTAGTTGTGCGCTGTGGTGTAGTTTGTCAGCCGTGGTTCGGCGTCAGCTGACTGTAACGGAGAACGCGCGCGCCGACAGGAAGTAAACAAACGCTGTTCGGTGCCCGATTATTATCGCAGCATGACTCCCGCCCTGTAGCATTTTTTTTTCTTTTTTTTTTACACCATGTGGTGTTTGTACAGAACACACTCTGAAATGTCGCGCGAATGGAGCCGCGTCCAAGTTCACCAACCGAGGCAGCCAGGAAAGAAACACGTGAAACCGAGATGGGCGTTGATAAGAAGAAAGAGAAGAAAGGAGGGACACTGTCAGGAATGAAGAGATGGAAACAGGAAAAAAAAAGTGCCAAGAGGCTTTACCCTTCAGCAATAAGGGGGGGGGGGGATCGCAAAATAAACGTTATCACTCGCGTGAACTGGGCGTGAACTGGCTTAGTCGCTCAAAGTTGTGCCTCTTTATCCCTAAGCGATCAGCTGCCGATCGGAAGTGTAAGAGTTGGTTTTGACAGGAGCATAGACAGGAGTTATACACAACCAGATTTTGCCTGCGGAAAAAGCGGGGGGGGGGGGGGAAAGATAAACCGCAACAAGGGAAGAGGACTTCTCCAAATGGCTCACCGACAGCAATAAGAGCAGGAGCCTTCTCCGGTTCCTAACGGAAAATAATTTGCACGGGTTCTTATAATATGCCTTATGGCAAGCTTGCGTAATAAAAAAAGAAAAAAACAGCGCGCGCATGCAGTAGTGCAACGATCGAGTGACACAGTTCGGCACAATGTTACAAGTGGCTCACAAATGCACATTTATTTTTGTCCCAGATTTTCCAGGAACAGCGGGTACAGATCATCAGCCAGCTGGATGGAATGGAATTGGACCTCGCAGGAGATGGGCGTTGCGACTCCCCGGGCTACAGCGCCAAGTACTGCACGTACAAGGATGTTATCATTCAGACTGACCATATTCTACAATGGGAACAGGTAAGAATAGGAGAGGTAAGGCAATGCTGCTATACGAAAATTGGCAAGCTGCAATTCCTATTAACTGTGTGAAGTGAGCTGCAGTGCCCAATAGTGCGAGCATGGGGCCTGGCCTCAACTGAACGAGTCCAAGTGCAGTCTTTAACAAAAGGCGCCAATTTCTGCATATTATTAGGAGAAATTTATTTCAGCCTCACCAAGAGTGCCCTTGGCAAGTGCTGCTTGCATGTCTATATATAAAAAGAATCAAATTAATCATTATATAATACAAACAATTGAATTACAAAATGTTTCATCGTTGCAAACCATTGGGGAAGAGGTACATTTGCTGACATATTATTATGTAATGAGGTTTTAATTTCATCTATCTACAAACTGCCACCCAGCTATCTGGACATATTGCAAGAGCAGCAAATCGCCCATGCAGCACTACTTTGATGCTTGGCGCGTTACTAAAGATGCATGCAGTTGCTTGCTTTAATAATTAGGGCGAATACATGGTAATAACATTATTCTATACTGCATTTACTAAGTTAAAAGCTGTGAGCAGGTCAAAGGGCTGTGAAGCAATAGAACCATGGATCCAGACAATCACAAGTCTATGTTGCTGCCCTAGGCCAGGGTAATGATGACCAGATCATCAGCATGTAGTGCAGCCTGTTGAACCACATATGCGATAAGCGTGATGGCCATGATAGACCATACAGCAAATGCCTGCATGAGCTTCTTGCAAACAGGCAATGGATAAGCAGAGGTAATCTGTTTTGTATAGGTTTTTTTTGTGCAAAGTTTTTTACCTTGATGTTGTTTGGAAGGTGCACGGCTCATACTTGCGGCATTTGTCAACCAATAATAAATTTAAGAGATAGGTAATGCAAATAGAAATTCACGGAAAAAACTTTTTACACATCCGCACATTACAGCAAGACATAGCAAAGAAAGAAACCCATAATGAAGTGAAGAAACAATGTAAATGTGATTGCCGAGACTGCGAGATTAATTTAATACTGAGGCAGCTTGGTTATAACGCCAGTAAGAAACACAAAAACAATGGGATGTTCTATACTTTCTTATACTGACAATTGTTTGGTCAACAACAACTCTTAGATTTCTTGTCACAGTAAAATAGCAGTACAAGACCAGGTGTCTTTTAACGAATATGTTGCTAAAACTGTTTTCAACTGCAATGCAGCTGCTGTAAGCAGGTTCAGCATCTATGATCGACTACAATACACACCAACACTACCAACTCATCAGTCAAATATATATATACTGTCGGCGCGTTGTTTTTCCTTCCGCTTTGCATTTGATGCTCTTTATTCCAATAATCAACATAAGAGAAATTCCTGTAAAGGTCAACAGTATAAACATAAAAAAAATGTTTGCCTTGCACTCGCAGACTGTTCGCTCCTTTAAATGCTATATATATATATATATATATATATATATATATATATATATATATATATATATATATATATATATATATATATATATATATATATAGCAGTACAGTGCCAGTACGCATTCCAACTTTTCTGCATTTTCATATGCAAACAATCAATCCTTGCATGAAGCATTTAATGTATGTTCATAATATTGTCATTGTAAAAGGAACAGAGGCCAGAGGAAATAGAACTCAGTAAAAAAAATATAATCTGAAGTTCATCTATGAAAGCCTGTGCTTCATTCGCGCCATATCCTTTTCCTCCTTTCGATTCTTCAACTTGCTAAGTAGCCCAACTAAGCAGATCGCGTTTAGTTAATGCTACAATAGCCACTACGACCAGCACTCCCCTTAGTACAGTGCTTGATCTGGAGCTGTCATGTTATCAGGCCAGGTAATATGAGACCTTACAATTACGACTCACATGAGTCAATTCTGACATCTGCCAAAAAAGGGCACTCACTAAGCCAAGTGAATCCCAACTCCTGCTCAAAGTATGCACCCAATGAGAAATTTTCCACAATCCTTCCATCCTGACATTAAATACTCTGCTGTAAAATTAGCTGAACCTATCTCGTGTCTTTCTCTTCGAATCTCAAGACTGCTGCCATGTCAAAGGTAGTTGTCATACATTTTGAGGAAACTGCGGTGCACACTTCTGACATTCTAAGAATGCTTCATATAATATCATAAAAACATATTTGCTGGCATGGTAGCACTAGCCATTCTATAATCCCCTTCCATAGAAAAAGTGAGACAGGAGGCTGCAGACTGCACAGGCCATCTAAGGGTCCTCATTGGAAGTCACTGCTCTTATGTTAGAATAGGCAGATGGGATGACATAAAGAACGAAGTTTAGGACAAGCATGAAGCGCAGGCTGAAAAAACACCTCGTCTCTCTTTTGTGTTCCTCATCTTAGTGCAGTCCCAAGACAAAGGCAGTTTTTAAAGGACTGGAAGTTATCAGCGCAAGTTTCCGACCCCTCTAGAACCATCTCGAATGTCCCGAGGCTAATGTATTGAAGCTGCAAGAATGATTAAGGTTCACTTGACCACTTCAACTAATGATGATCGCTAGAATACAACAGCAGGGAGAACACAGGTGATTCATGATATGATGTTGTATAGCCCATGTCATACGTTCATTTTGCTGCTTGGAGATCATTGCATCACATTCTTAATTCTAAAGGCGCTGAACACAGTAGCTAAATCAGAAGCAATTTCTGCTGCAGTGTTGTGAATATAATGCATAATGGTTCCTTATGGTAGCCTCTTCTGTATAATTTAGCTGGTAGGCAACAAGAAACACATTTTTTTTTCCAAAGTATGAAACATTAATTCATATTTACCTTCTTTATAGGTCACATCTGGCTGTAATTCCCTTTAATGAAAATTCCTCAAGGCTCCAGGCAAAGACAAAAAAAGGAGATGACCGCTGGAAAGTAAAGATGACAAAAGCAAGGAAAGGACATTTCAGTGTCGCTCCAGTGAAAGCGCAGCCTACGTTTTGTAAGTTCAAAGTTTGTTCTACTTATAATATTACACGAAAAACTAAGCGCACTGTTGTAATCTCGATGACTATTTCATGCAGCGTACGTCCACAAGCTCCTCCAAGATGTGGAGAAACGGTCTGAGGGCTCTTCGCACAGAGAGACAGCTGCAAGCACAGCTTCAGAGCGTCACTTTATGACGGATGCCTATGAAAGACCGTCAAAAGAACTGATTGCTGCTCACAGACACAGATTTGCTCTTCACAATGACTAGTCAATTACACAGTACAACTGTCAGTGTGCTTAACCTAAATGCTAAACAGACTGGCATCATTTTTTAAAATACTCAGCGCAACAAACATAGGACAAGCAAGTAGACGGGAACAGCGCTGACTATCAACTGCATGATTTATTGAAAGAACACTAATATATACAAAAATGCTCTGACAACCAAGTGCGCATGTTCGCAGATAAAACAACATTTCAAGTTTTATCTGCGAACATGCGCACTTGGTTGTCAGAGCATTTTTGTATATATTCGTGTTCTTTCAATAAATCATGCAGTTGATTAGTCAGCGCTGTTCCTGTCCACTCGCTTGTCCTATGTTTGTTGCGCTGTGTATTTAAAAAAAATGATGCACCAACTAGCTCAACTCACAGTTCTTTTGAGACTGGCATCAGTGCCGCAAAGCATTGGCCACTGTAGCCAAGAAAATTGTTTCAATATGTTTGCTGCGGCTGACAATAGCTGGAGCGCAGTTTCATATGACTTTTGTTGTCTGAGTGAGTGCAATCTTGTACCCATATCTCTGCGTTTTCCTTGTGGCTGCGGCTAAGCAAAAGTGCACACAAAACATGTTGCTGTTTGCTTATCGTGGCAACTACACATGGTGTGCGACCGCTCGCAGGCCTTTCAAGTATTATATCAAAGCAGCCGCTTGAAACAAAAGTAAAAAAGTCAGAGCAACTGTGGGTTCAAGGTGTGTAAGGCTAGATTGTGAATAATTATGCCAGTCAGAGTTTTTCAGCTTCTTGAGGCCAAACTAGAAGTAAATGGAAATTTCAAGTGAGCCGGCTTCACAAGTGACCATGTAACATCTCTCTTTTCATGGGCTTGCTGTTCCCCATCCGTTAAGCTACACAGCTTACAAGACAACAGTGTAATTATGCCGAATATTATTATGTGCGCGAAATAATACAGTGTTCTTAGCGGCAATTTAAACTGCTGAGCGACTCAATCAACTTCATTCAGATTTTTTTCCTACTGTCGACAGAAAAACAAAGGCTAAGGTAGGAACAAAAGGCTACTAATACAGTAGCTTGATGAAGTTTTTACCCCTGTTTGACATGGACGACAGACAGTCATATTTTTACAGTGATCTGCTAGCAAAAAAAACAAAAAGATCAGCAAGTAAAAGAAATGTGCAATATGGACAGGTGCTGTGTCGGAAACAAAGAGTGAGAAATGTACAGTCGAGCGCGATTTGAAGGTGATCGCGCGAGCGTCGACCAGCCAAGCACTCCAGGCACCTGGCGGCCGGTTTTGAAACATGAAAATTCATGATTTCGCAATCTTCTCTCCCTCGTTCGCTGTTCCATACAACAGACATCACCCCCGCGACAATCACACCATCTTTTCTCTTTATTCTAACCTGTCCACTTGTTGTGATAAAGTGTGCAATTTCAGATAATACCGAAGAATACGTCATGCGCACAACGATCACTGTCTGTTCGCAGAACCAAAAGAAAAAAAAAGGAAGTGGTGTCCCAGGAGGGAGTGACGCCTGCTGAAGGAACAGCAAAAAGAGTGAGGGAAGCTGGTATGATACCTCCCTCGCCTCGGCAGAGAATTCTGGGCCATGGCGCTGTTCATGTTCCCCGTCGACGCTCGCGTGATAACCTTCAAATCGCGCTCGACTGTACATGTATTTACATTCACTTGCCACTGACTCTTGTACAAGTATCTTTAACGCGCAGAACATAAAAGAAAGACATGGTGACAAAAAAAAATATTAAAGTGTCACATACATTCGAATGTACACCGGCTCAAGCATAAGAAACAACAAGGAGGTCAGTTATAAAACTAAGAAAGCACAGTTTTTCGCCGAGGAGAGCAATTCCTCTAGGAATAATCTCGAAATAAAGTCGTTTTCTTTGTTTCTTCGGTGCGTCCTCATCACTGCACGTCATGTGAAACCTGACAAGGGCCAGATACAGCATGCGTATCCTAATACTACATGTTTACCGCGGCGGCTTGTACCTCTCCGGTTCTACCGCTCAGTCGTTTGTAGTGAAACTGCGCACGGAGCTTTGATAGTACGGTAAACTTTATTTGCTCGTAGGAAGTTAGTTAAGGGTGCTTAATTCGTTGCTGCTGCGTACAATGCAAACCCGCAGTCTGTACCGGGATCGGGGCCGAAAGCCGCCAACGCCGACGCACGATTCCGCGGGTTCGCGCACGGCCGAGCCAGGTAGGCGCAGTTGTCTTAGGTAATTTACTATAAGGCAAATGTTTATAACCTACAAACTTACTACGAGACAAAATGCAACCTCCGTGAGTAGTTTCACGCAATCAAGTCAGCGGTTAAGACGGTAGGATTTTAATAGCCGCCACAGTAATGATGCATCACAGCAATGACTAACTTATTGCACCTGTGAAACCATCGCTTATCTGTGCGCTATGTTCAAGCTAGTAAACACATTACTTACCAGCGTATGTTGTCGCCTTGACTTGATCCGAGGTGCGTATTTTGGTTTGGTGGACACGGGAACGGAGCAGCGGTTGCCTCCGAAATTTTGCTGCACTACGTAAGGCGCAGTGGATTGGGGCCCGACATTTAAAGCACAGACTTAATGCTGTAAACCTGTAAGCCCACTTCGAAGTTCATTTCGCATGGGCGACACAAGAAACGAGAACATTCACAGGCGGAAAGTGCCCCGCAAGTACACTGCAAGGAAATGAAACGAGACCGCCGCTTGCGACCGCGCCGCGATTGCCGTGGTGCCTGCGCAAAGGGCAAAGCTGCGCGCGTGCGCGCGCGAGACCGGAAGTGTAGGAAAAAAAGCTTTGAAAAAATGTTTCTGTCTACAAAACATCCTAATTTTCTTTCCTGATATATAAAAGTTAAGCGTATTTCAATTTTTCTGGCATAAGCGATAGTTTAATGGCTGTGCGACGTCGCAAAGAAGCAGACCAATAGTCATTCGAAAACGCATGCACGTAGCAGCGTTGCACAGAGGAGGAGGACTGGCAAAAGTCCAAGGAAAGAACGCGCCAACTTTCGAATGCGATGGTGGGACCTGCACTGCGCGTAGACGTGTATTATTGCGTTCAAATGTGTATCGCAGCATAATCTAGCGACTGAGATAGTTTGTGAGGAGTGCTCGGGAGGTGTTTGTGGGCCCCTTTAATGCAAACGCTCAGAAATCGCATATTCCCGTTTCTGTTTCGAAATACCGCAGCTACTAAAACATATGCCACCGCAGACTTCTTCAGATAGCAGAATCCAGTTTGAACAAACCACTCTATGCCTGCTATGCCGTCTGTATGCACGATAGAGTTGTGTGAGTAATTTGGTTCTTTTTTTTTTTTTTGCTTTTAAACCTCTGTCGCGGTGTCCCAATGGTATAAGGGCGCTCGAGAGCTGATTTCGAGAACGGGGGATTCAATTACAACCGTTTCGAAAGGCGTTCCTCTGCTGTGGGATTTGACTGCACAATAAACAATCCCACGTGGTAAATGTGTTAATAATGAAAAAAAAGACACCAAAACCAGCTTCTGCAATCATCCGTCATAGCCAATGCCAATTCATGCGTTAAACCCGGGCCAATATGCATTTTTTTCTTGTTGTTGTTGAAGGCTTCTATGCATCCGTAAAAGTTTTAGTGAGCACATTTTTCTTTAGAGAAGTGCTCGAATGTTTGGGAAACATATTCCCTGCACCTAATTGTTACCCTAACGATTACATAATACACCTAGATCAATGTACTTTACTGGTAGCCTTGTTATAATCATAATCCCTTTTCGCCCAAGTGCTGTCTTCCGGCAAAACTCATTTCTGACAAGGGGAGTAAAACAGCTTCATGCAGGCTTAGATATCAGTGTTTAGTTCGGGAATAAATACATTTTTATAGTCACATGATAAGATGAGCTCCATTTTTTCTAAATCTTGTGCGAAGTAAAATATTAGGGTTGCTTCCAAAAGATGCCGGATATAACACTCTATATATTTCTAATCCGGCATCTGTTTTGGAAGCAACCCTAATATTTACTTCGCATAAGATTCATTCATTGCTAAATAATTAGTGATGAAGAAATTTTCAGCCTGTAAAACTGCTTCCCAGAACATGACAGTGCCCAGGCGCAGTTTACAACGATGTCTTCGCAGCGAGTAATTCGTAGCTTGCACTTTAACGTTACTGAAAATTAATCGCTGATTATTGTAAATTCTGTCAAGTGTGTAAAAGTTCTCTCACAGGGTGAAATTTGTTCGCATTGCAAAACAAAACAATTACACTACTAATTTACCGTTATATATTAACATCACACGCATCAGAAATCCCTTATACTTTCCTCGGTTTCAGGAAATCATTTACAGTTAGTGGCGCATGCATTAATACACTATCACATTCTATGACAATGGCCGCAAAAAGCATCTCGGCAAATTCAATCCACTCAGCGCTGTACACGTGAGCAATCGCTTTCCCGTGCAGCGAGGCTTCCTGTATAGTGTCGGCGTGATCTCATTTTTGGGGAATACTTGTGCGTGGTTGTCTGGGCCAGAGTTGATGTGCACTCAGTCTAAAGCAACTCGCCATGCAGTGCGCTGCCAATGCTACATTTAATCTGCTTAATCCTCGAGTGAAGTACGATTTAATGAACCAGGCTTTCTCGATTCAATCTAAATTACTGCTGGTCGGAGCACGAACCTTGTATCTGCGTGGGCTTGACACTACATTCGCAGGTCTCACTCGCATGAGACACGCGAAAACTGTTTAAAATTCGATAAAAAAAAACAAAGCTGTCATTAGGCAGGCCCAAGCATTAGGCGCGTGAGCGCGGTACAGCGCAAGAAACGTGCAAAGTAAACCTAGAAGACTGGTGGTTGCATGCTTTGTTTTCCTAAAATCCGCTCTTCTGCTGCATTGGCGAAATCCCTGCATTTTTTTCTGCAATATTGCAGAAATATTGCAGAACACACGTTTTAATCGCCAACAAACCCGCCGTAAACTCGGAAGCAGAGCTAAGCAGCGTGCGTTTCTGCGAGCGCCGCCGGCTGCCGATCCACACTACCGGAGTGACGGTGGCGCCACGTCTAGGTCGATCTCGCGGCGAATAGTCATCGGTGCGAGATAATGCTCCTTTCACGTTTACGGTGGCTGATAGCTGGTGCGCAGCTCGCTTTAACTGCTTTTTATAGCACCCTCGTTCCGTAGGCGTTTCTCCGCGTTTGCTCGCCTTGTGGCCTCGCACGCGCTGGGAACGCATTGCAGCTTTCTGACCTCGGGCACCCGAAAGCCCCGAAGGTGTGCGCGCTAAGCTGCCGCAGCTGCGCACTGCATAACTTCATGCGATAGCTTTAACGCTTATGCGACCTTAACACGGCTGTTCTAGCTCGTTTCAACGCGGTAGCGTTAAGGGCCCCGTGTCGCAGAAAAGTCAGTGTCGTCGTCGGCGACCGCCGTCCCACGTCGTCCGGCGTTGGCCAGGAGCGAAAAGTCCCAGAAGAATTATTAAACAAAAACTAGAAGGAAAAATCTCCGACCTGAGGAATCGAACGTGGGTCTCCGGAATGCGAGACGAGCACGCTAACCACTCCGCCACGATTATTTTCTCTTTGTTGCCTAATTTATTCTCAGAGTTTACACATGTAAAACATAACACACACACACACACACACACACACACACACACACACACACACACACACACACACACACACACACACACACACACACACACACGCGCGCGCGCGCGCGCAGACAGACAGACAGACAGAGCGAATATTACGCGACAAATGCACTACCTGGGTTAAAACCACGCTATTTGGGCTGCGTAATCCATTACAAATCAGTCATTTGCAGCAACACTTCCATTCTCGGAAGCCACACAGGCACTTCACTTTGTCTTGCGTCTTGAAAACTTCAATAACACTCGCAACGACTTCGAGAAAATACTGCCCCAACTGGATGGCTTCAATTGGACAAAGGCGCGTCTATTGATTGCGGTGTTGTCTCAGAAATGTTCATTAGAGAAGTGTACTGTGGCGTATAATAGTAATTTTGAGCATGTCAATTACAGAATTACAGAACACGCACTTAAGCGAGTGGCAAATTACTTTTCCGCTGTACTTCTTCTTCGCTTGGCGTGCACGTAGCGCCATCATGCGTGTGGCGCGCGGAATAAGATAGGCAGCGCATGGCCTTCAAGGTCTTCATCGCGCCGGCTTGGATCGGCAACGATGTTGCCGACGAACTACGACAGCAACTTGAAGCCCGCGCGTTTCGGCAAGGTGGCTGGCAGCGCTTCTACGCACCGGAAGGATTAATAAATAAAAATGAGTACAGCAAGTTGATCTATGTAGGAATTCAAAACAGATCCTCCCTTCTCAGTGCACGCCTCAGCCGAATTGTAAGCGAAGCAACGCTTGTAAGCGCGAACTGGAGCCGAAAGGTTCTCTCGCAGAGGCCGCTAGGGGAAGCGATGACGCCACCGCTAGGGCATGAAGCGTCGGAACATGAGCTCGCTCTTGAGACGTGTAAGCGGTTGCGTCTACTAGTGCCGGGCGCACTACGGTGTCTCTTGTGCTATCGCGTTCCATTCATAAAGGCGAAGCTTAAGCGTCCTCCAAATTTTTGCCTTGCTGCTTGCCTTTTTTTTTTTCTTGATTACGGCACAATACCTGTGACTTCCTGCGGAATTCACTTGCAAGCGAACGATACTGACCAGAACAGTTTTTTTTGTTAGATCCGCAGCACTCCCACGAAACTCACGATGCGCGCGAGCTGCGGTAGCAATAGCGCGCAATTTAGGATTCCCGCGGTAAAAGACTGCAACGCATGGCCCGGGCGTGGGATGCCGCCTTCGCGTTAAGAGCGGCAGAAACGCTTACGTAATGAGCGCGCGCGTACGCGGCGATCGGGCACCACTGAAAAAAAAAATATTGAAAGTGATGAGCACGTCAGCTATCGTTAGCAGCCGTAAAAATATCAATATCATTACCTTGCACCCGATGACTATCACTTCGCGGCGGTGACTGCAGTCCAGGCCCCACTTTCAGTCATTCACGTTAAGTCTGTGGGTAGCTGTACACTTCCTCTAGGCTGCTGACGCAAAATTGGAAGTAGGCTTTACTTGTTTTCCTGATTAGAAACGCGCCACCGCGCTGGACGCATTTTCATTTATCGGCAGACAAAAAAAAATGTAAGCACGTATACAAACGAACGAATGAAAGAGAGTTAGAGCCACACGGCAGAAAGCAATAAAATAAGCGCGGCTGTTATACCTAAGCATGGAAAAAGTTACATGTGCTGACTGCATTTCGTTACAAAATACCGTCACTATTTTCGTCAAGTGACTAATCGCCAACATTTTAATTTGAACTTGTCAGAGCCATCCGTTTATGATCTGTCTATTTCGATTGAAGGTGACGGCTTGGACGGAGATCCCTTCTTGGGCGACTTGGGGAAGAATTTTCCATCCTTGGACAAAGCCCTAATCGACTTCCTCTCTCGCATTGCCGATATCGCCCGAGTCGCTGTTGTCGACAAGTGTTCTTGCATCGACGTAGTTGTAGAGACTTGCGCGGTTTTCCCGATCGTCTTGGGCGGCGAAGAGCCCTGGCGATTTCGGCGCAGTCGGCGTAGCCTAGAAGTGTCCTCCATAACCTCTGCTAGGCGCGTGGTGTCGGTTGACGAAGGGACTGCAGCATAGTCACGAGAACTGACCTCTTGCTCAACTGACTGGTTCTGGCGTCGCGGAGACGCGTCCGAATGGCGTAGAATGGAGCGCACAGAACCGGACAGAATAGGTGAATCGTTACTGGCCAACGCTGCTTTCTCCTTCACCGGTTGGGTGCCTGGCTTGTGGGCGTCCGTTGGAGCCAGGATGGACAGTCGGCGACCGGACCTGCGCTCTGGGGGCGCACGTTCCCCGGATACCACAGTGCCATCGATGGCCGCCTCCGTCGAATGTCGTGATTGGCAGCCGCGCTCCGACTGTGCCTTCTGTGGACTCCTGTCAGCTCTGACCACGTGCGACTCGTAGGTGGCGTCGAGATCGACGTCCGACGCTACCACAGACGCTTCGCCGCTCGCACTACGGCCAGCAGTACGATGACGACTGGCAGTGCCCTCGAGGCTGTACGGGTCGTACAGTGGCGCCGCTTCCCAGCCCAAGAAGTCGAATATGCCGCCCGGCGGCTGGTGCTGTCCATGGCGCAGATGATCGGTACTGAAGTCGCCAGGGCTGACTGCGATGGTCGAGCTGGTTCGGGGGTCGGCGCCATACGGGATGCGCCGTCTAAAATGCGCCGAACCCAGCTTCACGTCTGACACATCCGCGCCTAGGCGGAGGGAGCCAGCGGAAGAATGGCCGTCGGCTGCACCTTCGACAACGATAGGCCGCTGCTCGACGCCCAATTTCCAGTAGAGGTGAGCGAAACGGTACAACACGTAGAACTGCGTGGCGCGCAGAGAGAAAAGCGAAATCAGGCTCTGTAAGTATACTGTCACTCGTAGTGTCATTCCTAGTCCAAAATAGCAGGATAGGACTGGCGGACATAAGCATGATGCAATGGATGGGAGTAAAACGAACTTAATGCTGATCAATATACCTTCCAACATACACTGTCGGGCGAAAGCCGGAGTAGAGTATTCATCAGTGTGCGCCAGATTAAAGTTTGGTCACTTTCCGAGTACCTTGGAGTAGGGATGAACCCGAGGCGAAATTTACCTCTCTAGTACCTCAATTAGAGTCGGGGTGGGAGAACCGGATTCGATCCCGCGTCCTTGGGAACAGTAGTCGAGCGCCGTAACCACTGCGCCACCCCGGTGGGGGGGGGGTTGAATAACCTGTGCTGGGGGCGGGGTGTGGAGGGGTAGAATGGATTCTTATCGGTTCATGATTCGCGAATGGAAGTTTAGAAACATGCGTTCAACGTGCAGTGGAACGCAGTCCGAGAACTGTATGTGGATGCTGCTCTATACGAGCATACATCGAACGCATCAGCAGCCGTGGTGGTGGGCTCCTCATACACACAAGTCTCCAGCATGTCCATCCCGCACTGTACTATCACAGAAGCGGAAGTGGCGGCGATCGTACTGGCCATTACCTACGGAGACGCGACCAATCGAGAGCTGCACGTAATCACCGACTCACAAGCGGCGTGTCGGCTCCTTCTTGTAGGCAGAATACCTAAAAAATTTGCTCGCTTCACAACTAACCCATTGGCTACAACCTCACAGCTCAAACATCAGATCACTTGGGTTCCGGGGCACTCTGGATTGGAAGGTAATCAGGTCGCGGATAGGCTAGCTCGAGGTCACACAAACCGAGCGGCCACCAATCCCGATCTCACAACCAGCATTCCTGTCCCAGCGACTTACGGCGCGCGACTTAAGTACCTACGGGAACAACGTAGGATTTATCCCCCTCCACACAAGGGTCTAAATGCACAAGAAATGCGGGAATGGAGACAGCTCCAAACCAACACATACCCCAACCTACATCAATACAACATAATGTTCCCAGAACACTACACAGACATATGCCCTTGGTGCAACGACCAGCCCACCGCCTACCACGTCACATGGGGGTGCAAAGGCCCCAAACCTCCACACACAAACATGCACCATTCGGAGGCGCAGTGGGAGGCCACTCTGCAATGCTATGATCTAGAGACCCAGCGTAGGCTGGTAACTCAGGCAAGAGCGGCAGCCCAGGCCAGTGGGGTCTTGAAATGAAGACTCCACTCACTGCCCCCCCCCCTTTTTTTTCTTTTTTCATTTCTCTTTTCTTTTTGTTTTTGAAATAAAGTTTTCTCTCTCTCTCTCTCTCTCAACATTATCCCCAAGCTCTTTGACGTAGCGTTTACGATTGGCATCGACTTTCTGCACTGTTAAAGAATTAGATGGGAGGTCCGTGTCTGAACGGGCTTCCGCCATCTTTTTTGCTTGAGGTTCCCTTTGACAGGGAGAAAGGTAGAATTGAAAGAGAAGAGAGAGAAAGGTGTGCAGTAGTGGAGAGCTGCCCACGAATTTCGATAACCTTGGGATGTTTAACGTGCGCTCAGATGCCTCTACGTTTCTCCTCCATGGAAACGCGGCGGCCGCGGTCGGGTTCGAACCCTGGAATAGCCGCGCGTATTAACCACTTAGCGGCTGCTGTGGGCTAATGATTTTCAGCTTCGGTAACGAGTCGGGATTTTATAATAATACCAATTGCTTCACAGGAAAAGGCACTGTATCTGTCACATTGTTCCGCGGAAGCCTGACCTGCGCCGTAAGGGAAGGGAGGGAGGTGGGAGTGAAAGTTGAAAGTTAAGGGCTAACGAATAATTGTGACCACCTGGGGATTTTTAGGTTCCGTTTGGTTTGTTGGGTTTAACGTCCCAAAGCGACTTAGACTATGACAGACGCCGTAGTGCAGGACTCCGGAAATTTTGACCACCTGGGGTTCTTTAACGTGCACAGACATCGTACAGCACACGGGCGCCTTGCTTTTCGCCTCCATCGAAAAGCTACCGCCGAGGCCGGGATTCGATCCCGCGTCATTGGAAACAGTAGTCGAGCGCCGTAACCACTGCGCCACCCCGGCGGGGTAAGGGAAGGGAGGGAGGTGGGAGTGAAAGTTGGAAGTGAAGGGCTAACGAGTAATTGTGACCACCTGGGGATTTTTAACACTGTTGTTGCGACTCAAGGAAGAATGAAAAGAAAATTCAGGGGCCTGCTACTCGCTCTGTAGCTGAGCCGCCTCCGCTGCCTCGGGAGAAGAAAGAAAAAGGACGAGGAGAAAGACGCGCGTCGCAACAGCCGTCGTCCACCACCGAAACGGTGGCGGGTGCAATGACGGCCTACAACAAAGTATGGTGGCAGGCTAGCCCCCGCCGCAAGGAGGAGGTGGTGAAGGGTGGGTGATCCTGGCCCTGATAGGGCTTGGACAGGTAGGTCACCGCCGCTCGCGGCGGTGGTTAGCCTGCCATCGAGTTTTATCTGTTGTAGGCCGTCATTGCACCCGCCACATTCTCAGTGGTGGACGACGGCTGCGTCTTGCGGGCGCATCTTTCTCTTCTTCTTTTTCTTTCTTATCTGTTTTCTCTTCTGTCCGCACGATGCAGCGGAGGTGGTTCAGGTACAGAGCCAGTAACAGGCCCGTTCATTTTCTTTTCCTTCTTCCTATAGCCACAACAACAACAACACGCCGCAAAAGGCAGTGACGTACAAGTCCCAGACCCGTAGGGCCAGGATCAACCACCAACCGGATATTTAACGTGCGCTGACATCGCACAGCGCATGGACGCCTCCTTGTTTCATCTCCATCGAAAGCAGCCGCCGTCGGTCGGGATCAAACCGAGGATTTGATCCCCCGTCTTCGCATTCGGTAACCGAGCGCCCTATCCACTGGGCTACCGTGGCGGGTTGTAGACATGTAAGTTAGCGACTAAGACTGTCTGTCTCATACTGGAATCTCTCCAGTACAGTGCGCCGAGAGAACTGCAGAAGTCCATCATATAATGATCTGGCCACTTCAGCGACGCATGCAGCGTCATACGAAACTCAACAATGTGTTGCATGTGCTGCGTCGCACCTCATACCAAACTGTATGCTTTGCAGAGGCTCTATCTCGAGTACGCTGCAGTGTATTGCGTTGCCGGGCAAAGCCGCCCAGTAATTCAGCTGGACGCCAAACTTCTTTGGCGAACGCCTCCTTCACAAAATTTGGATACTTCTCTGCAAAGCAACAATGCACTGGAGGCGAGCCGTGCTAAAGGGAGAGAAGCGACGTGTTTCAACATGAGCTGAGCGTCTAGACAGCACGGCGCCGTGGCCCTGGCGGTGGACCCCCTCTCGTCCCGCGGCATATTTGAAGCAAGGGCGTGCGAAAGTGCTGCCGTCGGATTGGACCATTTGAGCGTCAACGGTTTCTCGATTACGGAGACTCAAGTGCTTCTGTTCGAGACTCCGAGTGCGAGTTCGTCACTAGCATCCATCGGGAGCAGTTCGCCTTTGAGAGAGCGGACGTGGCGGAATCTCCCCGGCCGTCGCTGCGCGAGAACAGTCGCGTATGGCTATGTTAGCTTTCGGTCCCAGAGCCGAACTCGTTGTGTAAATGCCTGTAAATAGTGTATAAAGCTTTTTCTTCATCTCACCAACGCCGACTCGGATTCATCGCTACCGCCCAGGGAGCTGACAACCCTCGTTCACGAAACGGGTGACGAGGGCTAAGCAACCAACCCCTTGGCACAACCCTGTTGACGGTGGGCTACTGTGTGATAACCCCACCGGTACAAGAGTATTCGACAGATGTACGCCGATACCGCATCTATCTATCCGCTCCCTTATCTAGCGACGTACATACAGGTGTAGTAAAAGCATTCGAGGACACTTTGGCGACTGAAGTCATGAAAGGTGAAAGCCTGGGTGCTGCATTCTGCTACGCGACTGTTGCATATGAACGATGAATGCTGCTACGAGTAAAGCGACAGACTACTCTCACATTCTGCGAGTGCATTTATTCAGTGAATTATGCTTGGCAGCGATGAGATCGCGCTCCTTGTAATTTCGCATTTCTACGTTTGCTGTTGTGTGGTCTATTTTACATGGGTGTGCGGCAATAATTAGTAACCAATTAGGTAACTGCACCAATCTTATTAATTAGTAAATACTAAATAATTAGTCATTATAGCGTACTTAGTGATAATTTAGTTTTAGTCATTGATTAGTATTTTGTGCTTAGTAGTTGTGAATTAAATGATTGTTATTTATAAATTGACCATTGATTGCCATATGGCCATATAAGGCACGCTTTCGCGCAAACTGTGGTGGTGCTCTGTAATTGGTCGAGCCCTCCATGACGTCATTCCGTCTCGACCAATCGGAGCCGCCGAAAAAGCGTTGACACTTTTGCTGACGACAGTGATGAGGTAATAACGGCTTTTGCCTTAAAAGTTTCCAGGACGCAGGTTCTGCTTCTGGTCGGCACATTCTGGCACTTTGTATCCCATTATAGCAATCAATTATCTCGGAGGTTATAATAATGCTCCTTCTACCCTGCACAGATAATTTCAGACTTGGGGCTGTCGTAGCTGTCTCACTATACGGCTCTGAAGAAGACCGTGTGGCCCGAGAACTTTTGACTACCCTTGTACGTACGTGTATGCATCCCCCATATTCCCTGCCCTCCTTGCAGTTGAGATCACGTGGAAGCACCATCTATAGACCCTATTCGCTATCAGGTTTAGCTGGCGGCAGTTGGGACAACGCTGTATAGTGGAGACGCCATAACGTTGGGCGGTTCCAAACTAAAAGCACACAATAGTTTCCGACGCGTCGGCGCCAGTCTACAGACGTCCTCCCTGCTGCGCGCCGTTCATTTGTAGGCGACTTGAGACGCCGTTTGCAACTCCATCCAACCAGAACTGGGATTTCACCGACGCTGTGCCATAATTCGCCGTAGGCCGGCTCTCTCTCTCTATATATATTTATTAGCCCTCCGAAATTGCTTTGTGCTTGTGCCCCGCCGGGGTGGTGCAGTGGTAAGACGCCCGACTACTGTGCCGGAGCACCCGGGTTCGAACCCGACCTCGGCGGCTGCGTTTCGATGGAGGCGAAACGAAGAGGCGTCGTGTGCTGTGCGATGTCAGCTCACGTTAAAGATCCCCAGGTGGTCGAAATAACTCCGTAGCCCTCCACTACGGCTCCTCTTTCTCTCTTTCCACTTTCACTCCCATCTTCCTCCCTTCCCTCACGGCGCGGTTGCGGTGTCCACAGAAAACAAGTGAGGCAGTTACCGCGCCTTTTCCTTTCTGTAAATCAATCTAAAAAAATTGCTTTGTGCTTGTCATGGTTGCCAGTAAAGCTGCAATGACGTCACGTGAATAAGCTCTATAGACATTGTTGGGAAAGGAAAACCGCTGGCAGCTGGTGCTCTACGATGAAAGAGCGCTCCACGAGAGAGCCTATGGGTGCCTATATTCGTTACACAAGCTGGTTTCAGCACTACGAAAGGTAGGGACCCCCCGTGCCAATCGCGATGGCGCACAATACAAGATTTCGTTCCTACGTGCATGTTGACCACGGTATAGAAAGGTGGCGGAAGCTCAATCATGCTGCGCGCGTCCGCCATTCTGATGACTCGGGTTGCCGTTACCTTCCATAGTGCTGCAAACAGCTTGTGAGGGGGAATGCAGTAGCCCGCGTGGGCCTGCCAGAAAAATACAAAAATAAAAGTTATAAAACCGCCAACTAGGGAGGGCTGGGAGACAGCCCTGTCCAGCTCTGACCTGGAGGCCCAGCGTGCCCTGGTCCAGAGAGCTCGGGTAGCGGCGGCGGCCAATGACATCCCGGAATAGGGTCGGCCACTCAGCTCCACTACCATACGCACCTCCCTTCCCAAACCATTTCATTGTCAACAAATTTTTTCTCGCACCCCTCCTCTCCAGCGCAGGCTCATCGAGACACGCTATGTTTTCATCTTTCGGTGGCACCCCGCATGTCCCCATCCCCGTTTCCCTCGTGAAGCATTATTGACTAGTTTTATCATTTAATATGCGCCCTAATCTATCCACCATGATGGCATTATGGTCTAATATGACGGTATTTTATTTTTAAGGCGAAAACATTTCTAGGCTCACGGAACGAAATCCTGTGCGCGAGATATGTCATATTCCACGAGATTCAAATAGATAAGTTCTTGTCTCCAATGTGCCAACAGCGAGGAGGGTAATCTAGCCTGCAAATGTAACGATTTTTGTGCAGTTTAAACCCACTTTTCCACCGTTCATTCGAACCGTTACCTATATCTTACAGTACGATATCTGAGGTATTTTCAAAGCAGCAAATGTAATTTTTTTCTTCCAAGCCGTCCTTCTCCGGTCTGAACAGCGCCCCGCCGGGGTGGTGCAGTGGTAAGACGCCCGACTACTGTGCCGGAGTTCCCGGGTTCGAACCCGACCACGGCGGCTGCGTTTCGATGGAGGCGAAACGAAGTGGCGTCCGTGTGCTGTGCGATGTCAGCGCACGTTAAAGATCCCCAGGCGGTCGAAATTACTCCGTAGCCCTCCACTACGGCTCCCATTTCTCTCTATCCACTTTCACTCCCACCTTCCTCCCTTCCCTTACGGCGCGGTTCAGGTGTCCACAGAGCAAGTGTGACAGATACTGCGCCTTTCCCTTCCTATGAACCAACCAACCAACCAACCGGTCTGAACAGCAGAGGGGGTAATGCTGTTAATGCTTCCTGCCACGTGATACCACTCCTCTGGGAGGTCGGCAGCGCAGCGCGGAGCGATCGGACGCGTGGCGTACTGGCTCCGTGGATTTTCGGCTGGAACCGCAGAAATCTGGATCTGACTCCTGCGAAACTTGCGCATCTGCATCCGTGAAGGCAGCGCGATCCTGGAGACACCGATCATATCCAGGTACGCTCAATTTTCGGCCATTTAGAGCAAATCTGCGCATAACCACGTAGCGGATGAGCTAAGCCTAACGGCTGCGGCTCCCCCGCCGCTGGTTGCGGAGACGCCCGCTGGCCACCCAATCAACATGGCTCAGCACGAACAACGCGGCTACGACCCCACGACTCTGTCGTGGTTGTCTGTCCCTATAAGCCAGCCAGAGGACGGCCAATCCACCATTTCGGCGGAACAAGCTGCCCTTTTTCAAGTCGTCGAGAACCGGCGACTTCGCCGGCAAAACGCACGAGGAGCGGCCAAGTCAAAGACTCCTCTGAACAATGCAGACACGGGAGACGCTCGTGCTCCGTCTTCGAAAACTCAACAAAATTCATCCCCACTCTCCAAGTGGACGCCGAAACCAACCGTCAGGATGAATTCTGACGACTACGTGATCGTGACCAAGCCAAGTACTACGGTCGACCTCAAGACAGCGTTTCAACAGGGGGAGCTCGGCGCTGCCATTTCTCAATACATTGGTAGGCAGCACATGAACGCCATCACCATTTCTCCCAATTGGGAACAAAACATCATCGTCTGTGGCATGCAGAACGCCGAGGTAGTTCAGAAGCTGCTCACGGACTTCAAAGTTAACACCAGCAAAGGACCGCTCCCGCTTCACGGACACCTCAAGCTCACCGGTGATGTGTGTCGCGGAGTGATTACTGTGCACAACCTAGAAACCAGTGACTCTTTGAAACATAGTGTGCAGTGGCGTGGTGGAGAACTCGTCCATGTGCGCAAGCTGGGGAACTCCAACGTAGCTGTGCTCACTTTCGCGGGACGTAACGTTCCGCGGCACGTACACTACAACGCAGAACTGACTCCCGTAAGGGGTTACAAGAAGACTGTGCCAGCGTGCTACCGTTGTGGCACCCTGGGTCACCGGGCGGACAATTGTCCCACTCCAGTGAATGAAAGATGCGGACTTTGTGGCCAAAACGTGGGGGCTGGTACTGAGGGGATGGCCCCCACGAATGCAATCCAGTGTGTATAATCTGCGGGGGACCGCACCTCACCAGCTCCCGCGAATGCACGGGGAAATTCATCAGGCCTCAACAGCCAAGGCCCAAGACATCGGGCCCCCCCGCCAAACAGAAACGCCAACAGGAGACGCAAAACCGCGGCGGAACGCCACCAAATAGCAAGACAGCGGGATCAACTGGATCAACGCCACCACCCGGAGACGCAGAGTTCCCAGCTCTAAAGCCTCCTCCTGGCGGCGCCGCCTGCAAACAATCCAAGGTAGGCAGCTGGGCAAGGGTCGCCTCCTCTTCTTCTTCCCCTCCCCCCCTCACCAGCACCGCTGAGACGCAGGAACTTAAACGCGAGCTCGCCCTTTTGCGAGCTCAAAACGATAAACTAGCCAGTGAGCTTAACTCGCTGAAAAATAAAATCACTACGCCACCCTCCTCTAGCGACGAGGATGAAAACATAACAGACGGAGATTCCTAATAATATGGAGAGTCGCTTCGGAACCCTGGAGACTCGGGTCACCGCGATTGAAACGCAGTTGGCTGATCGTCCCAAAATTATCCATGACACAATAGCGCGTCAGCTGGACAATGTCATCACACAGGTGACACAAGCTGTAACTCACATTATCCAAAAATGGATACAGGAAAATCCTCGCGTTCTTAAACGCATGGGTGCAATGAGGGACGTTAACCGACCTTCAAAATTTAACAGAGTCATTCCCGATGAGTCTGACCTTTCTGAAGACTCCTGCATGTCTGCGCCGGGCACTAGCGGACTGGGAGGTCTTAACAACGTAATCCCACCCTCCGTATGCGAACATGGCCCCCAGCCCTAAGTCGAGAGCCAGAACAACTCAGCCGCTTACACTAACGCAATGGAATTGCAGAGGTCTCAAGAACAGCAAGAAGCGGGATGAACTCCGCCTCTACCTTGAGACCTCTGAATTCCTCGTTGCCGCGGTTGCCCTTCAGGAACCCGGCGCAGGCGTCAAGCTCACAAACTACACTACATTTCAACACAACCCGCAGACATGTATACTTGTTCACAAGCAATATACTGCACAGGAAGTCACACTCCCCACAACACCACCGTTCGCGTACACGATGGTGTCAGTACTGCCCCTAAGGCGGTCTGACCCACCTGTACACATTCTAAACATTTATTGTTCCCCGAAACTTAAAAATGTTACGTTAAGCGAAATTTTCACGCAAGCTATGCAGGTAGCGGGAAAGGACCCACTTCTGATTGTCGGTGATTTTAATGCTCACAGCAGGCTCTGGGGGTATCCCCGGGAGAACACACGTGGAAGGAAGCTTGCGGAACTTCTCTCTACACTCGGACTCACCCTCCACACCGACCCCACCAACCCAACACGTGTAGGAAATTCGATTCAACGCGACACTTGCCCGGACCTCACATTTACACGCAACATACGCCATGCCGACTGGCTGAACACAGCGGAAACTCTTGGTAGTGATCACTGTATAATCTACACAACCATCTACACGCGTCCACTGAAACGCCCACAAACACAAGCTTGTGTCCCGAACTGGACAAAATTCCGCACCTCTCTGTCTATCGTAGACCCCCTCCAGTCGGGATATGACACCTGGTACAAATCACTCACGTCCGCACTGAAACAACACGAAAGGCAGATACAGCTCACGGAAACGCAAACGGACGTAGACAACCACCTCCTACATCTTTGGGAGGCCCGCCGCAGCCTCACCAAAAGATGGAAAAAACAGAAACATAACAAACGCCTCAAAAAACGCATCCTCGAACTCACACATCAAGCCGCGGAATATGCTGCTCAGCTAGCCGACACTAACTGGGTAGACAGGTGCAACACGGCTGCGCGCCAGATGTCTGGTCGTAATACGTGGCGCCTATTCCGCGCGCTCATCGATCCAACACAAACACGCACGGAAACCCAACGCCACTTACATAAAGTCATGCACAACTTTACAGGAACGGCAACACAGCTAGCGCACACACTCAGGGATCGATACCTGTGCACCACCAAGGACCCCCGGGCGGTCGCCTACTCGTATGCAGGCAAAGAGAACACGGAGCTGGACACTCCGTTCCAGCTCCACGACCTCCGGGCGGCCTTAAGCAAGATGAAACGCGGCACTGCACCCGGGCGCGACAAGGTTACGGTCAAGCTTTTGGCCAACCTTCCCGAAGCAGCATATGTCGTGCTTCTCAAATACATCAATAGTATTTGGGACGGAGACACTCCTCTCCCTCTCGATTGGAAGTCGGCTCTCGTCACCTTTATCCCGAAAACCGGCAAACCTATTGATGTGGAGAACCTTCGCCCCGTCTCTCTCACGTCTTGTGTCGGCAAGCTGATGGAGACAATGGTGCGCGACAGACTCTCCGAATTTCTCGAAACACAGCACATTTTCGCGGACACCATGTTCGGTTTCCGCCCTCAAAAATCAGCACAGGATATACTCCTTCAGCTCCACCACGACATATTAGCTCCTGTCGAATGCCCCCACAATGACAAGGTGGTCCTGGCCTTGGACCTTAAAGGCGCATTTGACAATGTGAAGCACGAAGTAATCCTCGATCACCTCAGTCACACCAACTGTGGTAACAAAACTTTCAATTACATAAAACAATTCCTTACAGACCGCCAAGCCTACATACGCATACAAGATGCGGAACACGGGCCATACACCATCGGCTCGAGGGGAACACCTCAAGGCGCTGTCTTGTCTCCCCTCCTCTTCAATTTAGCCATGCTTCATCTTCTCTCCAAATTCGCTTCTCTTCCCGGGATTCATCACGCACTTTACGGGGATGATATCACAATCTGGGCAACGCAAGGTAACCTGGGCCACATGGAGTCCTGCCTGCAGGCAGCGGCGACCGTAGTCGACGACTACGCGACCTACTGCGGACTCCAGTGCGTCCCAGCTAAATCTGAATTTGTGCACGTACGTCCATCCCCTCGAGACACAACTCAGCTTCGCATCAGTCTCCCCTCGGGACCGATCCGGGAGGCCAAAGAGATCCGCGTCCATGGCCTCTTCATACACCATCAACGCAGAGTTGACACCACTCTGGCCAAACTTCGCATGGTGGGAGACCAGGTGGGCCGTATGGTCCGCCGGGTCTCCAACAAGCGGGGCGGATTACGAAGCAAGGATGCACTGCGGCTTGCCCATGCTTTTGTAACGAGCAGAATCCTCTACTCGACACCCTACTTGTACCTGCGTAAACACGATGAGGATGAATTGGAGGCCATCCACCGGAAAGTCATCAAGCGGGCTCTCGACCTTCCGGTCAGCATGTCCAACCAGAGACTTCTGGCTCTGGGCGTGGTGAACACGTTCCGGGAGCTACGAGAAGCCCACTTACTAAGCCAATACACGCGTCTTACACAGACCACGTCCGGTCGCCGCCTCTTGGACCGGCTACACATCAAACACGATTACCACATTGAGGAAAGGGTGAGAGTGCCAGAACTCTGGAGACGCGCCCTCCAGGTCCGACCCCTTCCCCGCAACATGTCCAAAGAAGACCATAACGGTCGTCGCCAGGCGCGCGCGGAAGCGTTGGAGCGATACTATGGTCACCAGCAACACGTGTATTATGTGGATGTTGCCGGCCCTTACCATGGGGGGTGGTATACGGCTGCAGTCGTACACAACACAAACACGGTTAACGGGCTAACTTTCAAAGCCTACAGCACAACTCACGCGGAGGAGATTGCTATCGCTCTGGCTCTCAGTATTCCCAATTCGAAACACATCATCACCGACTCGCGAGGGGCCTGTCGGAATTATAGGCTGGGATGGGCTCCCCCGCTTGCCCGGCGTATATTGCAATCTAGCTGCCGATACATAGACCCAACTCCGCATAATCTCATTTGGGCACCCGGTCACCAGGGACTCAGGGGAAACGAACAGGCCGATCAGGCCGCCCGCGCACTCTCTCCCCGGGCTATCTCCTTGTCCTTGGAAGCCTACTCCCAATCAGACAATCTGGCCCTTACATTCAAAGACATCACCGATTACTACAAGAAGGAGCACAGGCGCTACCCGGCCCCTTGTAAGGGACTGGATCGCGCTGACGAGCGCCTCCTCATCAAAATTTTTACCAATACAGTACTGTGCCCGGCGGTGCTTAAACACTTCAACCCGTCCTTTGATGGTGCGTGCCAGTACTGTGGGAAGGTGGCTGACACCTTTCACATGGTCTGGGCGTGCCAGTCAAACCCGTCCATTCCCCCCAACCCCAATCCAACTAGAGAGGACTGGGAGGCGGCCCTGCTCGGCTGTCAAGACCTCAAGGCTCAAAAGGCCTTGGTTCAATGGACGCGGGCGGCGTTGCTTGCCAATGGGGCCCCGGAATAGGGGCTCCACCTAGTATTGTGAGGGGGAGACCGATACGTCTCTAACCCAAACACCTCTGTAAACATTTAATTGTTATTTATAAATGTTTTAACCACCACCACCACAGCAGAGGGTAAATCTGAATCCGTAAAAATATCTTTCAGACAGTTTCTCCGAATGGGGCGCTTGGTCGTGCATCGGCAGTACGGTGGCTTGCGGGATTGAAACTGCTATATTGCCTTTTCTAGGATAAATCTTTTTTTTGTTTTTTTTTTGTACATAGCCTGCTGTACATGAACAAGACAGAATGCGTGAGGAGTAGATTATTCGAAAAAGAAAAAGGGTTTTTAGACGGAAACCCGTGACTAGTTATGTCCTCTCTTGATATGTGTTTTTGCACTTTCCCTCTAAAAGGGACCAGACTTGATTTTTGTCGAGTTAATGTAAATGTATCTTGTGATGAAGAAAACCACTGAAAGCGAGTGGGTTACCAAGACACCTGACAAAGTAAGCCCCTGATTGCTACACTTTCTGAATATTGTTGCCCCGGGCATGCTCAATTACTACTACTCTCAGAAGGAAGCTGGAGAATTTGCCGCCTATGTTGCTTATTCGGAACTTTCCGCTCTTGCTTTACAATCGTCGGACGGGGCAAATGCGTGAAGGATTGATGAAAAGTAAAGTTATAATCGTAAAGCGCACAGAAAGCAAGTATCTAGGAAGGCGACAGACAAGCTTTCATTGCCGTTAAAATCATTTAGCTGAGCAAGAAAAATTGAGAAATCCAAAGATTTCAGCGCAGACACACACGCGTGCCGAATTTTGCCCGTACCAACGGCCTGTGGCGCCAACATAAGGAAGCCCTTTTTCTTACCTTCCGCCATCTCTTTTATACTGAAATGGGTAAGGGGATTACCTACTGGCATCATTAGAATGAACTTAGTAAGGTAGGGTGAGAAAATTCGAAGGGGGCGGGTGGGTGCGGGTGGTAGTCTGAGTGCCTTTGTGAACTGCACAAAATGCAGCGACGAGAGCTTCAGATACACACTTCGTAGCTAAAGCCTCTATTTAATGCGGCCATTTTACCGGGAAACGCTTTCTTCACCAGATTACTGAAGAAATCCTCGCTAAATTTAGGTGTTGCCTGGCAGCTTAGATCCTTACCTCTCCTTGGAGCCATCATTTCAGCTAAAAGCGCAAGTTCGCAGAGCGCCGGCTAAAATGACGAAAATATGACGAACAAAGAGGTGGAAAAGGAAAAAGTCGCGGGAACGTCTTTACCAACAATTTCTCACCTCGCCTGAGGCATAGCTTGACAGCTGCAAAAACATGACACGTTTTCGAGTTTATACTTGCCAGGATATGTGACTCAGGTCTTGTCGACAAAGCAGGAGACTTCTGATAGCATTGCGCAGAAAGTAGCTCGGAACGAGGATTTTCGTTTGTGTATGCGTACTGGAGGGCAGAAAAGGCGAATCATCGCGGCTGAAGTTACATTGCACCTAGCCACTGATGACCATCGCAAACACTTTATAAATAAAAACTTATAAAAAATATGTCACTGCTATTCGGATATTATATTACAACATGCATGCTATACGCAGGATCTAGAGAACGTCCCTGTCACTATCTCAAACTAGCCTGAAACCTTCTTGAGAGAGCTCCTGTCGCTATCTCGAAATGTTCTTAAAACAGCTCTTATGCACTGACTATACTTTCGTTACACTGCAAAAAGACGTTCACGCGAAGTCCCAAGGAATCGAAATTTTGACTATCGCAAGTGAGTAAATTGTAGCGGGGTATGCTACGCATATCAGAATGTAAAGACTGTTCTCAAGGCAAAGAGCTTCTTGGCAGAATACCACAAAATATGACAGATTTTAACGGAATTAAATTCGCTTCGCAACTGCAACACTCTCTTATACCATTGTCTTGACTGAACACCAAATTCTAAATTCTCAAAAATTCGGACGATAGCGGTAGTCGTCGAAACCACCCACCGAACCATTGCACGCAGTGCTGCCGAACGGGCGAGTGGGACCCAAAATGGCGCAGAGAGCAGTGTCTCCACCCTGAAAGCGGAGGCGAAAGCATCGAGGCACCCTAGTCCAAACGCACTTGCCGGAGAAAGTGTGACAGATATTGTGCCTTTCCTTTCTTCTAAACCAATTGTAATTATATGTAACACTGCAACGAACTCCGATAAGGGAGAAATGATAGGAGCACTTTCACCATTCTCTTCTTAAAAGATAAGAGACCTTCAACACCTGACGGCTTCATTTTCTTTGGGAGAAAATAAATGGCAGAGAAATCACTGGCTGGTATTTGCAATCCTACACGGTAAAAAAAAAAATGTATACGGCGGAAGCGTGGTTTTATGAGAATTTGAATTTAATTACGGCGCCGATGATGACGTTTGGGCAGGGAATAAAAGGCGAAGCCTGAAGAGTTGTTTTGTGCGCTTGACCAAAGAAGCAGCACCCCGCGATTGCATTGTTTCTTTCACTTTAAAAGGGACAAAATAAAATCTTTGCCACTCAGTGTTTCCGAGCTACAGCTCACTAAAAATTGCCGCTTAGGGAGACTGTATATATCCAATTCCTAGTAGAATATGTCGGTAGAAAATGAGAGGAACGAGTTCACCTTTTTTTCGCGAACAGTTTTTCCTCCGAGGGGAGGTTCTTGTGAGACTTATAGTCGGTTTGTAAGTAGTGTGATAAAAGGAATGTAGCGCATAGAGGCTGCTCATAAAGGCAGTGCCAGCTGTATATGCAAAATGAATTTCTCCTTTTCTACTTCGCTTCTTTGAGCGGAAATGCTTGCGCGGCACAGGCTTTTCAACACGTTATCTGTCTTAACTGTGATAGTACAGGGCTATAGGTTTTGAGTACACCAACATGTTAGAAGTAGCCACGGTCCTCAACGCAGTTGCTTTTACGTGTTTGTTTTGTTTTTTTGCCTTCAAACTTACTTATCAGCACTAACCTTGGCCGCTTCGATAGCAAGTCGGACTGTAGTGTTCAGCACGAACCGTTCCGCCTGCGTACAAGAAGATTAGTTTCGTTAGCGAAAGAGTTTTTTTTTTTTTTTTCATTGCTGGCTTATCGTGTTCTATAGCTTTATTACAGAAAATCCACATGCACTGAGACCACACTACGATAAGTTGCACATATATAATGTGTGGGAGCTACCTGCGTTCTCTTCGTTAAGGATTAACAGAAACATTTGAAGCAAAGCTTCCAAACGTGAATACGTGGTAAACTTATTTAGTGATTTTGGAACATAATATAGGAGGACTATACTTAGGGAGGCATCAAACTCACGCTCCCGCTCGTATTGTAGTTGTAGACCAAATCGGGGCCAAGACTCGCTGGTGAGGTGGTGACGGACCAGACGATGAAAACGAGCAACGCACGCCTTGGTTTCTGGTAAAGAATTGAGAAAACGGCGAGCAAAGCGTGGATGCCACATTTCGTTGCAACGCGTATCCCGACGTGCACATAATCGAGCGAAAGACTTTGTTGTAGATTCGAGAAATCAAAAAGAAAGTTGTTTCTAGGGAAGAGACACAAGAAATGGTTCACAACATGGGCGCTGTTGTTGAGCACCACTCCTTGAGCAATATGCCAAAGCGCTGTTTCTTATTATGCTCTGCTTAGCTTTCGAACCGTTCGGTTTCCGTCTTCTATGCGAACGGCAGAATTCTTATAATTGGCTAGCACACGTTTGCTATGTAGGTACTTTTTTTTTTGTGATGGAGGAGTTCTGTGCGTTGTTCTTGAACGGTCCCTGTTAAAGATCAACGCACAGAATTCCTCCATCACACAAACAAACAGTCTGTTGAAGGCTCTTGCCTGCACAAGAAGCTACGCGCAAGACGAAATTAAAGCGACAGAATTGTGGTGCCTCGGGCTCGCATAATGTAGTTAAACACTAGAAGTGGCTTCGCTTACTGCAGTGTTTGGGCAGCTTAGTAACACGGAACACTACGCAATATAATCTAGACAGACGTCCTATCAGGAGGTCAAGGACAGCTGTTGCCAACTGCTGCTCTTAAATAAGTTTTATCCTTTTGTTGTGCGTGGTCGCTGTTACACACGCCGGACTTCACTTAGCCGTTAGTTTATCCCCGAAGAGCAACACTGACAGGAGAAAATAATAAAATGATGATCGCAGAATTTAGACCTGTGCTAACTTAAGCACAGTTCCAAAGTTTGAATTTCTAGTAACCACAAGCTTCTCTGATAAACCCAGAGAGAGGACAAGCATCGAGGTAGTGTAGTCGAAGAAAGCGCACTTCCATGGTTTACTCATTACTCAGGCCAGCATACAGAGACATGCGGAGCCAGGCAAATATATATTATTGGGATAATTTTTGAACTGGGCTGATGCGTGATTGCAACTTTGTCGGGAGAAATATATGTGGGTGTTAACTTCGCTCTTAAGTACTTTAGTTTTACTTTTAATCCCATTTTGGTTCTCTCCGGTATATTAATTTTTCTAATGGTCTAAATTACATTGATTTCATTGCTTTGAAGGTTCGTGCAATTTCGCCAACCGCTCTCTTCGTCTATTGCCTTAACGTCGCTGAAGCCTGTCACTGTGTCCTGTCTTTACGAGTCTGTCATCTTTCGCTATGTGGCATCAACTAGCCAAAAGTACTAGCTTACTTCTTTTCCCCTCCATGCTGCTGAGGTGCACGTAGAGTGCCTAGATTCTCACGCGCTCAAGGCAGACACCATGCAGGGATTAACCAACGAATTGATACTCCGGATTAGAGGGGACACTTAAGCACCGCTTTTAAGAACAGTGGGCGATAGTGTTAATGGAGCCCGTCTGCGGCTCCCGTTGCGTATCTTCATTCGCGCAATACATTTTCCCACTCGCTGTCATCTCGAAAATAATTACCAAGTAAGCACTCGTAAGCACCGACATTATGTGAGCGACTACGTGCAACAGATTCAGCTGCCATCTCAACCTCCTGCTCAAAGTAACTGCCCTTGCTGGCAGATCCTGTGCACTCGACCTTGTCGTGAGAACGTTGGTCATGAGGCCTCGTGACGTCTAACAAGACGACCAGGCGGTGTACGGCAATGTCATCCGCCATCTACCACATGCCAGAGACGTGCCCGTTATTTTCCGCGTACAAAGGCGACAACTAGGGCAGCGGGTTTTTGGCAAACGAAACCTTCAACAACGCCACGTTAAACAATTGCCTCGTTTCATGGTAGCAGTGGCGCCGTCTGTGGCCGGTGCGTGAAATCATTTGCGCAAGCTGCAGCGGGCATGCCGAGAGCACCATGTTCAAATGGATCAATGTCGTTTTATAGGCAGAAGTCTGCATACTCACTCAGTACACTCCCATCGGCTCACTCACTCACAGCCGTGAGTGCGATTTACTTCATTATTTAAGAATATGTGAGTGAGTGTTAGTGTGAGTGCAACTGAGTTGTGGTTGAGTAGGTATGTATTGTGAGCGTACATGAGTGGATGTTGCTGTAAACGAGGATGAGTATTAGTGAGTGGATGTGTGTTTGAGCGGGCAAAAAGGTGGATGCGAGTAAGAAGATGTGAGTGGGAGTAGGTATGAGTGCGAGGGAACGGAGGTGAGTTTTGAGGAGAATTAGTGCGAGTGAGTGAATGTGAATGTGAGGGAACGCCGGCGAGTGGATGTAAGTGTAAGGAACGTAAGTTTTAATGCTAGCGAGTGGATTCGAATGCGAGTGAGTGGATGAGCGGGAACGGGCATGGGTGTGAGTGTGCATGAGTGGATGTTGCTGTGAACAGAGATGAGTAAGAGCAAGTGGATGTGAGTTTGAGCGGACAAGAGTGTGAATGCGAGTGAGTAGATGTGAGTACGAGTATCGATGAGTGTGAGAAAATGGAGGTGAGTTTGAGGGAGAATGAGTGCGAGCGAGTAGATGTGAATGGGATGTAACGCCAGCGAGTGGATGTAAGTGCAAGGTAACGTAAATGTGAATGCTAGCGAGTGGATTTGAGTGCGAGTGAGTGGATGAGTGTGAGCGGGCATTAGTATGAGCGTGCATGCGGGGATGTTGCTGTGAACGGGTATGAGTATGAGTGAGTGGATGTGAGTTTGAGAGGTGCAAGAGAGTGAATGCGGGTGAGTAGATGTGAGTGCGAGTAGGCATGAGTGCGAGGGAATGGAGGCGCGTTTGAGAGCGAATGAGTGCGAGTGAGTGGATATGAATGTGAGGGAACGCCAGCGAATGGATGTTAAATGTAAGGCAATGTAAGTGTGAATGCTGGAGAGTGGATGTAAGTGCGAGTGAGCGGATGAGTGTGAGTGGGTATGAGTGTGTGAGTGCGAGTAAGTAGTGGTGAGTCAGTGTGAGTGAGTCCCTCCGAATGGGGCCGACCTATGTTTATGGGTTGCCTGTAGAGGGTGTATTCAAGCAGCAACTATAAAACTATAAAGCGTGAAGGAGGAACAACTACGTAGCAGTGCTGAACAAGTGCTATGCAACGTGTACTCTGGCAGCGACGGGGAGAAAGCTTTTCACGAAAAACGGCTTTTTTTTCCAAAAATATAAGCTGTACCAGACAGCATAGAAATTTATATCAAACGCATAGAGCTCAAGTCAAACCTTCGCAACACCATAGAGGACAGGTTAATTACTCGGCATGCAGTTGTATTTCGCGCGCGAGTTTGCCCATGGCGGCTTCTGCATCGAGCCCTAGACTACAGTACTGACCGTAACTCCGCTGGTACAGAAAGATGATCGCAGCAGAAGTTTGAATTCCATCAATATTGTCACACGAAGTAATGTATTTAAAAGAGCTCCTTTTATTTGAAACTGTGCAATTGCAGCCAAATATGACCACTGCTTGATCCGTTCCATCGGTAGCCAACTGTAGTAGCTTCTAAAGAGAATTGAGCACGTCGACAAGAGTTTCTATTCCGCAATGATTTCAAACCAAGAGCATGGGCAGTTTTGCTAATGTTCCCCATGATGCAATATTAGACGCCCCCGAGAAAGGAAGCTGTTCACGGAAAACGCTTCCTTTAGGTTGTCAGTTTGCTCTTCTTGGTTTGTAAACGGTGTCATGTTATTCAGGTTAGGGAACGGCGCTTACCTTCAGGCGCGCAACCAGACTTCGGCGGCGGGAGTGGAGTTTTTGCTTCAGCGATGTCGTAGTGGGCTTGTCCATCTAGCAGGCAAACGAACAAATCACAATAACTGAGGTAATTCCTTTGTAAAACTTCGACCACAAGCAAGACCGTTAATTTTGTGCATAATTCAAGGGAAGACTTTTCTCTTTGAAGGCAGGATTTGCCATCGCCGTTAATGACACAGGCAAACTTTGTGAGGCTGACATGTTTCATAGCTGTTAAAATTAACATTTCGATCCTACTTTTAACTTACGTCCCATACTCCTATAATGGTTATGATGTCCACAAACACACTGAAGGCGCTTTCGAACGTCTTCACGGCCCGGATGTAGCCCATGTGTCCTGAAACCGGAAGACACATGTTAGAAAACACTTCGTGGCTTAATCTCAAGACCAACCCATCACTTATGGTCTAGAAAAACAGTTTGCGAAGCGCTAGTGTTTCTTGAGTTCGAGCAAAATAAAATTTTCTGTTGTAAGCAGTTTCTGCATTGTGTGGGGTTGGGTTATGTATCCTGTAGTCAGGTGTTCATAAGCTATAATACTGCTCTTTCTTTCAGAGCATAGAGTGAGAGCGCGTTCAATATAGCTTCTAACATCTACACCAAAACCTGGGCAACATTAGCAACGGAAACGTCGAAATAGAGCTGGATGCTCTTGAAATTTAGAACTTGTAACAAACTATCAAGCGAGCCGTCATAGTTCATTGTAGTCCGAGTAAGTTAGACTTTTGGCAGTAAAAGGCCGAAAGAAAGCAACTCAATAGTAATCTCGCACTATTCTATACTTGTACTATTAATTTACAGAGCCTATCATTGACTGCTGTAGTCAGTTACTATTGAGATGAAGTAATTAAAAATGTTTGCTGATTTTGTGCAATATGTACATTAATGCTGCTGATATGGTATTTTAGCCCCAATAAAGACATCTAAGGTATTAATATGTAAGTTTCTTCGAAGAACTAAAATAAAATTTTACACTTGCGGGCATGCCACTGCTATGTTGTTTCTTTTTCGGATGCTATATCTCTGGAGCATAATACAAAATAACATATTTTTGGCACCGTATAATAGTGTTAAGAACCAATATTATTCACAATGATTCTAAATAATGTTCTTCTGGCCGTGCACAATATTTCTACATACGTTTATGGGTGCGTCTTGTAAACCTGTAATTAGTTGGCTGGTTGTTGCCTCACCTGTTTCCTTGCTGTTCAACGTGCCTTCAGGAGGAAAAATGTGCACCAGGAAGGTCACGAAGCTGTTCACCTGTGCGAGGAAGGCCCATGACTGATATATTCAAGCTGAAAAACATTCTCATAGCACTGCTCAGTATGGATAAACCTGCAAGCTAAAGCGAACGTTCTTTTTAGTGTGCTCAAGATATGCAAGAGTCAAATCTAAATACCGCTTGGAGTCTATGCACAAATATCAAACTGGAGGCACGGTACACTAGCAACCAGCATTCTCGGATGCGCTATTTCATTGCTTTGTGTTTATGGCTTCACTACAACGTGGATAACCACACGTTAAGAGCTAGAGGTTGAACTAGGCATCATATACATGTTATCCAACCCGAAGGGCGGTGCTGTTTGGGGAAATTACCTGGAGAATAACCAGCTCCTGCTAATCACTACTCCTATGCAACGTTGGAGTGATTGTCATAACTGGAGCCACGTCGAGAGCGTTAGCTGCTCCTGGGAGTCAATATAAAATTTCAGGCGCACACAAAGTACCCAGCTGTTGTCTTTAACCATGACGGTAAGCTTGAGACTTAGCGCCAAAAAGATAGGTGGCCGAAAAAAAGCTTTCACGCCGCCCCCTGCTGCACTGGCTCACTAGAAGTATTACTTTGAATGAATTGTCGGGTGCTAACTATACTGCAAAACAACACCTACTAGTTCTCGGGGTAACATTTCCCCAGACACGTATAAACGCAAGCGCGCATGCATGTCTTCACGCTCAGCGATTAGGGACAAATTGCATGATGTGAGTAACGACAACTGATTTCCTAAATGAAGGTCTAGGTGATGTAGGCTGAAGGCCGACTGTCACAGCGATTATAGAGCTCTACAGCATGACTTCTAAAGAGCGTCGCACTCTGTCGCCTGTGTTTGAGAACAAGAGAGCGTAAGATGCTAAACAAGAATATGATTTGTAGGCTGCAACCGCGAAAACATCTCGATGCTGCAAGGTTGGGAGGAGGGGGGGGGGGGGAGGGGGTCATCTTCGTATGTTTCAGAGACACGTCAGTAGTCCTTGCGATGAGGCACTTGCACCATGCATCATGCACCATGCATCAGTGACAGCGACTGTGAGGAAGTTGGGTCAGGCACAGCGACATTTATCTAGAAAATTGAGGTAACTGGTTGGCTGCTATTTAAGTAGAGCAAGAGGACGCCTTCGCTGGCTTTACTTTCTATTTTAAGCGCTTGAGCAACATCGACAGCAGGGCTTTGAGTGACGGCGGCGTGCATCCTAGGCCGTGTCCCGTCCACAGCTGTGGCTGTATGAGCTTCCAAATCCAACGCCTTTCCTTGGGCAGCGAAGTGAAAATGATAACCTCTACCGCTCTTCAACGCCCGACGCAATGACTCCGACCAAATGCAGTCCGGAACCCATTGACAGAGAATGCACATTCGAAGAGCGCATTTACCGGTCCAGGCATCCCTAATGGATCGCGTCCAGCTTTGCAATAGCACTGGGCTGCACGCAAGCGCTGGAATTTCAGGCTACGGGATGGATTGAATTCAACTCCAGCGCCTATGATGCAGTGCAAATTCATTTCCTTGCTGCGTTAGACAACAAAGCATGGCCTGTCCGCATGCAGGAGTAAGCTATGTACTTCGGTACCGTGCTGCAAGCTGTGGACGCCAGAAAGATGTCTCTACCTTGCTCAAACAGTCCGTAAGCGTGCGATGCAGGTGGGCATTGTTTTTCTCCGCGGTTAGTGTAGACAACTTTCGTATAGCCCCAATAAGAAGCCATGCCTTCATTGCGGTCTCTACAGCGTATCCATGGAATTCGCACAAACTCACGCAGCACAACATGGCAACAACGATGACGCTGTCCCTGCTGCTGATGTCCATGGTCAACCTCGGCGCTCACCAACTTTGCCGAGGGCAGTCTTTGCTCCGCTAGTGGACACGTAGAAGACAGTCGGGCCGCTCGTTCTTCGTCTTCCTCTGACGCACGCGCTAATGCATGACCATGCCGCGTGGCCACGTTGGACATGATTTGTCGTCTTCTACTTTACGCTGTAGTTTCGTCGCGGTACTATAACTTAAGATGACTGAGAAAATAACGCTTGTGTACCATGACAAACTAATTTGCATAAGCTGAACACTATCCCAAACGAAGGAACGACTGTCTTCGTTCTGCCTGTTTGGCAAGTCAGAGTGTAACTGGCGCTCAAATAAATTACACCCAAGCTCCAGAGGCAGAGGGGAGCGGAGCGGGGATGTTCAGAGAAATCACTGGGATAAGTTTCAGTTAAATATTCGCCATAGATGATGGTAATTGGAGAGAATAAAACGAGCTGTGTTGTATAATGAATAATTTGCGGCTAGTTAATCAGACAATACAGCTGATGATGCATTTCAAGCTGCGAGCGTAAGACGAATGTGTATCCTCACCGCTGTGGTACAATGGTTAGCCTGCTTGAAGTCTGTGTCCGAGGATCCGGGATCGAATCCCGGCAGCTGCGACCGCTTTTCAATGGAGGCGAAGAGCAAGACACCCTTGTGCTGTGCCATGTCAGTGCACATCAATGAACCTCAGGAGGTTGAAATTTCTGAAGCTCTCCACTACGGCGTCTTTCATAGCCTGTGTCGCTTTTGGACGTTAAACTCGATAACACAAACCAAATCATGATTTTGTAGGAGATAAGCTTACTCATGGCAGGGGTTGCATTCAAGTCAGGTTGTAAGTTCCCAAGCGTTTGCTTATCTTTTTAATGATGAAGTCAAGCGAGGCAACAATTCCCATTTCCGAGTTCAGCGCGCTATTGGCATCAAAAATGATTAACCGATGTACTTGCATGGCATGGCGCAGATTTGAGGGCGAAATGTTTAAGGAGATATGTTGGTAAGTTTCCAGTTGCTTGCGGTATCCTATTCGATTTACATTTGTTACTGTTTAGTTCTACTACTTTCACTATCATCGCGAAAGATATACTGAGTGGTTGATGAGTACTCAGTAAAATGAATTCTGCCTTCGTACAGACCTTGTTCTCTTTTTTCTTGCCGCAGAGTTAACATAATGCGAAATTGCAGCATAAACTAGGCTATCCATCTAGTAAAATTTCATAAGGCTTTCGATAAGCCGCAGTGTACAAAATCTGCAGAGAACCGTGGATAGGGCTCTTGAACCGGTGAAGAGGCCAAGTTCATGTACCCATGCATACTCCCCAAGGTCGTAAATGTTTTTCGCTTTGTACAAGTATTCAAGAAGCCTATCTTCAAAGCGTTGCTTCTAACCGGTAAATTAAGCAGGTAGGTCTCGTCAGCGTGAAGCGAACTGAAAATTTTGGAAGAGGCTGATGTACATGTAACATTTGATGTAATAGGTTTTTGTTAGCAACAAACTTATTTACATTCTAATTAGAAGGCCTAATTAGCAATGCATAATAATAATATGAAGTACCAAGACTGCGGCGTCAGGCTACATAGGCTTCCTAATTGGTAGAGCTACTTATTAATGGAGGAATTGTCTGTAACATATTGGTCGTACCTGGAGTGATGGCCAATCTAATGCTACCGCATGAACAAGAATGAGTAAGCGCTTGAATAATAAAATGCAGCAAACTAGAAGAATTAGTGTATCTAGTTCAGACAATCTAAAACAATATAGAAAACAGAGTATATACATGCACTGAACCAATGACAACGCTCGCTTAGACAGAAGTGCAGCGAATCAAGAATTAAAGAAAATGATTCCACGGGTGCTGGGCGCAGTCTCCAGATGTATAAACGCATTTGAATATCAAGGTATTTATAGCGATGTCTTCTTTATTGGCCTTATTTCCACAGCCTTTCCACTGGGCATGCCACGCTTGAAGGCGTAAAGTTTTTTCTGCGACCGTGCAGTTCACCGTTATTTCGACACTGGTCACGTCGTTCTTGGTAATGTACAAGCGGATTAACTCGTGCACTGCCGCTAAGGTTAAAAGGCTAAGCAATGTCGCCAAGAGCGTGAGACTGTAGGACAAGCGGTCAAGGTGGCACAGTGATAACGGACGCCATTTGTGATCACAGACACCTTGACGACGACAATGCAGCTGAGCGCCATGCTACTCGCTAAGCAGTCAGCTATAAAGAACCTATAGGTAATGTAGGCAATGTGCGATCCTCAGAAACATCCTCCAAATGCCGTCGGCTGCAGGAACATGCGCTCATATGATAACTGAAGCGCCGAGAGGGAGGGCCTGCCCCACAGCACGCAGTAGTCGTTTATGTAACTCCATTTCACCATAGGTCACTACGGTCTTTCATTCACGTTCTAGGCTGCAGTCCCACACGGCACGCAGTACAGCCGGCGTGTTTATTTGGAGTTCTAAGCTTTATATATGCTTCATTGACTAAAACGATAATTGGTGACAAGAAAAATTGTCTTCTTCCTAGAAGCAGCAAATATTGTCACGTAGTGGTGACAAGGCCGTTGACACCAAAAGACGACTGCAGGCTCAAGCCTGCCTCTTTATTGGGCTGACTTGCAACCGCAAAAAGCTAAGCAACTCGGCGGCAGCGATTGCAACAAACGTGCTCGTTGATCGTCGAACAAAGAATGCCCGTCACATTCGTCAACGCTTAATTTAAAGGCTGCTCAGAACAATCTAGATAACGTCGGAAACTGCTACTAGTACACCCTGGAACATTGCTAAAACATACTCAAGTGATCGGAATCTTCGAGACAGATATCGGCGCATCTTTCGCGACAAATAAAATGATAACACGTCGTATCACGACGAGCAAGAACAAACACGGGATACAGAATTGATACGCGTGCCAGAATCACAGTGATAAGGCCGCATGCCGGCGGCTGTTAAAAAAACAACAAATACAGTTCTGAAGCTTTCGCGGCATTACTCCCCCATAAAAAAAAGAAAAAACATCGCCTCGATGTTCCAAAACATAGCAACTTAAACATAACCAATGCAAAGTTTAAACACCACAGATTCTTTAACGCGCGTAATATGACTTCAGTCGTACAACATGTACAATTTCTGGGCGTGCGCGTCGCCGTTGTGATGCTGACGTTCCGTCGGGAATGACTTCATAGTTCAGTGGTGCGACGCGGCGAATGATTTTGTACGGCAAAAAGTATCGACGAAGCAGCTTTTCACTTAGTCCGCGACGGCGAATTGGTGTCCAAATCCGCACTTGGTCTCCTTGGTTGTACTCTGCGTGGCGTCGTCGTAAGTTGTATCGTCGGCTGTCGGTGCGCTGTTGGTCTTTAATACGCAGACGTGCGAGTCGTCGGTCTTCCTCTGCACGCTGCAGGTAGGCGGCGACGTCAAGGTTGTCGTCGTTGGCTACGTGCGGCAGCGTTGCGTCGAGCGTCGTCGTGGGCTCCCTGCCGTACGCAAGCTTGAACGGGGTTGCTCTGGTCGTCTCCTGGACTGCCGTGTTATACGCGAAGATCACGTACGGCAAGATGGCGTCCCAGGTCTTGTGTTCAGCGTCGACGTAAATGGCGATCATGTCCGCGATCATTTTCTTCAGGCGTTCGTAAGGCCATTGGTCTGGGGATGGTACGCAGTTGTTCGTCGATGACTTGTATGACTGTATTCCAGGATGGCTTGCGTCTACTCTGCCGTAAACGCCGTTCCCCTGTCCGTGATGAGCACTTCTGGGGCGCTAGCTGTGTCGCAAGAAAATTTGTTCGACAAAAAATTTGGCGGCTTCTGCCGCGGTACCATTTGGTAGTGCTTTTGCTTCGGCGTAACGGGTAAGGTAGTCAGTGGCAACGATGATCCACTTGTTACCCATAGACGAAGCTGGAAAGTGGCCGAGGAGTTCAATCCCAATTTTTTGAAAGGGCAGGTCTGGGGCGGCGTCTTGCGTCTTTGGCACTAACGACATGTCTTCACGTAGTGGGCAACTTCGGCAGGCAGTCGCGGCCAGTAGTACTTCTCCTGGATTCGACGCAACGTGCGTGCAAATCCGAGATGGCCTGCTGTGGGCTCATCATGCAACGCCTGCAGAATATCCCGCCGGAGGTTTTTAGGCACTACAAGAAGTTGCGCCGTCCTGTTGGGTGCGAAGTTCCTCTTCACTAGGAGGCCATTGCTTAACGCGAACGAATATAAATGTCGCCTGAACACACCAGGAAGGGAAGCGGTCTTTTCTTCTAAGTAATCGGCTAGCGCTTTCAACTCGGGGTCGGATCGCTCTTCTGCGAAACTGCTGGCGCTTACCGGTCCTACAAAGACGTCGTCGTCATCGTCCTTCGGGGGAGCGTCGACGGGAGCGCGTGATAAGCAGTCTGCGTCGGAATGCTTCCGGCGCGACTGATATACTACAGTCAAGTCGAATTCTTCAAGTCGTAGGCTCCATCTGGCAAGGCGGCCGGAGGGATCTTTCAAATTAGCCAGCCAGCAGATGCCGTGATTGTCGCTTACCACCTTGAATAGTCGGCCGTATAGGTATGGACGAAACTTATAAGTGGCCCAGATGATCGTGAGGCACTCTTTCTCGGTCGTTGAGTAATTGACTTCGGCTTTTGTGAGGGACCTGCTAGCGTAGGCGATTACTTTCTCCTGTTCGCAACTCTTCTGAACGAGAACCGCTCCTAGGCGCACACTGCTCGCGTCGGTGTGACTTTCCGTCTCGGCGTTTTCATCAAAGTGGCCAAGTACAGGAGGGCACTGCAGGCGGCGCTTGAGTTCGTCAAAGGCTTCCCCTTGGGGCGCTTCCCATTTAAAAGGTACGTCAGCCTTTGCAAGCTGCGTCAACGGCTCGCCGATGCGCAAAAAGTTTCTGACAAATCGTCGATAATAAACGCACAGCCCAAGGAATCGGCGCACAGCTTGCTTGTCGGCAGACGGTGGGAATTGTGCGATTGCAGCTGTTTTCTCCGGGTCTGGGCGAATACCACCCTTGCTAACGATGTGACCTAGGAAACGCAGTTCTTCGTAGGCGAAGTGACACTTCTCTGCTTTCAGCGTTAGTAGCGATGACGTGATGGCTTCCGGCACTGTCTGCAGTCGTTTTAGGTGGTCTTCAAAGTTTGACGAGAAGACAACAACGTCGTCTAAATATACCAAACAAATTTGCCACTTCAAGCCTGCCAGGACTGTCTCCATTACTCGTTGAAATGTGGCTAGTGCGAAGCAGAGGCCAAATGGCATCATCCTGAACTCAAAAACACCGTTCGGTGTGATGATACGGCCTTCTACCGATCTCTTTCGTCGACCTGAATCTGCCAATATCCGCTCTTCAGGTCCATCGATGAGAAGAACCTTAAATTGCAGAGCCGGTCGAGAGTTTCGTCGATGCGGGGAAGCGGTTAGACATCTTTCTTAGTAATGCTATTCAAGCGGCGGTAATCAACGCAGAAGCGAAGTGTGCCGTCTTTCTTCTTCACCAAAACGACTGGTGCCGCCCAGGGGCTCTTCGATGGCTGAATTACGTCATTACGCAGCATTTCCTCAACTTGATCGCGTATGGCCTGGCGTTCTCGCAGCGATACACGATAGGGGCTTTGGCGCAGAGGTCGGGCGTGTTCGTCCGTTATAATGCGATGCTTGGCCAGTGATGTTTGTCGTACCTTCCATGATAACGAGAAGCACTCCCCGTAGCTTCGAAGAAGACTGAGAATCTGGTCTTTCCTGCTGTGGGTCAATGCCGGGTTGATGTAAAATGTGGGCTGACGGAATTGGTCCGGTGCGTCTTCCAGCGTTTGGTCGTGCAGGGTGAATACATTTTTGAGGTCCGCTAATTCGTCGAGAAAAGCGATCGTCGTGCCCTTGTTGAGATGCCAGTATTCTTCGGTAAAGTTTGTTACCAGCACCTTAGCTTGAACTCTCCGGAATTTTGCGATGTCTCTTGCGATGCCGACACCTCGTTCTAAAAGCAATTGGATAGTTCCTTCGACGATGCCTTCAGCGATTTCGATGTTTGCGCTACTTACGCAGACTGCGACGCTTGATCGGGGCGGCACGGTCGATTCTCCATCGAGGACGTTTAGAGCGATGTGTTGTGTCGAAGTCGTTGAAGTCGTCACTTCACGCTCGAGTGGCCTAGGAATTGTGGTGCTGAACAGATGCCTTTTACTTGACCATCCACGACTAAGTCTTTCATCTTTTCTAGTTCTTTCTTCACAAGTGGAAGCAGTGGAAGAGGCACGCGCCTAGGCTAACTGACTGCGTATGGCTCAGCATCCTTTTTGACTTTGATGCGGTATTCAGTCTTCATGACTCCAAGCCCTCACGTTAGCTTTGGGTATGACACCAAGAAGTTGGGGACATCAGTTGATTGTGCGAGGGTTTCGTCTAGCCCAAGAGGGCGCTGTAGAATCCCAAGTGATTCTATAGCTGGTCGACTGAGCAGCGGTTCTTTTAATCCTTTGATGATGAAGACTGCTTTTTGGACTTCAGTGTTGCGCCAGGTGACTGTTGCACCGATGTAGCCAACAGTGGTTATCGCTGTCTGGCCTGGGCCTATCAACAGCTGTTGCGTTGACTTGATGGGTCCCATGACGGTTCTGTCGTACTGGTCGTGTGCGATTGCAGTCAGATCCGCGCCCGTGTCGACCTTGAAGGTAAAAGGCAAGTTGTTCACGGTAGCAGTAATCCTGCACAGCGTGTTCACTCCCACTTTGATTTCGCCTAGATATAGCTCTCCGAGATCTTTTGGTCGTTGTCGGATACTCGAGGTCTCGTCCTTCGGCTTAGACATGCAGACGCGGGCGTAGTCGCCTTTTTTCCCACGCTGGTTGCACGTCTTGTCTGTCGCGGGACACTGTGTTCTCGTGTGGTCACGCACACCACCACACCACTTGCAGCGTTCGTCTCCCATCTTGTGTGTACGTTGAGGACGCGATTTGAAAGGCACCTTCGCTTCGTTCCGGCGAGTTTTGACGTTTGTCTGGCCACGAACTTCTCCCATGTCGAGAGCTGGCTGTTCGATGGAGCGAATTTCCTTGTGTGAAGTTTCACGCTCTCTGAATTGCGGGCAGCTGTGATTGCTTTTTCGAGAGCGAGTTCTGCGTCAAACTGCAGGCTCTCGCTGAGTTTTACGTCTCGAAAGCCGACCACGAGCCTGTCCCGAATCAGTTCGTCTTTGAGAGTTCCGTAATCGCATCTTTCGGCCACCTTGAGTAGTTCAGTCGTAAATGCGTCGACGTTTTCATGCTGCTCTTGTTTCCGAGAGTTAAATCGCGCTCTCTCATATATGACATTCTTTCGAGGTAGGAAATGCTTTTCAAAAGCACTCACCACGGCGGAGTATGATGCCATCTGTTCGTCTGTCAGTTTCAAAGCAGCGAGCACGTCCTCCGCTTCTTCTCCCATGGCGTAGAGTAATGTGTTGATTTGCGTCGTCTCGTCCTGTCCTATCAGGCCGGAGATGAGTCGGTGGCGTCCCCACTTGCGGTGCCATCGTGTCCAATCTTCGGGCTTGCAGAATTCGAGCTTTGTCGGCAGTTTCACGGCGAGCGGGTTGAACGTCATTCTCGGAGTGCCGCTCGCGCGCTCTTCGTTCGCGCCGCGAGTGTCTGGAATGACGCTGCGGCCGCTTACGTTGGGCTCGCTGTCCTTCTGGGTGTCACGCTGCGTTGGTTATCCTGCCGCTGCCACCATGTGGTAGACATAGCCGGTATAACAAGCAAAACTGTTTATTTATACATCAAGTAAAGGCGCCCGTTTTCGCTCTGCTTGGCGCGGTCGCCCATGCCGGGGTCGCCCGGCGGTCCGCCTGGTTAGCTTGCCGCTTGGGGCGCTGTCGTCATTGACACCCACAACAGGTAGAGGGTCGCGCACTGGGGCGTCGTGTGCTCAGGAGCTAGCAGATACGGCTGTGAAGCTCCGCACTGCTACAATGCGGGTTGGCATTTCCCTCTGATGCGTGCCTGGTGGGATGAGTTACATAGCCGATATCGGGACCTTATTGGAGCATCGTCCCTTTTGGCGGGTGCCTGGCGTGGGAGGCGTAGTCCATCTGCACATCTCGAGGTGCTCCGATTTGCGCTGAGAATTTACATCCGTAGCCCAACGTTGAGCGGAGCGCTCCCCTCTGCGTCCCATCAGGCTCGTGCGTGTAAGCGTTTCTTGGTGCCCTTTAAAGAAATGGCGGCTTCGGATATCACGATTGATGTATAGTGGCTACAGATGTGCATTCAAAGTTAGTTAGGTTGCCGCTGGTGAGCCCTGAGATGCATGATGTGCTTCTGCGCGCTTCCCACTTCAGAACAGGTCAATACAGCCTTAGAGTCAATGAAACGCGGTTCAGCTCCTGGGCCTGATAAGCTCCTTGTAGACTTTTATTTAGGGTTCTGGGACGTTGTCGGTCAAGTAATTACCAATTGTCTTCACCAGTGTTTTGATCATTTAGATTTTCCGGCCCGTTTTCGAAAAGGGCAAATAAATTTGATCCCAAAACGTGATCCTGGGTTATCTCGTCCAGGGGACTGAAGGCTGATCACGGTTCTAAACGTTGACTACAACGCTCTCGCAGCCATCGTAGTTCGACGCTTGAGGGGTGTGATGGCCTCCCTGTTGGTTGCCATCAGGTGTGCTCTGTTCCTGGCATGAAAATACATAGGTTGTCGTATACCACTCGTGACATTATTGATTACACAGACAAAAAAACTTTTAATTGGCTACAACTTGGCTACATATTTAGGCGTTCTGGATGCTTCTCTGTTCCCTAAAATTTCATGTTTAATTAAAAGCATCTATGATGGCATTCAAAGTACACCGGTGATGGATGGGTGGGAAAGTGCCCCTTTCCCTGTGACCCGGGGTGTCCGACAAGGTTGTCCCCTATCGCCTCTTTTGTTTACGCTCAGATCAGAGCCTTATTTGAGCGCCATCATTACAGATCAGAGTATCCGTGACCTCCCTCTCCCAGGGTGTCAGACGTTGCGAGTAACTGCTTACGCGGAAGACATCAAGTTGTATCTGTGTGATGAAGCGAGCCTGGAACGCTGCCTTTATCTTTTTGACAGGTACGGCAATGTGTCTGGCGCTGCTCTGAAATTTGGCAAACGTAAATATCTTTCAATTGGCAGGCCAGAAGCACGCCGCAATGGTGCCCTACAAATTACTCACAGCAACATAATCCGCATTATTAGCATTGATTATGACGCATGTGTGATAGCATCTTCGGTATGGTGTTTCGTCTTAGACGAGGTGCGCAGCAAGGTTGCAACGGCTAATGCTTTTCAACTGCTCATGCTGAAGAAACGCTACCTTGTCCACGCTGTTTTCTGTGGCAGTATATGGTACCTCGCACATGTAACGTATCCTCCTCTCAGGAGGTTTACGTTCCCTTAAGTCTCTTGTCAGGTCATTTTTTTTTTTTTTTGGGGGGGGGGGGGGGGGGGGCAGGGCGCACGGAACTATTATGCCGTGCGGCACTCGGCCAGCCACGTTCGAAGGGTGAGTTCGCCTTCCCTTCCTTTTCTGCTGCCGGCTGCTGGCTCTGCGCTACCTTCTTCGTTTGCTGCAAGGGGCTGAGTGCCCAGAGCAGGCGTTTGTCTAATATATTTTAGGCAGAAGTGTTAGGGAGCTTGTCCCTGATATACCGCTCAGCAGGGGTCCACAGGCTTTCCAGATGCCAGTTTTTTTATTCGAGTATGGTAGCCTTTCGGCGGCACACCCGCGATGTCTGCCCGGATTTAGCATCTCGGCGAACAGAGCTAGTCAATGGGAACTTTACTTCTCCCGCTCGTGCCTGCAGATCGCAGGTGACGGGTAGATTCTATTTCTTTGTTACCACTCACAGCATCGTTCTGCCAGGAAATTTACGTGACTTTATGTGGCTCTTGGAGTGGGGGGTTTTGCCCATACGAGACCGGCTGCAACGATGGGGCATTGTACGGACAGCGCAGTGCCCCAACTGCCCACATCAAGAATCCAATCGTCACATGGTCCAGCAATGCGTCGTTGCTCGTTTCTTTTGGGGGACAGTTCATGGCGGTTTCAAAAGTCTTTCCATCAATAGATTTCAGATGAATGGTAGATGTCCTCGCGGTCGCTTTGCACGATTGCTGATTGTAGCTGGCGCTTTCGCGTTATGGCGCGCAATCGTCGTGATTCTTTTCTCCGTCCTAGCGCATATGCGAAAGGAGATTGTAAGCTTTCAGGCTGAGGAACTTTTCTGCCTTGGGGAGCGAGAGTTCCTTCGTGAATGGTCTTGCCCTTTTGTTTCCGTGTCGAATAGACGTGTCCGGGTCTTTTTCAGGCCACCTTGGTACTTGTAATATAATGTAAATATCTATGTCTGTTCACAGCCGTATATATTCCTAAACACATGTGTAATACACACTGTGCATGCGATTGCTATATATGTTTGTACCTATATTTATTGTCAAAGTATTGTACACTGTGTATCATTGCATTTACGATTTAATTTAAAATTGTACATATCATCATTACGATCAGCCAAATATTCATTTTTTTCGGAATGGAAACAGTGAATTCAGATGCTTTTCCTCGACATAAGGTATGATATGTGCAGTGTCTCTTGTCAACCATGTACGTTTTCAGTTTTCACCATTCGTCACCGGGAATACCCTCAGCAGCGATCACCAGAGGTGGGCAAATGCCCTCATTTTGGCCTTTCCTCCCTCGCCCTCAATTTCAAATCGGCAGCCCTCCCTCACCCTCACCCTCACTTAAAAAAGTTTCTTCGCCCTCCGTCGCCCTCATCCTCACATAAAAAATATTGCTGGTCCTCACTCACCCTCACTCTCATCTCATTTGCCCTCCCTCACCCTCAGCCTCATGCCCAGCAGTTTTTATATTTGTTATTTTTCATTATTTTCGATCTATGGCAATGTTACAGTGAGTCAAAGTAAGCGCAAACTATTCTTCTCTGCGTCTGTCTTTGGCAGTGTCAAGCCGCGTTGATCATTTAGCAATCCGAATTTCTCGAGCTAACAATGGACTTAAATAAATCACGGGGCTGCGTTCATGCTGTAGCGTATCACTGGCAAGAGCCGTCTGGTACTTAATTGTTCCGATCGACAGTTGCTGAGATTAAGATATGCACTGCACATGGAAACCACAGGTTGTGAAAAGTGCGAAGAACAATTCTGGCAGTGCCCTAAGCATACCAATCAAAGGCGAAACTTCGAGGAGGTAGAAAAATAACCACTGCCGTAATTTACCGGGCAAACATGCCCACCGGTTCACACTCCATGTGTTTGAAGGAGATAGAGTGATGAAATGCGTTTACACCGCGCATGAGGAAGGAGGAGGTTCTAACGTCTAACCAGCCGCAGACGGAAGGCATGAGGCGTATACGGCATATTAGACAACAGAACAATTTAATCTAATTCAAGTAACAGAAAAATGCTATCACACAAGCGTAAATTTCGAGGGAGTCAGGGGTTCATGAACCTCGATCGCTTCGAAGGGGGAGGGGGGGGGGATGGAGGGACATAGCCTCGGCAATTTCAGTCATGTACATGTAGTGTCATTTGGGAGACGCCGCGTAAAAATGCGATTGTTAAGACACGGCGTCGCAGGTACCCCCGATGATGTGCCCCGATCGCATCCCGCCTTCTCCTAAGAATAAACCGAAAACACAAAGTGAAACACGTAACTCTGTTGCGCTTCTGGTGTTCACGAACGCCGCCTCAGTGTTGCGTAAAATCGTTTTTTTTTTTACTTTTTATTAAAGTTATACGAGAACAGGACGAGACAGCGCCTAACTAGAGCAGTACGATGTGCAAAGTGAACAGGCCAGAATTTCATGCATAAGGTTTGATTATGTTTCCTGAATAGTGTGCTTAAATCTAGGATCACGTATGAAAGAAGCAGTGCTTATAGAACGGGAACAGAAGAGCAACTCATATGCGCCAACTAGCCGGAATCAGCACTCTGCATCAGTTCGTCTAAGTTCACATCTTCTAGCTGATCTGCTTCATTCCGGACAGAACCCGTATGTGCAAAAGCCGGAAAACGGATTGTCTGCACTGTGAAGGCAAGAGCGGCAAAATAATGAAACTCACCTGGAACCTGCATGACGTTGTACACACCTTTCACTTGGACCGCGCATTTCCCAATAATATCCGAGGACACTGCCACAATTCAAACTTATTCGCGCACATAGTACAAGGATGTCCTTGAGCATATAGAATTTGCAACAGCGCGCCAAAGTGTTGTTTCAACAAGCGTCAGCAACTTGAGTGGTCCAATCGAAAGGACACCGCAACACAAACTGAAGGGCTTCCCCAGCCGTACCTACCGCTGGCTGTTTCTTTCTTTCTCTTTTTTTTTTTGAGGGGGGATGGGGGGGAGAGAGATTGGGCTGAAGAAAGACCCTTTCTTTGGACAGAGAGAGCGGGAAAGGAACGCACGGTGGTGGACACATGTGTATCCTTCCGAGAGCAATGCTGCCACGTCCATTCATGTCTCCACCCGGTGCCTCAGGGAGATCTGATAAGACTAGCCACAGCCGCCCCTTTAGCCCAGCCGTGGGCTAGCTTGCGTGGTCTGCCCACCGCTCGGATATATTTTTTTCTTTTTTGAACAGCTTTCCTAATGACAGCTGCTTTCGCTGTGGGGGGAGTCTAGCGCCTGTCGTCGGCGCATTGCCACAGGGTGCAAAGTCAGGCGCACACTGATTGTTTTGTGCGTTATCTGCCGCCCTCCCAAGCGGTCTTCAAACGAAGAGCCGCCAACCAAAGCTCTCGGGCGTGCAGGCTGAGGTGCGCCCCGGCTAACAATATTCCGGCTTACAGCCTTGTAGAACACTGTAGCCCGCCAAATGTAACGTCTTCCTGCGGCCTATAGTACGAGTAGTGGCGTTCGTTGCTTCGTTTTTAGTTGGCTTAGCAACACACACATGGTGTATGCGTGTGTTTGGCACAAGACAGAAAAAATAGCAGACATCTCGCTGATCATTCCACTGCTTCACATGAGAAGCGATCAACTGTTTGCACAACAACACGGGAAATCCGCGGAAGAGAGGAGGCCTCTTTCCTTCCACGGAAATGGCTAAGCACAATCAGGTGTACAAAAATCAGTGCGGTCATAGTTTCAACCTGCCAGCTGGAGATCCTAGGACATACCATGACTACGCGGAATCTGGTTTACTTTTATCTCAGCTGTCTGCTTTATTAATATTGAGTCAGTCTTAGAGTGAATGTGGGGCGCTGAAGCTGAGGTAATGTTGCGCGTTCGAGAGCAGGTATCACGCAAACCCTCGAAGAGTCTTCCTCTTCTTCAGACCTGGCAGACGTTTTAACAGTATGCGAGACAGGTGCTCTCTGGCGCGACTCTAGCCTTAGCGGCATGCATAAAGGTATTTCATCTCAGCTACTCATCTTTATGTTAAGAAAATATAGGGACACTTATTAAAACGTTCTCATAAAGTCCGAAGCTACAATTACAGCCCGTTTTAATCAAACCCGACAAATGTGCCTGCGTGGCTTTGGGGCAGCGGGTCTTACTCGAGGTTTAAGCGTCCTGGAGGGCTGGACTTCGACGTCACCCTCTCATCTCATAGGTCAAAAACACTCAGTACGGACCTCTCTAACCGAATGTGAAACAATGTTTTGTAGCTTTCCTCGAATCTAAACCCTGCTTTGCGTCAGTTAAAAATTCCAGTTCAGCGGTTGCCTTATTCGGCAGCATTGAACCTACATCACTTTTTCTTTATATCGTGACATACCAAGCACAGGAAACCATGCTTTGGATAAGAAGCTGTTGAAAGCCGACATAAACGTGGTCTACCCCTACAGTGAAGCTAATCTTGGCAAATTAAGTAATGGCAAAATAAAAACACTGGCACGTTGCCGTACGTACGACTCCTTAAGTTAGCGGAGGCTTCTTGCTAACACAAGTGGTGAATTCCATCTTAATGTAGTATGCTTCGTATACTTTTCTGCTCAGTTTGAACGCAAACTTCTTCAAGATTGTCGTTTCACGGAAAGAGGCGCACGCCTTTGGAACAGAACCACGACACTGACGACATAGACGGCCAGGTCCCCACCACCCCGCCAGTGCGTCTACTCATGCGTGAAGCTCTGAAGCGGGGCGTTTCTGCAACATCCAATTTGTTCTGTGTAGTTTCTGACACGGGACATCGGTATATGGTAAACGACGGCAATCTCCCTCGGGATGAGCCAGTCTAAGTGTTTGATACTGCATCCTTAGCTGCTTGTGCTTTCCTTGCACCATATTGCACGAGCCAGCCAGTTTTTTGGGTGCAGTGATGACTATACCAGGACGTCACCTTTCTGAGCCACGTTTTTTAAGCGGTGGGAGATTTGATAGTAATATGGAATGACAACGGATCTTGCACCTTGCGCTTTTTCAGCGCAGCGGTGCTGCTCTACATCCCTAGCATCCCTGGCAAGGTTCTTTAAAACAGAGGTTACCACCTCAAAGGGAAATCCTGCACTGGTCAGTGTTTGCAACCAGACATCCACGCTATACATGTCATTTCGTGTAGGCAGGCTTTGTAAAGAGCGGCATGCAGGTAGTTTTTAGCAATGCTCTTCTTAGGAACCTTGGAATGAGCTAACTGGTGGCTTAAAATACCTTCTTTTTTTAATGCGAGGCTGATACCTCCAACACGCTTTGATTTTGCAAACAGAAACACATGTATCTAAAAACTGCAAGCACCCTTGCGCGCCCTACCCGAAAGCGCATTCGGCAAAGAATTAAACCCGGTTCAGCATTGTCATACCCCCCTCATGCGTGAGTCTGTGACAACATACAGCCTTACGATCGTCGGGCATTTCCACGCATTAAACTTATTCTGAATACAGAACAGATGCTAAAAACAAATAATAATAAAGAACCTTACTCCAGTACAGGACTTCAACAGGTTAACACGAAATGAGAACCCTTTGGATACTGGAAATGAAACAACTCTTTCGTGAAATTGTGTTCAATGCTCACACGCTGTAGTTATTCCTTTGAAATCGATGTTATGTTAAAACCCATCTGAAGAAAACTGTCTTAAGAAAATAAAAAAAGTAAAACTTAATGCTATAGAAATTGCAGAAAAAACAATGCGCTGTCCGCTGGCGCTCTTGTGCGACACGTTGCCAATGATAGATTGACCTGCGAACACGCGATAGCGTTTGAATCAACTGTCTCGCTTCGCGTCAGGTTGATTTAAACTGAGCGTGGAGGGAATCGTGCGTCTGTAAGTGTGAGTGAGCTGGTGTCGGAAGAACGCGACTGAACTGCCTCCGCTTATCCAGCGTTGGAGCTACAGGAGACCGTGTTGTCGGTTTCGAATTTCGTGTCACAGATGGGTAACGGAAAATTTGTGCTGTTATCGAGGGTGTGTCTATCGGTATCAGGTATCAATATAGAGACTGCCAATGCCACGCTCCAGTATGGTGATTACGAGCCGCACATATAAATGCACGAATTGACAATTTTGCTAATTTACAACAAAGCGAAAAACGGTAAAAGAAATGAGAAAATACTTCTTGTTTCTACGAACACATGACAAAGATTGCAACTGTTATTGAACTGGGGTTTATTTTATTGCAGATATTATCAGCACAAATTCACTGCTGTTCATTTTCCTTTGGTTTTGCTGCGAATTGTAATTTACACAACATATGAAAGCTCTATGTAAAACCACAGTCAAGTAACACTGTCAAGAAACACTTCTCATGCGTCGGCTACTCATGCAAGCTATCCGGACGGGAAAAAGAAAAAGAAAAACATGTGGCAGGGTCCCAGCCGATAAGATCACCCCACCTCGCTCTTTTGTGTTCGTTTCTCTGCGCGTCCCCTCTATTTTGGACACGCTTTTTTTTTCTGAGCGTGTTTTTCCCTAAATGGCAAGAACGTTAGCAGTTAGAAACGGTTGTCCTGTGTACTTTGCCGGTCCCGTCGTGTTCTGTGAAACTGGAAGCAGAGACATCGCTCTCGGTGACTCCCTGCTGCTTTCTAGGGTCGTTTTTAGACTTTTCTTGACCACGAGCGACGGGGCAATTTTGTGGCTTTCGTTCCTGCTTCCTCTATAGCTGCAGCGCCCGTGTCCCGTTCCATTGCGTTTTCTATACAACACATGCATAGTGGAGGAGAACGTGTGTTGTCACGCTTGCCTTTCGGGTTGCCGCGTTTTTTCGTACTGCAGAAACTATGCCTTTCGTTGAACATTTGCCCTCGCCCCTCAAACTCTGTATCTTTTCCTCCCTCACCCTCCCCCCACCGCCCCTGCCCTCCCTTACCCTCGTCCTCACAAATTTTTCAGCGCCGATCCTCCCTCGCCCTCACCTCACCGAGTCAGATCCTCACGAGGTGAGGGTGAGGACGCCCTCGTGAGGATGCCCATGTCTGGCGATCACTATATCCTCGCGACCACCTTTATCACGTCTCTGTAATGTCTAACAGGGCACCCGAGCCTCATCACGGACTGGGATAAGTTTCCTGAGCTACGTGCTCAGAACGCCCTTACTCGGATTGGTAACCTGGACAAATGGGTATCCGCGCTTTAGGTAGACGTCTCTGCTTACTACGTTACGGAATCTCCTACCGCGGCTGAACAACCTTGCACAGACAGCCGTCTGCTCCATCTATAGTTTGCCCACAAAAGCACGCAAAACCGCTAAGAAGACACAACGTTACAATAGAATGCTTCGGCGACGAAAAGCTCATTAGATAAGCAAATCAAAGCTCACAATTTTGTCTTGGCTACCCATCACTAGGGTCAGGTTTGCGACAAGATGCACGGCCAACTCGGGCTTACCCGCACCTGGTATCTTCTCCGTTACCATTTAGACCCTAACGGTAGCAAAACATCCCAAGACAGCATTTCCCACGTTGTTCACAAACATCTCGGCTCCGACTAAGAGCTCCTAGATGAACTTGGTATCCAGTATCTCAACGCCGCACCCCGAACCCTCTCCCCTATATGGGCAATGCCAACCCCGCTGTCGATACAAAGATTTCGGAGGCCGAGGTAAGATTCTCTCTAACTCAACTGCGCTCTAACTTCTCCGGGACCGGAATGCATTGCCAACAAAACTCTCCGTAATTTGGATGTCTCATCATTGAAGCCCTCATCGTCTTTATGAATGCTGGACGCAGGGTGAAATCCCCGCACCATGGAAACATGAACGGGTGACTTTCATACCGAAGCCCGGCAACCAAGAAGCTCTCGAGCATCTCCACCCCATCTCTCTCACTTGCTGTGCTGGTAAACGGAGGGAACACGCCATTCTCAACCGGCTTAACCATTTTGTTGAAGGTAATTGGCTGCAGCTGTCGAGAGAGATATTATGCCTCTCTAATAGAGCGGGCACAAAGGCTATCCTAGGGCTTGACATAATCAAAGCCTTCGACAATGTCTCCCACGCAGCTATTCACACTAACCTCTTCCTACTAAATCCCGGCTACCGTACCTAAAAGTATATGCGCACATTGCTCACCGACCGTGCAGCTGAAGTAAGCTTTGGCTCTTTACTCTCAGGCCCTACTACCCTCGGTAACAATGAATCGTCCCAAGGATCAGTCCTCTCGCCTTCCCTTTTTGATCTTACCTTGCTCACACTACCTCCTATATTAGATGCTATTTACCGGCTATCCTATACCTGATATACTGATGACATTATCCTCTGTGTTTCATCCGGCAACGATGCCAAAATTAAATTCACCCTACAGCAAAAGGTGGATTCATTGAATGTCACGTGGCTAGAGTAGATCTCTCATGTTCCCCTCAGAAGTCCAAGCTGCTGCTCATTTGAGGTTCACTCGGCGTTCGCGATCATCTCATCTACATTACTGCTAGCGGCCAGCTTATAAAATATGCATCCACCATTGGGGTACTGGGGTTTCTTATTCAGAGCAGTCGGAAAAACACCGACACTCAAGCTGAACTCACAGCCGCTGTCTGGCGGACCATTCATCTCATTCAGCGCTTTGCTAACAAACATAGAGGTATGCAGGAAGCTGACTTACGACGTCTGGTCCAAGCCTTTGTTATCAGTCGCCTAACATACACCCTCCATTACCTCTACCTTAGCTGCCAGTAACGAGACCGTGTTGGCCGTTTTATTAGACAGGTATACAAGGCAGCCCTTCACCTCCTTCACCGGACCCCACCTACAAGCTGCTGGCTTTAGGGGTCTATAACACTAACGAAGCTCGTGGAAGCTCATCTCATCTCACAGTATGAGCGCCTCAACCACACCCCCAAGGGACTTCACATACTCGACAAGGTGAGAATTAGGCTTCGAAGCGCCCGTCGCTGAGTAGGGCCAACTTCCACCTCGCATCCACAGTAACCTTATTGTTACCCCTCTCCCTAAAGCATGCATCAAGTGTATCATATCGGTTACCGCAAGGACAGGGCAAAGTCCCTGCACGAAAATATTCGACAGATCGCACAGCAGTTTGTGTCGACACAGCCGAGTTCTCCGATCGCGGTGCTTTTTCGCTCGCGGTAGCAAACCACTGTGGACTGCCGTTGGTTTCGTGCTCCATCCCTGTCAGATCATCTGAAGAGGCCGAGTAGGCGGACATAGTCTTTGCGATAGCCTTCCCCTCTGCAGAGACCATCTTCAGTGATTCTAAATCTACTATTAGAAACTTCGCCAAAGGCCGGGTCTCCCCCGTCATCACAACTCTCCTCCATTCCACCCATCTCCATCTCCACCGGGTCCAATTGATCTGGGTCCCAGCGAACTCATCCTATCCATGGAACAAGGCGGCCCACAATTAGGCCTTAGGATTCGTCAGCTGGGCTGTGGCATGACCCGTTCTGCGGACGGCGAGCGATCGTATGGTTACAACTTATGTCATCACCATGCACTACCGCTTATGTAGATGTATCTAACCCACCGGACATATTTCTCTTACGAAACATCAAGAGGTTGCGTCGAGGCAGCTCCAAACGATCACTTTCCCGAGCCCTGCAATATATGCTGGCATGTACTCTGGGGTCTACTCCTCATCCTAAGCTATGGGGCAAAAACGCCACTTTCTCACACATACTTTGGACGTGCCCTCAGGACACCCATCCCGCAGGTTTGCAGCTCACGTGAGAGGCCGCTTTGCTCAGCTTCGACTCGGATACATAGATCCGGGTCGTGACAAGAGTCCTTAAAGTCGCCGAGTGCCACTTGATGCGGCTATATCCCCACAATATTTTACTACTTACTCTCGACAAAAATAAATTTTCTTCTCCTCCTTCTCCTCCTAGGATAGCAGACGACTCTGCCCCATATACTTTTTGTGCGAATGCACTGCTTCAAGGGGTCTTAAAAATTTGTCTGTGTGCGGACGACTGTGTATTCTATCGTAAAATAACTAATCACTCAGATATTACGGCCATTCAGGAGGGTAGAAAGTTTTAGAATAGGGGGCCTCAAGATTTGGTGCTCCCAATGAGCATGGGGCGTCGAAATCCGCATGAGAAGAACGTAAGGCATGTTTGGGATCTTAGGTTAACGCTGGGGTCGGCTTCCATTTTTCAAAAGCGTTCGCGCCAATCCGCCGTTGGGTCGCCTGGGTTACGGCAACATGGCGGCCTCCGGCCAAGCGGTGGACGCTGGCCTCAGCAAACATTAGTCGTTACCGCTCCATGTTGTCACGCGTTCACGGCAAACGAAAGGCCAACGAAGCTTGTGCTATGCCTCGTGTTGCCCGCTCCACCAATTTTTAGCGATAAAACGCACCATATTTTCTGATTGCTTTCGGATTTAACGAGCTGCCAGGCTTAGCGAGTTCGCCTCGTAGGTTGCCATGGGGACCAGACGTTGGAAAGCGCAGAAGGTTCAAATGAGGTTTCCCGGCTCAGCCTGGATTGACTATTGGCCGATTTCGTCTTGTCTGACGAAAACAGTTTTATATAGCTGGTAGTTTTAAGACAGTTTTTGCAATAATAGCACTTTTTGATGAATAAAATAGCGTTGTTTGCTTTTATATATTTGAGCGCGTTTTATGGTTTACCGTCAGGTTGCTGCAAATCGACTAACGCAAGCCCGGCTCCGCTGAGTCGGGAAAACCCCTATTGTAAAACTCGTCGCTCGGCTAGCACGTTGCACCGCGGCACGTTATTTTCTTGGGGCCCCAAGCCTTGTGTCCCCTTATTCTAAAACTCCCTATTTACGAGTGGTGTTGCACACGGCGCATGTAACTAAACATAAAAAATGCGAATGTATGCGGATATCTTGCGCTAATATGACGTGTCCAACATACTTGCTTGATAACAGTCCATTCGAGAGCGTAACTTCTTACCGGTACCTGGGGGTTCATATAGCTAGTAATCTATCCTGGAAAACACATATTGACCATATAACCTCTACGGCTAGTCGAACGCTGAGATATATTCGTCGAAATTTCACACTGGCTTCATCATAATACTATTTTTATACACAACTTACATTCGTCCACAACTTGAATATGCATCATCAGTTTGGGACCTCGGCCATGGCAACCTCATACAATCTATAAGGCAATTCAAAATCGCTCAGCCCGATTCATCCTAAACAAGTACCTCGGCCTATACATAAATAACGCGAGCAACAACCACCTCACCATCCAGAGAGCGAGTGAGTAAACTTTATTAAATGGGTCTTTTATCTTCGCCTCTTCAGCCGAGGCTGACGAGCGGCTAGCGCCCACAGCCCAGGGCACCACTGGCTTTCGCCAGCTTGTGATTTCTTGTGACCAGGTAGAGCTGAGCCTCCAAGTCTGAGCTGGCCAGCAAAGCCTCCCACAGCTGCCTTTCATTTGGATGTGGAACTGTTTGTATTTGATGTGCACTGCATTACCACGTTATGTGGTACAGAGTGGGGGTCCTCCCGCACCATGGGCATTCGTCTTTGAATGTAGTGAGATGCATCACGTGTCAAATGTGTAATTTAATTAGGGTGCCCGTTTGTAGCCACCTCAAATCTAAGGCCTCCTCGTTGCCGAGCTTTTTATGTAGCTCCGGATATACTTTCCACAAGCCTCTGTAGTGCTGTAGTATTGTGCAGTTGGGGTCAAGCGGAATCAGGTCCTATGCACGGTAGGTTGCATGTCTGCGTACAGATACCCTGTCGGCGTACAAATAGCCCGTAATTCCTGCGTGCCCTAGAATCCACCCTAGTGTTAGAGTGTATAGATTTGTTGGCTCGCTTGTGGAAGTCAGGATTTGGTGTGCTGTCTTGGTCATCTTGCTCCGCTGAAAATTTCCGTGACCGTGGCTAATGCCCCCTTTGCGTTGGTTTCTTATAAAGCTGCGTCGGTGAACTTTGATGTGGCTTGTTGGCCGAAACCTTTCTCATAATATACTGTCCTTGCCTGCCTCCTTCCCGGGTGTAGGCGAGGGTCCATGTTTCTTTGTATGGGCCGAACTCGGTACCAATTTCTGACTTCCCGCGATACCTCTATTGTCCTGTTATAAGCCTGTAGGGGTCTGTTGTACCCCAGCCTTTCCAGCATCCGTCTTCCCGTCCTCGTTTGCAGAAGTCTGTTCAGCTTCGACTTGATCTGGGTTTCTGCCAATTCTTGTATTGTATTGTGTAGACCTAGAGCTTTCCTGTTGTGGCATGGCGTACTCTTGGGGAGCTTGAGTGCGGTCTTGATCGCCATTTTGACGATGACGTCCACTCTGTCTTCATCTCCTTTGGTCATATTGAAGTAAGGTATACCGTACGCCACTCTGCTAATCATGATGCTCCGGACCAGTTTGAGAGTGTACGACTCCTTCATCTCCACCTTTCTGCTGGTCACCCGCGCTATATCATTCAGGCGACCGGCTGGGTAGAGGTCTTCAGCAACTTAAGAATCTGTTGGCACCTTTGATTCGATTGGAACCACATCTCCAGGATCCTCACGGTTGCCTTTGCGGGCAAGATCTCTCCTTGTAGCCGGATTTAGAGCTTGTGGCCTTGGTCTGTAGGAACAAAATGGTTGATCTTCCCTCGCCAGAATCTGATCAGTTCTGATCACCCTGATGAGACTCCAAGCACATCTGTGTTAGATATTCTTCTATGAAAGATTCTGCTCCTTGCAGTTTTGCTTCCTTCTCCCCGAGTGATCCCGTGGTCGTCCAGATGGTGACGTCATCAACGTACATAGCGTGCTGTATGCCCTCCACCTTCTCGAGGCGCCTCGCCAGGCCAATCATTGCCACGTTGTAGAGCGTGGCGAAATGTCTGGTTCTTGAGGCATCCCTTTGTTGCGCGGGGAGAAGGTCTATGTTTCTGTGTTACCAATCTTGATTTCGGCCATCCGGTTACACAGAAAGCTCCGAACGTACTCGTAGACTATGGCTCCCCAATTCGTGTCTGCCAGACCATCTAAGATCTCCTTGTGACTAACAATATTAAATGCACTTTTAATATACACTGCCAAAACCACGTTTTCTGCCGAGTGCGGGATATTCACCAGGACCTCTTCTTTGATCTGAAGAAGAACGCCCTTGGCTGATATTTTTTGCCTGAAGCGAAATATGGTGTCTGGCTAAGCACTTTCCTCTAAGTAGTTTTGCAGTATAGTGTTCACAACCCTCTAGAAACTCTTCCCCAGGCACGAAGTTAAAGAAATGGGCCTCAAATTTGCTATTGCCAATTTCTTCCCCGGTTTCGGGATCATGATGACCACCGAGTGTTTCCACTGCGATGGCACCATTCCTGCGTCCCAATGCTTGTTCATGAATTGTGCCAGTGCCTTGATATTGCTGTTGCTCATGTTCCGAATTATTACATTAGTGAGCTGGGCATTGCCAACCGCTGTGTTTGCAGGAGCGCTGGCTATTGCCGCCCGGTCTGTCTTCTTCCTCCTTGATCGGCTCGTTCATTTTCAGATTTAGGTCCCCTTTGTACTCTTCCGCATATGGAGATTAATCCTCTAGCTCTACTCCATGGCATTCGTTGTGGACGGCCTTGATAACGTCTTCCTTCGTGCTTGGGAATGTGCATAGCAACTGCTCCTGCGACTTCTGCCCCTCTCGCTTGGTATTGGTGGGGTCCATGATGGCCTTTAGGATTCGCTATGTCTTGCCAGTGCTGAGAGTCCACTGCAGAGAGTCGCAGAATTTTCCCCAGTTGGCTCTCGCCAGTTGTCCGGCGAGGCTCCGTCGCCTTCTATGTGATCTCCACGGCCTTCAGCTTAAACTTTCGACTGTGCCTCTCTTTCTTCCATCTTCTTAACAGTCCCCTTTTCGCTTCCCACAGGTGGAGTAAATGGGCATCTATTTTTGGGGCCTCATTTGTGCATGGCAATTTTTGCTTAAATCTCTTCTTGTTTTTCCGGAGCGCCCGCACCAGTTATCAAGATCCTCGTCTCGCCTTGGTCCTCCTCCTGCGCTTCCTGGAACATGTGCCACCCAGGTAGCACAGAATGTGGGGCCCCAGTAGGTCCGATGTAGGCAAGTGGGGCTGGGGCAACCATCATAAAACCTGCATCGGTCCCCGATGGGGCAAATGTGGGCAAGCCCCATTTGGGCTTGCCCCTGCTCCTCCTGCATGGGTCCCATAGCGGCGTTTCTTGGGCTAATGCAGAGCACATTCCTGCATCCAGACCACAAGGGTCCCTTGCCGGATATTTGAGGGCAATCCAACCTAAATGTGGGCTTTTTATGGGAAAGCCCTCATAGATCCGAAGTGAGGCCGCCCCCATTAAATCTTTGTGGGACCAATATCGGTCGTAGTGGGGAAAGAAAACGGACATACCCACATGCTGCCCAAATCGGCCCCTTGTAGGTTACTTGAGGGCAGGTGAAATATGAATAAGGGCTCAATTTGGGCAAGCCCTCGTGAAGCCCAAATGAGGCAGCTTTAGCTAAACCGCTTTAGGTCCCACATAGGCTGTAATGGGGCTGGAAGGCGGGCGTGCCCGCATGGTACCAAAATCGGTCCTTTGTGGGGGCTTTGAAGGCCCGTGCAACAGCAGGTGGGCTCTAGGTTCAAAAACAACGTCCAGCCCAATTGGGGCTGCCCACATAAAACTGATTTATATCCCACATGGGTCGTAATGGGGCTGGAAGGCGGGAGGGCCCGCATGATACCAAAATTGGTCCCTTGTGGGGAATTTGAAGGCACGTGCAATAGCAAGTGGGCTTTAGGTTCAAAACCAACACCCAGCCCAATTGGGGCTGCCCACACAAAACCGCTGTAGGTCCCACATCGGCCGTAATGGGGCTAGAAGGCGTGCGTGCAATTGCGTAATCATTGTTTCCAACTTTTATTTGCATCAGATGTTGCCCTAAATTACTGTTATAGATGATTTGTATAACAGTTGTGGCCATGTTTAGTCGATTAGAAATTTACATGGCTTTAGTTCTCGCGCTCGTGCAAATTGCGCTACATATACTAAAACAAACTGATTGCTAACTGTTGCCTCTTATGTCGTTGCTTTGGACAGCCTGCAACTCGCAGTACAATATTACTGTTCAGAACACACATCTTCATAGCCTGAACAAGATTCACTGTTAATGTAAAGTGACTTACAACATCTGTATTGTATTGGCACATTATTCGGTATCCTTTACATATAAGTGTATGTATATTGTGGTTCACATTGTCAATGTATCGTGCTCTATCAGTTTGGAAGTCAATAAACTTCTCTTTGTGTGTACATGAAGTCATTTCGGCTAGATGAATGTTATGAATTATTGTAAAATTTAATATTGTGGCTGTTTAGAAAGTGCAGACATGTATAAAGTAATTACTTAATTATGTGCCTAAATATTGATTGGGAAAACTTGGACTATGGCTTTCCATCAATTTCCTACGCCGGACCCCTATGAGAATAATGTGGGCAAGCCCAAGTGCGGCTAGCGCTATAGAACCCGCATTGGTCCTATGTCATTTTCTAAGGGGCTAACTGAAATAAAAAAAAAATGTTCCTCCAAAGCGGCTGCCCAAATCGGTCCAAAGTAGGACCATCGCGGGGAGTTGGCGGGATGTGCCCTTTTAACAATGCCGGAAAAATGTGGGCAGCCCCGCAAGGGCTGCCTGCATCGGCCCCTAGTGGGGCCAATTGGGGCTTTGTCGACAGCCCGCTTCGGGCCTACGTCGGCCCCTCTTGCAGCACCCACATTGAGCCCACCGGGGCTGTCCTGCATTGCCTACATCGGGCCCACCGGGGCCCACCCTTCATAGCCCACTTTGTGCTACCTGGGCAGTTTGTAATTCTGGCTGCGCAAATTTGACGCTTTATCTTGTACATGCGGATGGTCGTGCTTACTACATAGTGATCACTACCCTGATCGTTAAGTGTGTTTATCCACTTAACGTCGCCGCAGTTCTTGACCATCGTAAAATCCGGCGTAGTGTCGATATTGTCGACCATAAACCCTGACTACTCATTGAAGGGTCAAATTCTAAAGTTAAAGCTCAGCTACTTTGGTCATCTGATGAGAAGAGAGGAGTCGCTGGAGAAAGATTTGATGTTGGGAACGGTTGAGGGTCGCCGGAGAAGGGGTAGGCAGCGAACGCGATGGTTAGATGGCATCCTCGAGGCACTGCAGATGAAGTTATGTGATGTTACGAAGATAGTGAGAGACCGGAAAGCGTGGCGTGACATGGTCCATATGGTCACGAAGAGTCGGACACGACTGAACGACTGAACTGAACTGAACTGAGTGTCTTTGCTCACACTGTTGTCCGTACTTCCGGATCCGTTACCAGTGCTAATTCATGCCTGTCTATTACCTCTCTAATATTGTGGTCTCTCTTGTCCTGTCGCATGTATCTCCAGCTCAGGTCTTTTGCATTAAAGTCGCCTGATATAATTAGCTGATTTCCTCTTGCCAATGTTTCCTCGAGCATCCTGTGAAGTCCATCTTCCGCTGCATGGGGGGCTGTATAATGCCACCTGGTGTCCCTGATGGTCTTAGTTGGCGCCTGGAAGAAAAGGACGCCGAAGTTGGCTCGCGTGCTGTGCGCGGAACTTTGCCTGCAGGTTCAGCTTCGTGCCGTCGTTTTAGTCACGTCTAGCCTTGTTGTCCGTGACATATTTTGGTGGAGGTGCTGGTAAAGAAAAAAAGATGGGACCCTTCGCTTCTGTGTCGATTATCGAAAGTTGAATGCCATCACTAACAAAGAGGTCTACCCGCTGCCCCGTATCGACGATTCGCTCGACAAGCTTCGTCGCGCCCAGTACTTATCCTCGATTTTCTTGAAGAGCGGGTACTGGCAGATTGAGGTCGATGAGCGGGACCGCGAAAAAACAGCTTTTGTCACCCCAGATGGACTATACGAGTTCAAAGTGCTGCCTTTGGCCTATGTTCAGCGCCGGCTACTTTTCAGCGCATGATGGACACCGTTCTCGCTGGCCTCAAGTGGCATATCTGCTTAGTCTATCTCGACGACGTTGTCATATTCTCTGAAACCTTTGAAGAACACCTCGAACGCCTGCGCGCACTATTAGATGCCCTCAGGTCAGCTTACTTGACGCTGAAGCCCGAGAAGTGCTACTTTGGCTACAAAGAGTTGAAGTTTCTAGGTCACCGTGCGAGTGCCGCAGGCATTAGGCCAGACCCCGACAAGACTTCTGCTGTCGCCAAATTTCCCGTTCTTGCAAACAAGAGAAGTTTGAAACGCTTCCTGGATCTCTGCACGTACTACCGCCGCTTCATCGCCGATTTTTACAAAGTTGCCGCCCCCCTGACTTGCCTCACGTGCGATGATACACAGTTCGTGTGGGGCGCCGAGCAACAACAGGCTTTTGCGGAGCTGCGCAGCCGACTGCAAACAAGCCCTGTTCTTGCGCACTCTCATGAAGACGCTGACACCGAAGTCCACACCACGCCAGCAATATACTCGTTCAACACCAAGCTGGCGTCGAAAAGGTAATAGCATATGCCAGCCGCACACTCTCGCGCGCCGAGACAAACTACTTCACTACGGAAAAGGAATGCCTTGCGGTTGTGTGGGCCACCATGAAATTTAGGCCTTACCCCTATGGCCGCCAGTTTAAAGTGGTCACCGATCATCATTCCTTGTGCTGGCTGGCTAACCTTCGCGACCCGTCGGGCACCTAGCACGATGGAGTCTTCGCCTACAAGAAAATGAGTACACCATTGTGTATAAATCTGGCCAGAAGCACGAAGATGCTGACGCGCTGTCGCTCGCACCTGTCGGTTTAGTCGATGGTAGCACAGACGACGAGAGCGGTTTTCTTGAACTGGTGAGCGCTTCAGACATAATAACCCGACAGCGAGCTGACCCAGACCTTCGGCCTGTCGTTGACCGCCTGCAGGGTCGCGCTGCTGATGTCCCTCGGCATTTTGCTCGGAACCTGTCTGCTTTCTGTGTCCGGAATGGCGTTCTATACAAACAGAACTCCAGCACTGTTGACCGAGAGTACCTCCTCGTAGTGCCAGCAGACCTCCGTGCTGATATCCTTTTTGCTTGCCATGATAAGCGCACCTCTGGCCACTTGGGCTTTGCACGCACACTCGCCCGAGTTCGTCAAGCCTATTATTGGCCTAAACTTGCTGACGCTGCCGTTCATCGCTACGTCAGAGGCTGTAGTGAGTGCCAACGTCCAAAGGCGCCGCCTCTCAAGCCAGCGGGTTTGCTCCAACCTATTGCGCCTCCCCGAACACCGTTTGACCAAATCGGCATCGACCTTCTGGGCCAATTTCCGCTGACATCGGTCGGTAACAAATGGATTATAGTCGCGACCGACTATCTGACGCGGTATGCTGAAACCAAGGCGGTGAAGCGTGGCACGTCATCTGAGATCGCCCAGTTTTTTATGCAGCAAATCGTGTTGCGCCATGGCGCGCCGTCCCAAGTAATCACCGATCGAGGCACGGCGTTTGCAGCACAACTTATGCACGACGTATTTAAGCTGAGTCACACGAGCCATCACAAAACCGCTGCCTATCACCCACAGACGAATGGCCTCACGGAGAGACTCAATAAAACGATCGCCTACATGATTTCAATGTGCATAGACACCCAGATTCTCCCGTACGTCACATATGCCTACAGCACTGCCATCCAATAGACGACGCGTTTTACGCCATTTCGCCTGCTCTATGGACGCGACGTTCAGACGATGTTAGATGCCATGCTTCCGTGCTGCACGGATAATCCTCTCATCCAAGACGCTGAAGCGTTTGCTCATCGCGCCGAGGAAGCACGTCAACTTGCCCGCATCCACATTCAGCAACAGCAGGGAAAGGATACGCGTCGCTACAACCTCCGTCATCGACACGTCACATACCAACCAGGAGAGCAAGTTTGGGTGTTGACACTGGTGCGCCGGCCCGGCTTGTCTGAAAAACTGGTGTCGCGTTACTTTGTACCTTACAGGTTCTGCGCCGTGTCATAGAAGTGACATACGAAGTCCTTCCAGCGGGTACTGTGCAGACCTCGCGTCAGCAACCACGCTCCGAGCTGGTGCACGTTGTCCGCATGAAACCGTATTTCACGCGGTAATGTGCAGTGTGCTATGCACTCGTTTAGTTGTGTAGGGCACCGACTCCGTTTTATATTTGGTTTCTGTACCGACTTGCATCGCCCATCGCTCGCGCCCAGTCTGTGCTTTCGTTTTTTTGGGAGGGGGAGTAATGCCACCTGGTGTCCCTGATGTTCTTAGGTGGCGCCTGGAAGAAAAGGACGCCGAAGTTGGCTCGCGTGCTGTGCGCGGAACTTTGCCTGCTGGTTCAGCTTCGTCCCGTCGTTTTAGTCACGTCTAGCCCTGTTGTCCGCGGCAATACAATTAGAATAGAAGCGCACTGCTTTTGTCACTCTTTTAGACCACCTCCACCAGCAGATGGGGTGTTTCAATCCCTTTGAATGGGTGATGCTGAATTCTTGTAATGGTTTTCGCCACCATTCTCGCTACCTTCCTGCTCTCACGATCGGCAGCAAAGACCTCGTACCCGCGAATTAAGGGGAACTTCCTACCTCCTATAGGGCTATCACAGCCGCTGGTTCTGCGTGGGAGGCCAGCAGCTATGACAGCACCCCCTTTCTTGCATCAGATGCTCCTACAATTCCACTGCCAAATCTCTCGGCGGTCTTGCTTTGCCTTCTGGTGCCTAGTCATGATCGGTCTCAGATTCAAGCTGGTCGGTCCGGGCCTGTGTGGTACGGCTTCGCGGCACTTTCTCTTAGTGTAGTGGCTGCTGTTTGCTTCCTAATCCGTTTGGTCATCTCGATTTGCATCGCCTGGAAGCTTGCTCTATATAGGCTGTGACTTGCTCCATGGCGTTCTTCGTGGTTTGCTCAATTATGTGTGGGAGCAGCTGTGCTAGCTTCTCCTCTACTATCCTTCCCATGTCTTCGGCGGTCAGAGGCGGTCTTATTTACCGAGAGTGTGGATTTTTCAAACTTGTTTTGTGTAATGTTAATTTGGTTCTGCATCTGATGTAACCGTCTCTTAATTAATGCGTTCTCCTTTCTTATTTCTCTTAGGCCAGCTAGAATTTATATTCTCTCCTCCTCTAGCTGTTTTTGGGAGGCCAATGCTGACCTGCTCACCTGATAAACGTCTTCTTTCTTCGTCCCCCAGGCATTTAGCTTGCTCTTCTTCGCCGGCGTCCTGAGTTCCGCCTTGGTATCCGACCAGGGCTGTGACTGGGAACTGGACCGCTCAACCGATGTCTCCTCCTCCCTGTCCGAATTGAACCCCCTTTGATTCCCCTCGTCTCTGGGCAGCTCTGACGTGTTTTTGGGTGCCCCTCTGTCTTCTTTGGGATCTCCTTGATCTTGCTTCGCTAGCCGGTGGCTCCAGTCTCATGTGCTCCCCACAAACAGCGCATTAGGGTTCGCACTCGTGACCCTCCTCCGGATCTTGTTTGTTGCAGCTTCTGCAGGCCCTGATAGACGGGTTCGGGCATATGTCTACTCTGTGTCTTGGCTTTCGGCAGGTTAGGGAAAATTGCTTCGCTGGGTTGTAGGGATCGAATGGCATCCCTCCCCCGTAGTAGTACACCCACTTTGGTACGACTGGTCCCTCAAATGCAATGAGGGCCGACTTGGACTTGCCCATTGCTCTGGCCACGATTATTTTCACGCCCTAAGACCTGACGAACAGGTCCTCCGTTCATTCTTGCTCCGGGTTGACGTCGTAGGCCACCCCTTTGAGGTACTCCAAGTGCAGTCATGAAGGCGTTGACCAGATGGTCTCTTCCCTTGAAATTCAAGCTTCGGATGCTCATCATGTGCTCAGCCATCTGCATCTCTGCTGTGTTGATGACGATGACGTTGGATCCCGGTGGGTGATGGACCAACAAGTCTTTCAGATCCCCCCCCCCAAAGGTTTAGCTAAACCCCAGCCTCACGGCGATGACAATTCTAGGCTACCCAATGCCGAGGAATATGCACCCCGAGTTTTACTAGTCAAGACCACAAGCACGAGCTGAAGCTATAAAAAGTCACTATGACTTGTTTATATGTTGAAGCTGTGGGTCCCGAGCAAGGAGTGACGGCCGCCGTGGTAGTGCACTAAAACAAAACAAGGGATGGAATAATATTGTCCAACCAAGATGTACTGGCTGTGGAAGAAGCGGTGATTACCCTAGCTCTAACACACATTCTTACAGATTCACAGACAACATACCGCAATTACCTCAGGGCAGGATTGCACCGCTAGTAGCTAAAGTCCTGCAATATAGTTACACCCGTGGCTACCAACCCACACATAAACACTTATTATGGATATCAGGTCACCAGGCCATCCCAGGAAACGAGAGTGCACACGGCTCAGCCCGAGCATTTCTCCCCCGGACACCCTGTACGGACCTCGTGGAACGTCCTACGCAATTAAAAACTTAAACTGGAATATACTTCAGCACGTAAGATTGTTTTGCCGGGTCTACCTTCCACGGGCTAAGACATTGAACAAAGGGAAAGAGCTACATCTCCAAAGCTACAGATCAATTCTTTAAACAACCCACGAAGACTAAACGCAATAGATCGAGACTCATTTGACTCACAATGAAAATTCTGCGTGCAGAAGGCGGGACCTGTACCATATGGTGTGGGTCTGCCAGCGAAATGAGGGTGCCACTATTAATAGCCAGCCAACGCAGGAGGGGTGGGAGGCAGCTCTGATCAGCTCGGACGCAAATCGAGTCAAAAAGAACTCGTCGAAAGCGCGGACAGCAGCCTACGCCAAGATGATACCGGAGTGAGGACTCCGACCGCCGCTATGGCTTCCTAAACATTTCCATTAAAATAGTTTCACCGCCACCACCTACACCTCTCGCTGTTATTCATCCGCAGAAAAATATCTCGCCTATATCTTTTTCATAAAATATATTATTACAATTTATACTTACGTCCTCTTTGGGTTGAACCACTGCAGTGTTTGTATCACGATTGTATCACGATAAGCAAACGGCCAACTCACGGCCACGTGCCGGTATTTGGGCACCGCCCCCTTGCCTGTCTGTATCTCGATATAAGCACATGCGTGTTGGTTTGCACGGGGAGTCGTCGACCAGCGGGACGCGCGGTCTGACGGCCGGATGACAATAAACCCGAGTTCTTGTTGCACCTCGGCTACAGTGTCGTTTCCCCTCGCAAGACACGACAACTTTTTGGCGACGAGGATGGGATTCTGAAGCAGAACGATGACCGATCCCACGGGGACCGTGAAGACAGATATTCAGCCAAGCGTACAAGAAGGACAACGACGGAGCGACTCGGAAACAGCCAGGATGGTCACGATTGGGCAAGTGGAATCTTTCGATGAATCTCAGTCGGATTGGGAAACTTACGAAGAAAGGATTAATGCATTCCTTAGAGTGAATAAGATTCCAGACGAGAACAAAGTAGATGCCTTCCTGAGTATCGTGGGTCCGAAGACGTACAAGTTATTGAAGAGTTTGACTGCCCCGAACGCTCCTGCTAGTCAGTCTTTGTCAGAACTGCAGAAAGGATTACGAGAGCATCTGTCACCCAAGCCATCGGTTATTGCGGAAAGAGCAAGGATTCACCGAAGAACGCAACAACAAACGGAGAGCATCGCGCAGTTCGTGGCAGGCCTCAAGCAATCTGCAGAAACATGCAACTTTGGAGCTAACTTAGAAGAAACTCTGAGAGACAGATTTGTATGTGGTATTGCTAGTGCTGGCATCCAGAAGAGGCTTTTTGTTGAGGATGCATCTCTGACTTTCAAAAAGGCGGTTGAGATAGCCTTATTAGTTGAGGCTGCTTCCAAGAACGTCACAGAATGCCGATCTAGCAGTGCAACCCAGGAAGACCTTCAGAAGTTTTCTGCAGAAGAGTCCCTTGCACGGAACGGTTCACCATGCAGTGGATGTGGCTTGCGTCATCGCAACCGGGCTTGCCGGTTCCGAACAGCGACTTGCTTTAAATGCCACCAAGTAGGACATATTGAAAAAGTCTGCCGCTCCCAGCTTGAATCTAATTCGCACCCTTCGAAAGCGAGCGGGCAAGACGCACGAAAAGGAAACTTCCGGAGGCAAAGCTTCGGCGTGTTTGAGACCGAGGAAGACATCGAGCCACTGTTGCAAACAACGCTCGAGAAACCACGTCAAGAGCCGATACGCTTTACGCTGTGTATTCAGGGAATGCCGCTTGACATGGAGCTGTACACTGGAGCAGCAGTGTCAGTGATGCCGTACAGTTTATTTCGCTCACGCTTCCCACAGATGAAGTTACGCCCGGCATCGGTGTTGCTTCGTACGTACACAGGGGAGTGCGTGCGCCCGAAAGGAGTGGCAACAGTAAACGTGAAGCATCAGCACCAGTCTCTCCAGCTACCTCTGCACATTCTCTGCCAGGAGGGTCCTGCTCTCATAGGACGAGACTGGTTATATCAGCTCAGGCTCAATTGGAGTAGCGTTAATCACTTGGGTGCGCAAGACCACCGGGACTTGAAACAAGTCTTAAACCGACATCCGCAGTTGTTCAACGATGAACTCGGTGAAATTCAAGGTGAGCAAGCTCAACTTTCCCTGAAGCCAGAACAGCATCCAAAGTTTTGTAAAGCTAGAAGCATTCCGTTCGCACTGAAAGAAGCGGTGGAGAAAGAACTGGAAAAACTAGTTAGTCTGGGCGTGATCGAGCCCATTTCTAACAGTGCTTTCGCCTCACCAATTGTACCTGTGGTAAAAAAAAGATGGCAGCGTACGCATCTGCGGAGATTATAAGGCCTCTTTAAACCCTTGCTTAAACATTGACAGCTACCCCTTGCCCAAGATCGAAGAAATCTTGGCCACACTTTCCGGAGCGCAGGTGTTCTCGAAGATTGACCTGAGTAGAGCGTATCAGCAAGTGGTAATGGACAAGGTTTCGCGCGAGTACCTCACCCTCAACACGCACAAAGGACTGTATGCAGTAAATCGCTTAGTCTTCGGGGTGGCGTGCGCGCCTGCGATTTTTCAAAAGATAGTGGACAACATGTTAAAAGGATTGAAAGGTGTGATATATGCTACCTAGATGATATTCTCGTCACGGGCCGGAACGAAAAGGAGCACCTAGTGAACCTGGATGCGTTACTGAACAGGTTGCACGAAAGAGGAGTGCGGATTAAGGCAGAGAAGTGTGAATTTTTGAAACCAGAATTGCAGTTTCTGGGTCACGTGGTCAGTAAACAAGGAATTGCAGCATCACCAGAGAAGGTAAAGGCCGTATTAGAAGCCCCCGTCCCAGCCGATAAGAAACAGCTGAGAACGTTTACGGGCATGGTGACATACTACGGAAAATTTTTGCCAGAGTTATCAACAGTCATCTTCCCACTGAATCAGCTTATGTGCAAGAATTTGCCGTGGGTCTGGAGTGAACAGTGCGACATAGCATTCAAAAAGATAAAAAGGCTGCTAATAAAAGCGCCGGTGCTGGCACATTACGATCCGGAAGCTCAGCTTCGGGTAGTATGCTATGCCTCATCTTATGGGCTGGGTGCAGTCTTATCGAAAGTGGAACAAGATGGTTCCAGGCGGCCGATCGTGTTTGCATCACGCACATTATCGCCGAGTGAACGGAACTACAGCCAGTTAGAGCGAGAAGCGCTCACCTTAGTCTTCGGAATTAAGAAGTTCCATTACTATACTTACGGTAGAGAGATCAGCTTGGTAACTGATCACAAGCCTTTACAGACGATACTCGGTCCCAAAGCAGGAATACCAAGCATTGCCGCGGCTCGTTTGCAGAGGTGGGCAATTACGCTGTCGGCCTGTCGTTACGATATAGTATATCGTTCAGGGGAAATCAACGCAGAGGCAGACTGTCTGTCGCGTCTACCGCTGCCCGGGAGTGGCGAGAAGGAAGAAGACGACGAAGGAACCGCCTGCTACGCACTTCGGTGGGAGACTTTCCCGATAACAAGCTCGGACATTGCGCGGGAAACATCACGTGACCATACCTTACGGCAGGTTCTTCACGCGGTAACGGGTCAATGGCCCGAGCGAGTGGCTGATGAGATGAAACCATTCGTTTCAAAATGACTGGAGTTGTCGGTTAACGATGTTTATTTTGGGGAATGCGCATTGTGGTTCCCCCTTATTTACAGAAGACAATCCTGGACGAGCTGCACGAGGGGCATCCTGGAGTAGTGCGAATGAAGGACGTTGCCCGGAGGTACGTCTGGTGGCCAGGAATTGACGCCGACTTGGAGAACACCGTCAAAACGTGTGCGGCCTTCCAGCAGCAACGAGCGCTGCCTACCCAAGCTCCCCTTCATCCGTGGGCTTGGCCTACGAGGCCATGGGCCCGACTCCACTTGGATTTTGCTGGCCCGTTTCTTCAGCGCAACGTTTTGGTGGCGGTAGACGCTCATTCAAAGTGGCCGGAGGTTTTCCTGATGCCGTGGACCTCGGCAGAAGCTACCATCGTTAAGCTGCGTGACCTCTTCAGCCGTTTTGGATTGCCCGAGGTCATCGTGTCAGACAACGGGCCGCAGTTTTGCAGCGAAGAATTTCAGTTATTCCTCAAGATGAACGGAATAAAACATGTACGGTCCGCGCCATATCACCCGTCAAGTAACGGTTTGGCTGAAAGATTTGTACGAACAGTTAAAGAAGCCCTGCGAAAGGACAACAGAGCCCGGCCCATTGAAGAGCGACTAGCCAGTTTCCTTCTAGCGTACCGGAATACACCTCACGCAACCACCCAGCAATCTCCGGCTTCGCTTTTGATCGGGCGACCTCTCAGAACTCGACTCGATTTACTTAAGCCTAGTACTCGTTCAGTGGTCGAGCAAAAGCAATTTCGACAAACTGGCAGTCGAAGAGAACTTCCGAGAAGTTTTTTCGTTGGGGACAAAGTGTTTCTGAGCAACTCTAGAGTAGGTCCAAGATGGTTAGAGGCAACGGTGACGTCACTCTCGGGGCCAGTGTCTTATGTGCTACAGGTGACAACACCACGTGGGGTCATGGAGTGGAAGAGGCATCAAGACCACATACGCACAAGGCAGGCAGACCCGGAGGCAACGTCCGCAGACCACGGTTGTGGCGCCCATGGTGAGGACTCCTGGCAGCCGTGGCAACCATCTAAGTCATCGACGGGCACTGATGAACAAAGTGCTATGCAGCCGCCGAAACAAGCAGCGGGCACAGTTGAGGAAGATCCAGGGGCGTTTGCCGCAGGAGGGGGAGTATCGACGGAAGCCCTCGGTTCCGAAGACATCGATCACGACTCGGGGTCTTCTCCTTGCGACAGGGGCTACGAAGCCTCAACACGACATCGGTATCCGACAAGGGAAAGACGTCCGCCGGATCGGTACACATCAGTGCCGTGATTGTGTCAACCAACTTTTGGAACTAGAGTTTGAACCGTTCACTTGTTTCTCTTATTTCTGTATAAAAAACTAACCGTTTGTTATAAATGTCAACCATGTGTAATGAGAGCATGCATCGTCTAGGGAAGGGGGAATGTAGTGTTTGTATCACGATTGCATCACGATAAGCAAACGGCCAACTCACGGCCACGTGCCGGTATTTGGGCACCGCCCCCTTGCCTGTCTGTCTCTCGATATAAGCACATGCGTGTTGGTTTGCACGGGGAGTCGTCGACCAGCGGGACGCGCGGTCTGACGGCCGGATGACATTAAACCCGAGTTCTTGTTACACCTCGGCTACAGTGTCGTTTCCCCTCGCAAGACACGACAACCACCATCATATATTTCGTTTCGCTTAAATCACCGCCAAAAAGTGAATATTCCTCATAGTAACACCGTAGGGTATTTGTATTCCTTTCTTCCCCAAACAAGCAAATATTGGAACAAATCACCAGTGTCACTTACAAGCATCACTAGCACTACAGATAACTTTAAAACGGCCATTAAAGTTTTATTTTGTAAACTAATGCAACAAATTGTTCACTGCATGTAGGAACATTGCTTACTTCTTACATTGTATTTTGTGCTTGCTACTGTGTGGAACCCGGGACAATAATGATATATTTTCTTGTAAGCATTGATTTTATTGTTTGCCTTTTTTGCTGTTTTTGTCTCTCTATGCTTTATATGTGTATTGTATTATTTGTATAATTTATATGAAATAATTATACAAATATAATTATTGTATAATTTGCCTTGTGTTTGCCCCCCCCCCTCTGTAATGTACTACGTACCTTGAGGGTATAATAAATAAATAAATACAGGCACATGCGTAAATCTGAGCTCTTCACCATGATTCGCCAGCTCGGCAAGCCGACGGCCTTTCGGACTCTGTCGGCATCCGAAGTGCACTAGCCTGTCAACAATAGCGCTGCTCTGGTTAGGTTACATCATACCCTGATGGTCAAAACTACTCCGCAACCCTCCACTACGGCAATTCTTTCTCTCTATCAGCTTTAACTCCTGTCTTCTCTTCCCTTACGGCGCGGTTAAGGTATCCACGAAGCATGATAGTTAATGCGCCTTTTCTTTCATATTGTTACGAAGACGACGAAGCGGGAAGTGGCGCGGGGCGGAAAGCTCGCGCTAGGCCCGCTGGCCATTAAAGCATATTTCAACATCATGTCATATCTTGTTGTCATGTCTTATCATATCGCCGTGTTCCATCACTTGCCACAGCCACTACCCAATATTTGGTTTCAGGTGCGGTTCATTATCATCCTCGCCTTGCACCGTCGACGCCAACCGTCCACCGGGTCCATCGGCCGAAAGCCCGTGGAGATCGCCGCCCAGCTTTGCCCCAGCCCTTTTTGCTCATACCCGACCAGCCCCTCTCCCCAGCCCCGTCATCAGCCCTGACCACAACACATGACGACCAGGAAGAGCCCAAAGCCGACCCAACCAACCCTACGAGGAAGCGACCTCACGACCACTCGAGCGAAGACAGCACCCCCGCCCAAGCCGTTCGGCGTGTCCATGAGCCTTGGCTTTCGGCAAACAGTGAACATTGAACCTGATGCTCCGGGGCGAACATTCATTCCATCTTGGCATTCATTGTGGTGTCAAGCATTTCATCTTCGAGTCCTGTTCATTTGTCACATCATGCATTAGAATACAAGCAATGGATCGGCAAGATCGCTCGGTGGCCCCGGGTTATGTTACGAAGACAACGAAGCGGGAAGTGGCGCGGGGCGGAGAGCTCGCGCTTAGGCCCGCTAGCCATTAAAGCATATTTCGTCATCATGCCATCCCGTCGTTCTGTTTCTGTTGTGTCGCAGTGTTCCATCGCATGCCATATGCCACCACAATATTATATAACCAATATACAACAATATAAACCAATTTACAAACTGGACTATGACGTCTCTCCGCGCATGCGCGCAGCTGGCGGAGCAGTGGTGCCACGGCTCAGCGCGCAGTGACGCTGACCTTGCGAAGCGCCTGGCATAGTGTAGCTATCGCTACAAAAACAAATACCAACAACTAAATCGAATTACACCGTGATTTCGGGTGTCTAACTCGGTTTAACCTTGGCTGAATCGCTGCTATCTTTTGCGTACTTGAACCCCATTTCGTGAAGCGTTTAGCAGGAGTCCCTTGCCGGCAGTATCTATGCTTGTGTACTGTAGAGCACTTGCGAGGGTGCGCTGTTTGCCTCCTCCGCAGCAAATGGAACTAGGCTCGAACCAAGCCAGGACTTCAAGCCTCGAACGTGGGCCTGCCTTTGGTTTAGGGCCAGGGCCTGGTCTTGGATTGACCCCGTGGGATGATCCGAGACTAACAAAAACCGTGCAAGGGCTACAAGAGAAGTTGATGGTACGAAAATCGTGGATGCTAGCATTCTCGAACGGCCTTTTCGTTAACCTTCCTTCACCTTGTGATTCGATGGATGGCGCTCGACTGCTAAGCAGGGCGACCTGGGTTTGAACCAGGTCGCTGCTGCTGCGTTTCGATGCCGGCTGGCGCAAGGCGCCTATATATTGTGCGATGTAAGACCACTGATGGTTGAAACTCTCTGGAGCCCTGCACTGGCGTCTGTGAATTTCAATTCAATTCAATTCAATTTTATTATATCCGTTTAGTATATTCCAGCTTATACATACAGAAGGAGGTCCCAGAGTCAGTGACTGTATCGGGACCTCCGATAAATGACATAACAATTAGTATACAAGACAGCATTATAGCAATAATTCACGGTAAAATAAGTTGAACGTAGACAATAAATGAGTTCATAATAAAAATAACATTATTTTGCAACAAAAAAGCACACTGAGCAAGCAAGTTAAACACCAAATCAAACAGTAATAAAATATATGCATAAAAAGGCATAGCAGTACAGACTTTAAACATGTTAAACCACACAAAAATGCATACCACGTAAAGCTGATAACATAGTCATTATTCAGTATCAGTTTTCTGTTGTTAAAAAGAATTGTTTAACTTCGGATGCAAATCTGTTTTTTTTTAAGAGATTTGACGATGGATGGTAACGCGTTCCAGACCATGATAGCAGAAAAATGAAAAGTTTGTTTCCCATAATTTGTTCGTACTCTAGGTAGTAATAAATTTTTATTTCTTGCGAATCGCGTTTTGTTATCATTTATTAGTGAAATCTGTGGGATAAGTGATACTGGAAGTTCGTCGTTTAGTAACTTGTAGAAGAATGTGCATAGGTTGTATTTAACGAGTTCAGCGACTGCCAGGATTCCATGATTACGAAGTAAATGCTTAGCGCTAGAGTCATTGAAGGTGTAAGTAATTATTCTAAGTGCCCGATTTTGAATAGTTTGTAGAGAAAATAAATGCGTGTTATAAGTGTTTCCCCAGGCTACAATGGCGTAGGTGATGTGGGAATGTATGAATGCATAATACAAAGACATCAGTGTAGAATGTGAAAAGAAAGCTCGTGCTCTGATTAGTATGCGTATGCCATATGCTAGTTTAGTTTTGACGTGGGCAATATGCAGATGAAATTTTAAATGTGAATCTAACTTCACGCCCAAGTAGATGCAGTAATCGCTTGCTGTAATTATATGGTGGCCAATTCGAATACACGGCGATGATGCAATAGTTATCTGGCTTGAAGTAAATAAAAGGAAAGAAGTTTTTGAAGGATTGATCTGAAGCATATTAAGGTCACACCAGTTTGCAATATGAGCAAGGTCCTTGTTAAGGTTACTAACTACAGTCGATACGAATTTGTCTGAGGTGAATATTGTAGTATCATCGGCATATAAGACGCATTTTGAAGAAGTCAGGCGGTTAGGCAGGTCATTAATATAGACAAGAAAAAGAAGGGGGCCTAGTATTGAGCCTTGTGGTACGCCTATATTAGTAGTTTTTTCATCGGAATAAATGCCTGAAATACTTACTAGCTGGCTGCGGTCTTTTAAGAAATTTTTAATCAGTTGCAATGGTGGGCCTGTTATTCCAACCGCTTCTAGTTTCATGAAGAGAATTGAATGGTTAATAGAATCGAATGCTTTACTGAGGTCTATAAATACTGCACCAGCGCAGTTTCCTACGTCTATTTCCTTTTTAAGTTTATCTGTTAAATATAAAATTGCTAGGTCAGTAGAGTAGCCTGGGCGAAATCCATACTGAAAAGAAGAAAGAACATTAAATTTATCGAAATATTTGGTCAAGCGTTTTTCAATTAACTTTTCAATTACTTTGCTGAAAAAGGGGAGTACACAGATTGGTCTATAATTTGTTATCAAGGAATGGTCACCTTTCTTAAACACCGGAGTGATTCTGCCGTGCTTTCGTGAGGAAAGATTCCGGTCTTAAACATGTTATTGATAATATTGGAAAGAACAAGAGATATGGGTTGAGCGATTAGTTTTATATAGCTAGGGTGAACACCATCGAGACCTGCGCTGGTTATTTTTAGAGAGGAAATGATGGAAACAACCTCGTCAGGACTTGTTGGGAATAAGAAAAATGAATAAGGTGGATGATTTGTGCCGAATTCGTAATGGGGTGCTGGCACTGAGTTATGATGCGAGAAGTAATTACAGAAAGCATCGGCAATTTCTCGAGGGCTAGAATAAACAACATTGTCGTGGGTTACAGTCGTTATCGGCACCTGTTGTGCATCTTTATTTAGGAATGAGTTAATTACTTCCCACTTTTTTTTAGTGTTGCTACCACATTCGATAATTCGCTGTTCAATAAAACGTCTTTTAGCATTCTTTAATTGCATGGATAGGCAATTGCAGAATCTTTTGTAGCGAGCGCGAAGCTTGATATTAAACGGTTTTTTCTTTGTCTTTTTGTAAAGGTTGTCGCGCGTGCGCATTGCCTTTAGGAGATTATCGGTTAGCCATGGGTTTTGGGGTGACGCAATAACTTTCTTGCATTTACGTCTCTGGGAGTTAGCATGAATGAGAGATATCAGGAGTGTTAAGAAACGCGAAAAGGCTTGTTGTGGGTCGTTCGCCGAGATAAGTGAAGACCAATCTGCGTTAGTAACTGCAGCGACGAACATTAAACATTACATTGGGACATTAAACAGCATTACCAAACTACGGGAATATTTCCTTCTTTTTTCCAATCCTTTCGACATCATCATCATCATCAGCCTGATTATACCCACTGCAGGGCGAAGGCCTCTCCCATATTTCTCCACATAACCCGCTTCTGTGCTAGCTGCATCCACTTGACACCTGCGAACTTCTTAATCTCATCTGCTACGCTTTCCTTCCCTTGGAATCCAGTTTGTTACCCTCAGCGACCATCAGTTATCCTCTCTTCGCACTACATGTCCTGCCCATGTCCATTTCTTCTTCTTAATTTCTACATGAATGTCGGTAACTTCAGTTATTTCTCTGACCCACTCTGCACGCTTTCTATCTCTTAATGTTACTCCTACCATTTTTCGTTCCATAGCCCTCTGGGTTGTCCTCAACTTAAGTAGAACTCTCTTGGTTAGCCTCCACGTTTCAGCCCCATAGGTGAGTACAGGCAAGATGCAACTGTTGTATACTTTCCTCTTGAGCGATACCGGTAAGCTGCTAGTCATAATCTGCGAGTGCTTGCCAAATGCGCTCCATCCCAATCTTATTCTTCTTGTTATTTCCTTTTCATGGTCCGGACCTGCGGTTACTACCTGTCCTAAGTAGACATATTCGCCTACTATTTCCAGTATTTCGCTACCTAATGTAAACTGCTGTTCCTTCCCGAGGCTGTTGTACATTACCTTAGTCTTCTGCATATTGATTTTCAAGCCTACCTTTCTACTTTTCCTGTCTAGGTCATCAATCATTATTTGCAGTTCATCCCCCGAGTTGCTTAGCGAGGCAATGTCATCAGCAAATCGCAGATTACTGAGGTATTCTCCATCTACCCTTATCCCTAACTGCTCCCATTCCAAGTCTCTGAATACTTCCTCTAAACAAGCTGTGAATAGTACTGGGGAGATTGTGTCTCCTTGCCAACACCTTTCTTTATGGGAATTTTGTTACTTGCTTTATGCAGAACTATGGTTGCTGTGCAGCCACTATATATATATTCCAGCACTTTCACGTACGGCTCGTCTACCCCCTGATTTCGCAATGGCTGCATCACCGCCGAGGTTTCAACTGAGTCAAATGCTTTTTCGTAATCAATGAATGCTATGTATAAGGGCTGGTTATATTCCGAGCATTTTTCTATCACCTGATTGATGGTATGGATATGATCGATAGTAGAGTACCGTTTCCGAAACCCTGCTTGATCCTTGCTTGATTGCAGTTTAAGGTTGTCCTGATTCTATTAGCGATTACCTTAGTAAATACCTTCGACGAGCACAGGCTAAGTGGGGAGCGAGAACACATCTCACATGAGCTCCGTGATTTTCCAGCAAATGCCGTGTTTTTGACCACTTGCGTTCACCAATATTGCCTGGACATTCATCTACCGCTCCGAACCCGGTGCAATGATTTTCAGACCAAAGCAAGCAAAATTTGATGATGTTTCGATCAAATTGTTTTGGCCGCAACAGCCGCGACAGCTGCGACAGCTACGCCGATCAGCTGCCTCACGACATCGGCGCGTTCGCGCGCAGCGGCGGTGGCGACGTCGCGCCCCGCAAAGCCCAACAATGCCTTGACTATGCCTTACACTGTGGAAGGCACCGACATTACTGCCGCGGAGTTATCCGATGGCTCAAGGACGGCTTCGAGATGCAACGCTGATACCGAAGGCCATCTCCGCCCCACGAACGACCTGCCTAGGCCCAGACGCCAGCCACGACATAGACTCCATCGAATCCGCGGCCACGCTGACGCCATCCACCATTGACCAAAAAGCGACTTCCTCCCCGCCTGCCCTCGGAACGCCTCAAGATAGTCCTCCGCCCACAGGGCACACTGAACCTCCACACTGCAGGCCGCGCACGACTTCCCTTGCTACCCACGCAGCCGCCAACGTCGACCACCGCCTGGCGGTTACTGCAGACCAGGTCCGCACACCCCACTAACAGCACCGTCACAGTGAGCACGCCCGACAATGTCCGTGCTGTGTCTTATTCCAAGCTCGGCACCATTACCATCAACAAAACCGGTGGCGTGCGGCCAATTTTGTACCGGGCCAACAGCTACGAAAACGATGCCGAAATCATGGCTGAGCTCCGCACTCGTAATCCCGATCTCCCCATCGTTGCTGCGCGCCAAATTCTTTGTGACGTTCGCCAACACCGAGCTGTCCCGATACGTGCAGTACTTGGAGTTTACCTTCGAAGTCTGCCGTTTGAAGTCTCGTCCGGAGGCATGCTTCAACTGTCGCAAGCTGGGTCACCAAGCGGACGTGTGCCCCCAAATAAGAATACCTACTTGCCGCCACTGCGGCGTTGCCCACGAGTCCCCTCCAGCCAGCCGTCCACCTAACTGTCAAGCCATGTGCATCGTATACAAAGGCTCACATCCCACAGGCAGCAGATGCTGCAAATACCGCTTCGTGCCTAGCCACAGGCCCAAATCCTCACAATCCCCCACGGACACTGCCACTGACCCAGGCACTTCGCCAAGCGGCCGCCAATCCCGTCCCCGAGATTCGCGGCCACCAACAACCACCGCCAAAGGGTGAATCCTTTCCTCCACTGCACAGCAGCAGTCCCCCAACTCACCCAGCCACAAGCCAACCACTTAAGCCGCATTGGATTGGATTGGAAAACATTTATTTCGTCGCTCAAGCAGGTCGATGGAGAGACGTACTAGATGGCCGCTAGTCCATGGCTGGCGGCGACCTTATTAGCCCGCTTGCATTGGATTGGATTGGAAAACATTTATTTCGTCGCTCAAGCAGGTCGATGGAGAGACGTACTAGATGGCCGCTAGTCCATGGCTGGCGGCGACCTTATTAGCCCGCTCGATGGCCCGTAGTTGAATCTGCGGGTCCGAGCTGACCAGCACGGCTTCCCACTGCTCGGGAGCAGGAACCAAGGGATGGCTCTTCTCCCCCTCTACGTGGACGCCGGGAGAGAAGGAGCAGGTCGTGCTGTGCGATGTCAGTGCACGTTAAAGATCCCCAGGAAGTCAAAATTACTCCGTAGCCCTCCGCTACGGCTTCTCTTTCTCTCTTTCCACTTTCACTCCCACCTTCCTCCCTTCCTTTAAGGCACGGTTGAAGTGTCCACAGAAAACAAGTGAGACAGTTACCGCGCCTTTCCCTTCCTATCAATCAATCAGATAGGAGCAGGTCGTCGTCACAGAGACGCAGCTTGTGGACCAACTCCAATTCCGGAGAAGGAAGACCTGCCAAACATTTGGCATGGAAGACGCCACTTACTGACGACAAGCAACGCCGAGCACCCGACCCACAGGTAAGGGAGCTGGCAGAGTTAGTCCGACAACTGCAACAACAGTTGGCTCAATCTATGCAAAAATCAAACAGCTAGAAACTGCAAATGCGCAATCAAAATGGCAAGTCGTCTGTGGCTTGCGCTCGCGTTGGGGTCTGTCACGAAATCGGCGCCCATTTTCATCAAGCCGGAACGGCGCGAGGCTCGCGCGGCGTCGCGTGGAAAGCATGTAGAGAAAAGCCCCCTTCCCCGCGCGTGAGAGCGCGTAGCTTTGTACGCGTTGCCGTCACCCTCTTTCCCATTGCCCGGGGAGGCCGGTGGTTCATCGGCCTGGAATGTGCCAGGCCTTTCGAGAAGGTTCTATGGGACAGTAAGATGTGTTGTCGGCCTAGTTGGTGCAGTACCCTGTACCCTGTCTTGTGTGTGTTTTTGTTCGCGCTACTATAAGATGTCTGAAGTACTGCACCAACTTAGCGCTCGTCCTGTACCCTGTCTTGTGTGTGTTTTTGTTCGCGCTACTATAAGATGTCTGAAGTTCTATGGGACCTGGCCGACGCGCAGCTCGACGGGAGGAGAAGAGGGAGCTATAACCAGCGAAGCTATGTGTGTGTGCGCGCTAGCTTTGGCGCGTGTTAACAAACAGACGCGGCGCGCCCTATTTAAAGCGACCGCGCCGCTTGTTGAGTGAGTCAGTCGGCGAGTCAGTCAGTCAGTTCGTCAAGTGTTTTGCGACGTGCTCGCCTGTGTTTCGACTGGACTCCCGGGGATCACCCGCTGCTGGCAAGCCCACGGACTTTCAAGGGAGCGGCGCTCGTCTCGTATGGCGGCCACATCGTGACTCTTGAGGCGTCGGACTGCAACAGTGCCCGGTGAACAATTTGGTGTTTGTTTATGTACTCTCTCGTGTTTCATCTGTTGTAAAGCCTCTACATTATTGGATACCTGTGTAATTGCATGCTTAGCGTTTCTGTTCTGTGAACCTCTCGTCTGTTGCATTTCAAGTGATCTTGTGTGTTCCTTTGGATCGTCTCTTGCTGTGCATAAATTGTGTTTTGTTTGTTACTTCTGACTCCGATCCTTACTCTGGTTTGAACCGGCGACCGCTGGGCACCAAACGACCACCCCCTTCTGTCACTACAAGGTAGTTGAATTCCGGCTGAGCTTGCCACGCAGGTCGAGGGCATCTCCTTTGCGACCGGAACAGCTACCCCCACTCACTCAAAGGGTGTCTGGGAGTGTGCGCACCGTTAAGGGCGCATCGTTAATAATACCCCCTTAATTATTAACGGGTGACAGGGTCACCCGCAATAAGGACATGGAAGTAGATCAAAACCACGGTAACAAACGAAAGGCACCTTTGGTACCTCGGCCAGACACACATCACTTGAGAATAATTATGGAGAGACTTGCACAAATAGATCAATGACTCGCCATGGTGGAGGAAACTATCCAGAAATTAATACCACAGCTTAACAAAGTAACCGACGCAAAGGCAAAGTTTCCAACTACTTTCGAAACTGTCCAAGCTAAACTCGACATGCTTACATCCAGGGCTGACGCACTAGCATCACCTAGCAACCTGATGACATCTCCAACGCCAAATGCCGGCTATTTACCTCCCGCCCACACTGCATTCTCCCGCCTAGCCGACGGCGCTTCGCCGCCTGCGTCCACCAGCAGCATTCTCAGGTTCAGCATATTGCAACCCGCGCGAACGGAACCTTACCCGATATGCAATGGCTAGTGCACCTGTTATAGTGCGGCAGTGGAACTGCAGGGGATTCAGACTCAAGCTTAATGATCTGGAATATGCAGTTTTGGCCCAAACAAACAGACAGGAGTCATAGCCCTCCAAGACACGAATACAGAAGTAAAGCTTGCAGGATGTACAGCATACAATGTGAAATTGTCGGCTGAGCGCCGGCCGATCACAGCTACACTTGTGCACTGCAATTTAACTGCAAACCAAGTAGATTTGGAAACACCGGAGGTTTCTCATACATTTATACAAATCCTACCGAACAAACGAACACAATATTCCCTCTACATTCTAAACGTATACAGTCCACCTAAAGACAACAGCAGGAAAATAGCCACACTTCCGTAAGGCGCATGTAGCCGCTCAAAATGAAATGTTGCTGGCTATTAGAGACTTTAACGCATCCCATGCCGAATGGGGCTACTCAGTTAACAATAGAAAGGGAACTAAGTTACGGGAAACAGCTCAGACGCCAGGGCATACCTTAGTCGTCGACCCTGATAAAACACGCATTTGTAACAGTGTAACCAGGGATATGTGCCCTGACCTTACCTTTGCGGGACATATCCCCGATGCGAGGTGGGGAAATCTGAATACAAACATATAGACGCGATCACTATGTACTATGTATGAGTTTTCGAGCCAAGCATTGCAGATGCGTCGCCAGAAAATGAAGCACACGAAGCCTTCAGATATGTCCGCTTATAAAGGCCAGCGGACGGTATAGTAGAATTAAGACAATGGACGGAGCGTCTGTTGCAAGACGCCGCAAACACACCAGACTGTGACATTGGAGGACAGCTGTTCCAACCCGGACGCTAAGCTAGTCACATGATGGAAACACAAAGGAGTATTCATACTGGGTGACGTAAAAATAAGCACAACCGACGTTTAAACATTTGGCTAACCCAACTTGCAAAGGAAATCAAGGCTTACTCGTGGGAACTTAGCCGAGAACAGTGGCATCAGACTTGCGACCGCGTTAATGGGCAACTGGGCAACAAGAACATGTTTCTACTTAGACATTTACTCCTTTCTACGAGAATTAAGGCCGAATATCACAAGAACCTATAGAATCTCGCAATCTTTCCCAGGCACCGATGAAGAGCTCATGAATACATTGGATCAGTACGTTAACACCTCCCAGGACATACACACGCCAGACGGGCACTCAGGATTGGATAATCCGCAGATGGATAGCGTGTTTACCGTAGCAGAGATCAGAGCTGCTCTTAAGCAAATTAACACCACCTCGGCATCGGGGGAAGATTAGATCACCAATAAGATGTTGCGCAATTTAGAGGGCCAGTAAGTAGAGGCTCTTCGGACTTCTTCAACAGGTACTGAACGGAGGGCAGCGTCCCTGAGGAATGGAAGCACGCTAAAATTATTTTCATACCTAAACCGGGCAAAAGACGAGAGAGGGGCAACCTTCACCCAATCTCGCTAACGTCATGTTTCGGGAAGGTGATGGAACACGTTGTCTTAAATAGGCTCATCATGCACACCGATGCGGAAGGCACGTTTACACCGTCCATGATTGGGTTTCGAACAGGTCGTTCGACTCAGGACATGATGTGGAAAATACAACATGACATTTTAGCTACAAATCGCATAAGAGCCAAGCGAACCATATTGGGACTCGATGTGATTAACACCTTCGACAATCTGTCACACGCTTCCATCCTCACTCACCTCTCACAGATGAACGTAGGCAAATGGACATATGACTACAGCGCTACCTTTCTGAACGCGCGTACGGCTACGCTCCATTTCGATGAAAAAACTAGCGACAAAATTACACTAGGGACGGAACACCGCAAGACGCCGTACTTTCACCTTTTTTCTTCAACATCGCTACGAGTGGCCCCTCGCGTCTGTTAGATGATATCCCACACATACATCATTACATATACGCTGACGACAGCACCATATGGACCAATTCTGGCTCCGATGGAGAGATTACAGAGTCATCACAACGTGCTCAACGACCTATTGACACGGTAGTCTTATGTGCAGGAAAACAGCCTTGCTCGCCCACCGGCTAAATCGGAACTCTTAGTTATAAGGAAAAAACAAGCTTTACAGGCAGAACCAGATTCTCGAGAACCTATCCAGTTACACATTGACAACCATCCGATACCCCTGGTAGCCGCGATCAGAGTTATCGGACTGTTGATTCAGAATAATACGCAGAACACAGAAACTATATGCCGGCTACGCGTCATGGCGCACATGATAGGCGGGCTGGTGAGGCGCACTGCCACACGTCGCAGGGGTATGAGAGAAGCCGACCTGTGCAGGATCATTCAAGCCTTCATGATAAGCAAAATCATGTACGCCTGCCCGTACTATCATCTGCGTCGTAGGGACAAACATGCACTTATTAGCATAATTAAAACTGCATACAAAGCGGCCCTTGGCTTGCTGGTATACACCAACTCAGATCGACTACTGCAGTTGGGAATTATTAGCACGCTATACCTCAACAAACTGAAGCTCATGCGACAGCCCAAGTAACCCGCTTGTAACGCAGCGTTGCGGGATGCGTAATTCTCGACAAGCTCCACATACACCCCACTGAGGAGGTCTGCGCATAATCCCATTTATCGGCTGAGATTACTAGTATAATATAGTTGTTAAGCCAATGGCCAAAAGCATTCAACCAGCCTAACCATTCAGCCTAACCAACCTGCAGACGGGAGATCTATCGGGAACGGACGCACCCGTCGAGGCGCCGCGCACATACGCGGAGATAACAAACATTTATTGCGAGTTAAGATGCACGTACCCATCCCCTCACCCCGATCTGGACCGGGCGCAAGCACCCACATGCCGATAAACAAAGGCCCCTACCGATTATCTTTAATTACAAACTGAGAATACAACCCTGCATGCCGGCACTGCGGTATTGGGTCGCATGCCACTCAAGACCATATACTATGGGAATGCGCCAGTATCCCCCTCCAAAGACACTCTTCCCAGCTCCCTGAGCGGAGGAATGGGACAAGCCGTTGGCCAGCCCAAGACAAACTTCGCAACTGGCCCTCATCACGCGAGCTCAAGAGGTCGCCCCTGACTGGAGGCCACCCTGGACTCGCCCCAGCCCGAAATAGTTCCTTGCATATTGTGGCGATAAAAGTTGTTACCACCACCAATCCCTCCGGCCTAGATTCTTTTGTAATGAAAGCGGTCGGCGGTCAGCGCCATATAAGCGCCGACAGCAAGCTGCCTTGTGAAAGGCCGTTGAATAATCTCTCTCTCTCTTCCCACTTCCCACTAGCTGCGTCCACGTAGGAAACCTCTTCCGGATCCATTATTTCGAAGCACTTTGTTAGCGCTTAGGCTCTCCTATTCTCCCTCTGTTTATTATGCTCCGGATGCATATTCCTCCTTCCTAAATCTTAGAGCGGATGAAAAGAGGAAATTAGTTTCTCTCATCCGAAGATGTATCAAAAGAGTCCCAGGATTCCCGATGTGCACCTCTATGGAGAAACTCCTCTCCATGGGGGTGCATAATAACTGGGACGTCCGTGTGCTGTGCGATGTCAGCGCACGTTAAAGATCCCCAGGTGGCCGAAATTATTCCGTATCGCTCCACTATGGCTCCTCTTTCTCTCTTTCCACTTTCACTCTCATCTTTCTCCCTTTCCTTACGGCGCGGTTGAGGTGGTGGTGGCGAAAAACTTTATTTAGTGGAGCCGCGAAATACTCGTTACAAGGGCTGGGCCGGCTCCTGATCACGGGTGGTGGCCAGCAGGCAGTGCCTGACGGCGACCGCTTCAGCCCAGTCGACCAGTTTCCTTTGTGGAGCCGGTTCTGAACTGGAGACCGCGATCTCCCAAGCCTCGTTGTCCGTAAGGCGCCATTCGGCCGGTGGTTGAAACTCCGGGCATCTGAACATAATATGTTCGAATGTAGCTCTCGGGGCCTCGCAGAGGGAACATTCGGACTGATGAGTAGAGGGGAAGAAGAGTGCCAGCAGTGCTGGGGAGGGAAAGGTGCGGGCTTGAAGGTGTCTCCATGTTATTTGTTGTGGTTTAGTTAAGGAGGGGTGTGGGGGAGGGTAGTGAAGTCTTTTAGACTGGTAGTGTAGTGTAATGTCGTTGTAGGTGATCAGCCGATCTCTGGCACTGCCTAGGTCCTCGGTATCTGTTGCTCGGTCGACGTATGCTCGAGCAGCAGAATTGGCCGCTTCGTTATCGGGGTTGCCCGAATGGGCTGGTACCCAGACAAGGTCTATGGGTCGGGGTGTTTGAACGTTGGTAGTTAAGATTTTGTGAGAGGCAGCATGTAGCTGGCCTCGGGTGAAATTTTGTATGGCAGTTTTAGAATCGCTGAGGATAAGGGTGGCAGTGTAAGAGACTATCGCGATGGCTATAGCGGATTCTTCCGGTTCTACGGACGTTCGGGTAATGATAGAGGCTGATGTGATGTGTTCGAAGCGGCTGGATACCGCGCATATCGCATAAGCTGAGCGGTGTGGATATTCTGCGGCGTCCACGTAGACCGTGTCGGGTTCGTTCGCATGTGCTCTGTGTAGGGCACGTGCTCTCGCTTTCTGTCTGGCCTGGTTATGAAGGGGATGCATCTTTTTCCGAAGTGGGTGGACAGTGGACTGTCTTTGGAACTGCATAAGTTTCTACTGGAGGGGCACCTAACGGTCTAAGTTGGAGAAAGGAAAGAATGTGGCGACCAGTTGGGGTAGTGTAGAGCCGTCCTAGTTGGGCGATGCGGTGGGCTTCCACCAGTTCGCTGAGGGTGTTATGAACTCCCATGCCTAAGAGTCGATAGGTTGGGGTGCGCTTAGGTAAGCCGAGAGCTGCCTTATAAGTGTGTCTTATGAGAGCATCCACCTTGTCTGTCTATGTTTTTTGTTAGATATAAATACGGAATCGAGTAAAGAATGTGGCTTATAATAAATGCCTGTACTAAGCGTCTGAGGTCATGCTCGCGCATTCCACAGTGCTTGTTGGCTATAGGGGCCGGACAGCTGTACGGGTGGCGCCGCCTCCCGGCGCATCGCAGCGTACTGTTTGTCGTTGGTTTGTGTGAAAATTGGAAATCCTAAGATTTAGATGACGTTGTGCGTGAATATACTATCCTCAAGAGAACAGAAAGTTGGGCTTGTTGTGTGAATATGTCTAGTGAAATGAAGTCTGGCCAAACAAGGCTGGCGAAACGTGGTGCGTTGTTGGCTCCACTGGCAGCTACGCAAACTCGTCGGACATTTTTAAGTCGATTCATTTCTACGGGTTTCCACAGAAGCATGAGAGGCGGGTGACCTAAGCATGGTTCTTTGAAAGGCAAAGGCACGAATCTACGTATTTGGTTACTGTGTGGTCATGGAAAGTGCCGAATTTTTAAAATTCCGCTTGCTACCGGATGCTCTGTGCCTTCTGTTCCCCAGGAGTGACGGCACAAGAGTCTCGGAGTCGAAGCCGCACTCCTTCATCTGTAGTCACTTTATTGACAATTGGAAATCGAAGTACCCCAACAACGTAAGTTACAACGCTAGCATTTCCCCGCCTGTGTACAAGAAAACCCCAGCACGGAAAAAGAAAAGACAGCTCCACCATCGTCGTTCGGGCTGCGGTCAGATCTTCAGTGATGAGCAGAGACAATGTTTGTGCAGATACTTTCGCTGACATAGTCAAAGATAATTTACTTTTTTCTCTTAACAGAAAGAGCTGATAGGAGACATGAACAATTCCTATTACCATGATCTTGTCATTTTTCCTCTTTTCGTTTGTCAACCAATAAAAATGCTCTGAGAGCTCTGCGTTTATACTCTTAGAATTTGTTAAAATTTGTTTGTGGCATGTCCATTTTGCCTAATAAAATCACTCATTTCACAGCTCAATCAATACCGCAAGGTCACAAAATCTGCTATCGGCTTCATATAAAAGTAGAACAAGGAAAAAAATACAATTTAATTTGTGGAAACAAGTATAAACGTAGCATTTTTTTTTTTAAATTTCGAAGGCTGTGTAGTAGTTTTTTTTTTCGCATTCACGTTGCACCTGGCATGGCTTTACGTATTTTCTCAGCAGCGTTCATTTCCTGGCCCGCCTAAATACATGTTTCTCATCGGAGTTTTAGTGAGCGTGAGATTTCCTGATTGTGGCGTAGTATAACAAGACCGTTTTACCTCTCTAAGAAATTGCTTCTATGGCCAATGTAAACAGATTTAGCAGCAGTCCGGCAAGCTGCAGTGACAAAGTTGTAAAAGGAATGGCTTTCAGTTATCCGGATTCCTTTACGTGCAAATAGAAAACTACATACATGGTCGTTTCCCCTCACACTCATCAAGTATCGAGGTCAGCTAGGTATCGGCCCCGCAAGTTCGTGGTACGCTGAGAAAGTAGACCACCTTAGCGAAAGAGCCATAAGAGGGATTCATTTAACAATAGAACGCTCTCTTAGTTGTCGGTGGCTTATCTTACAACACATCACACTGTGCTTTTTTTTCGATTGTATTTAACAGTTTGACAGTATTGGACTATTGCCTTCAGATGTTCAAGGCAGGTGCGCTCAATCGCATTGAAGTTCCTGCGCTGAGAGAACGCTAGCAGGAAATTTAATTTTTTTTCTTTTCACAACCTCCGCAGCATGTCGGGAGAAAGGCATGTATAGTATAATATCTTCTAAGTCAATTATACGCAGCAGCTCCGACGTGTTCAACAAGAGCATTGTCGTATATGTAAAAATGATGCTGAGGTGGTATTACTCATTTGGCTTGATAGTCTCAAGGCCGGGTTCAGTGAGCTATTGTAGCGTAATTGTGAAGGAAGTCCTGGAAGTATATGTGTGTTTGCTATTCCAACCATAAATAGGATCCTACTTTTGTCTTGCTTGTTTATTTTTTTCCTTTTACAGCTCTCGTTGAAAGGTTGAAACTGGAATGTCATTTGCTATTATTCTACTCTGAATCGTTTGAGCCTAGCTATTACCAAAAAAGACAGGTGCAGCATCTTTTTCATTTTACATGAACGCTGACCATTACAACTACCACTACTACGGCGCCACGGCTACACGGCTCGGCGGTATTTGATCTTCAGGCAGGTTTCGAATAGACCTAATATAAGATATGGACGCGCAGTGCAGGCGCAATTCCTATCTTCGAAGTCGCCTTAACAAGTGCCTAACGAAGGTCTTCCTAGCGCATGTTGAAATCACGCGCGCGGCATTTTCGAGTATATAACAGAAATACCATGGGCCAGGCGGTTTAAAAAAAAAAAAAAAAAACACGCACGCCCTGCCGAGAACGGCCTTTTTTTTTCAAGATTTCCCGGTCAAAAAATACTCCTCGCGATTACTCAACGCAGCCTAAAGCACTGAAAGCCATACCGCAAAATGACGGGTGGGAACAGGCTCAAAAATGCCTCGCAGAACGGAAACGACTGCGCCGCTCAGCTGCCTCGGCATTCCGTTGTTTCGGCACTCCGCCGCGGGCGGCGCTGTTCCACCGAGGGGACGGTGGCGCCATACAACGGGCGCCCGGTCCCTATACGTTTGATCAGGCGGGTGAGCTGATGTGTTGTGTTAGTCAGTCTGGAGAGTGTATCCGTGTTAAGGCCGTTGTCTTGTATGAACATACCTAGTATTCGAAGTTTGTGAACTTGTGGTACTGGCTGACCATCTATGGTGATGAGCATAGGGGGTTGGTGGTGTTTCCGCGGGCTTGGGTGGAGTATCAGGAGCTCGGATTTGGTGGAGGAACATGCAAGGCCTATTGAAGCTGCGCATCTTGACACCATGTCTGCCCCCTCCTGAAGAGTTTCTTCCATGCTACCTGCATTCCCAGTGGTGGTCCACAGGGTGATATCATCTGCATATAGAGAATGGGAGAGGTTTGGGATCTGTGACAGATTTTTAGCCATGGGGATGAGTGGGATGTTAAATAAAAAAGGGGAAAGGACTGGTCCCTGCAGGGTGCCTCTACTACCGAGGGTAAAGGTGGGGGATTTTAGGGGACCGAACCGAATTTCTGCTGTGCGATCCCGGAGAAATGCTGAAATGTAAGCATGTGTTCGGTTTCCCACATTCAGGGTGGATAGTGCATCCAATATAGAGGAGTGATAGACATTGTCAAATGCTTTTGCAAGTCTAGAGTCAGCAATGCTCTTGTGCGTTTGCAGTGCCGGGGATGGAGAATTTCTTCTGATATCTGTAGCATGACATCTTGGGTGCATAGGTGGCTGCGGAAACCCAGCATTGTGTGAGGAAAAAGGTCGCGGGTTTGAATGTGTGTATGTAGCCGATTCAAGACAATGTGTTCAAAAAGTTTATCAAGACATGAAGTTAGCGAAATGGGCCTAAGGTTTCAAAGAGTGAGCGGTTTGCCGGGTTTAGGTATAAAGGTAATCTGAGCGTGCGTCCACTCTGAGGGAAGCGTTCCCTCTTGCCAGTGTTTGTTAAAGAGTTCCGTTATTGCCTGGATGGAGTTTTCATCGAGGTTTCTAAGTGTTTTGTTCGTGACCTGATCGGCTCCTGGAGCAGACGTAGTGCGGAGTTGGAGCATGGCTGCTCTGACTTCATACTTTGTGATGTATTCGTCTAGGTCATGGTTTTGGGTTCCAAGGTACTGTGGTAAGGGTGTCTTCGGTGTGGTTGTGAGGTATGTATCTTTTAAGGATTGAATAATGTTGTCGTTGTCCATGTCTATGCCATATATAAGACGCGTCACATTTTTCTGCTGTACATTCTTGGCGTGATCGGGTTCAAGAAGGCATCGTAGCAACCGCCACGTGTCCTTAAGTCCTAGGTTTCCAGCAAGGCGGTCGCATACTTGACCCCATTGCTGGTGACTGAGCTGTGCCGCGTGTGTCTCTATTTCCCTTATGAGAGCGGAGATGCGTAGCTTCAGGGCGCGATTGTGTTTGTTTTTAAGCGATCGCTTCTGTAAGCTCGAGTGAGCTTCCCACATGTGGAGTAATCGGCTGTCAATCACCTCCGAGGTTTGTGTGCACGGCATTTCCGATGTGGCCATGTTCACGTCCTTGTTGAGGTTAGCCAGCCAATTTGTAAGGTGATCTATCTGCTTCGGGGCCGCGGTACGAAGATCGCGAAAGCGATCCCAGTTGGTGATTTTGAGTTTCCTCTTTACAACGGGGGGTTATGGAGTATAGTGAGAAAGAGGTCTCAATTATATAGTGATCGCTACCAAGAGAGGTTTGCGTGTTTGTCCAATAGCATTGACTTATGTTTTTCGTGAGTGTAAGATCGGGGATGGTGGTGTTCTGTACACTGTTGCCGATGCGCGTGTACTGTTGTGTATTATTGACAAGGGTTATGCCCTCATCTTGGAGAAGTGTCCAGAGTCGGGCGCCTTTACTGCAAGTCGTTTTGTATTCCCATGTGATATGGCGGGCATTAAAGTCTCCTGTAACTATCAATGGTTGGTTAGCGCTGATTTGAAGGGCTTTTTTCATGGCCGCCATTAGAGGAGCAGTTTTCCCTTTCGGGGGGCTGTAGATATTCAGAATGAATAGACTCGTTCCTTTCCGCTCTTTGGGAAGCAGCTCTATCAAATGGAAGTCGATATCTGCAACGTCCATGTTATGATCAGTTGCTGTGTAGTTGCGGTGAACCAGCGTCGCGACTCTGTACTGAGGACAGTTTGTTGGTGTATGAGGAGTGTAATTGAGCAGTTTTACAGCGGAGTTTGTTTCCTGCAGTGCGATTACCGCTGGTGTTTCATCGGCCGGAAGGGATTGAATGTAGAGCTGCAGATTACTACGCTTGGAACGAAAGCCTCTGCAGTTCCACTGTCACACCTTAATGTCCTGTCGACGTCCTGCCATCTTGGGGCTGAGATTCGGGTGGGATCATTTGAGATACTGTGGTAGAGAGTAGCTTTTCTAGAGCAGTTTGAATCTGGATCTGTTGCTGCTGCATCTGCTGCTCGAGCATCGCTATCCGCGCGTCTACTCCAGCTGCCCATGCGTTCGTGCTGGTGGTCATAGATTCAAATTTTTCCGCAAGCTTCTCTTCGAGTAAAGCTATGGAGGTGACCAGATCAGGATTTTGGGAGTCGACCACTTGTGAGGTGGTCGAGGTGCCTTCGTCGACCACTGGTGAGGTGCCTTCCGTTTGGCGGGTGTATGAGTTTTAGTAGTAGATGCTGTGTTGTTGCATGTGGGAGGAGGAGGCGGAAGGGGGGTGGAACGACCTGGGAGGCGAGTGGAAGAACTTTCCATTCCGTCTGCGGGGGAGAGCCTGTGAATTAGCGTTTGCATTTGCTGAGTGAGCTTTGCAATATGATCATTGAATTTTTTTTATTTGATCATTCTGTTGCCTGAATTTGCTTGCCCAGAGTTTCTAGCTTTTCTTTAAGTTGCTTATTTTCACGGACAAGGGAGGAAGATCGTGGGCCCCAGCTCACCTTATTTTCCGGCGGAGGCTGGTCGGTCAGGGGCGGGAAAGATGGAGAGCGGTTCCTGGCGTTGGTCGAAGCGGCGGACGCGGTGGACCTGGAGCGGACGCGGTTAGTGGAACTCGTCCGGTGCTTGCTTCGGGATTGCCGGGTTGTTTGCTCGGCGTCTGCACCAGCTGTTGAGCGTGTCAGTCTCTTGTTGCCCGGTCTGTTGAATCGCTCCGAGCAATCGCGGGAGCCCGTAAAATGGGGGCCACCGCATAGAATGCTCTGCGGTGGACACGTTGGAGGGTCGGTCGGTACATGGGTCTCCCCACATCGTTGGCATAAGTCCTTTTTGGGTGCCTTGCACACGTCGCTGCGATGTCCCGGATGGCAGTGGTAGACCGCTCCATAGAAGCGCAGCTGTTTAGGTACTGATTTGGTATTTATGAAGGGGACCAGAATTGATTTGGTGTGGCCGAGTCGGCGTGCATCGGTGATGAGATGGGAGGGGCTTTGGTTTAACGTTTTTTGCTGTGTAAAATTTCTTCAGATGTCTGGTCGTAGATAGCCTTATAAATGATGCCTCGAATGGCGTTGTCCGGAGGAGCGATATATGTTTTCATTGGGTAGACTTGTTCGATTATCTGTATAGATTCTAGTTGTACATATCTGCGGGCACTGTCTTCGGCTGGCGTGCTGATAGTGAATGAATTGTGCCTGGGGTTGATTCGGATGGCGTTTTGTGTTCGCACTGCGTCTATCGGTAGCTGCAGAGCGCTGATGACTATAGACAGTATATAGCCCCTGTTGTGTTTACTTAGGTCGAGGCCTCCACCGGGGCGGAACACGATTTTAAGGTCTCGTGTCGGGAGCTTGGGCAACGGTGGCGGACGCTTTAGAACGGTGGGAGACTTGCCTTGCGTAGGCTGCGTTGGTGTGGCTGTGCCGGCCGGGGGCTGATGAGTCGAGCTCGTGGGGGCTTGCTGGGCAGAGAGGACATCGGGGTGAGCCATACGTCGAGCCTCCATGGCCCGGTCCCATCTTGATGCAGTATCAGTAGTCCCATCTTCAGTGCGCACCATGCCGCTGTTGGTGGGCCGTGAAGTCGGGGGAGTGAAGGGTTAGGTCCAGGCCTAATGTGGCGGTGGCCGGCTCCCAGAGCAATCTCAAAGTTTATCCACAAATTCGGGAAGACGGACCCGAAGAGAGGGTGGACAAGTGCCTAACACCTTCATGCGTCTATTGCGGCTATTCGAAACATGAACAGTCAAGAATTCCGCACTCACGGTCGAAAATTGCAGGAGCTGATGCGAACACCAAGCGTCCGTGTCAAGCTCCAAGCCAAGGCGTCCACAGGAAAACAGTGAGACAGTTACCCCGCCTTTCCCTTCCTATAAATCAATCAATCACAATAACTGGAAAGAATACGCAGAGGCAGTTCGCATGTCTCAGCTAGAGAGACTTAGCAGCACCACCCCTGGCAGAGCCATCTTGCAGATGGCAGGCTTGCAGTCTGACCGCGGGCTGCACCCTAAAACTAACGACCTTCTAAATGTCGGGTGGTGGTGGTGAAAACGTTTAATAAAATATGGAGTTACATGAAGGTTGCTTTGGGGTCAGGCTTCGTGCCCTTCCCCTCACAAACACTATGTGGAGTCCCTAGTACGGGACCCCAGTGGCTTCCGCTGCCGCCATTGCTCTTTTGACCAAGGCCTTTTGGGCTTTCAGGTCGGAGCAGGCGAGTAGGGTCGCCTCCCAGTCCTCCCGGGTGGTGTTTTGGTTAGGTTCAAAGGCAGGGTTGGAGGGGCACGCCCACACCATGTGGAAAAGGTCCGAGGACATTTCCCCGCAGTGTGGGCACTCCCCAGAGAAGGCACTGTCAAAGTGTTTAAGTGACGCCGGGCACATCATGGTATTCATAAGGAGGCGAAGAAACACGCGTTCCTCCGCTCTTGTTAACCCTTTACACGGGTGGGGGTAAATATTGTGCCTGTTTTGGTACAGCTGCGTAATTCTCTGAAAGTGTAGGCTGGTGTAAATTCTTCTGAGGAGGAAGGAGACGAGGTTGCCCGGTTAGAAAGCGCGCGGGCGGCGGAATCTGCTGCCTCGTTTCCTTCTAGCCCCGAATGAGCCGGAGCTCAGACTATGAAGCGGCGGGATGGACTTTCCATGTACGAGCTGTTTTGCAGTAGTCGGTACGCCAGGTCCGAGCTGCGTTTTAGTAGCCGGTAGGCCAGGTACGGGACCCAGCCCTCTTGAAAGTTCCTACACGCCCCTCGCGAGTCTGTTATGATTGTTTTGGATTCAAGAGTGTGTTGCTGCTAACGCGATTGCGACCTCCTCTGTCTGTGTTATGCTTCGGGCTTTAAATGTGAGCCCGTTTACCGTTTTGGACTCGTGGATCACTGCCGCCTTGTACCACCCGCCTTGGTGCGGGCCGGACGCGTCCACATAGTACACTCCGGGCTTCCCTTCGTAGTGATGAGCTAAGGCCTCTGCCCTGGCCATGCGCCTACCCTCGTGGTCGTCCTTGGACACATTAGTGGGGAGTGGTTTTACGTGCAGGGCGTATCGCCACTCCTGGGGAAGCCTTACTCTTTCCTCGGTTACAGTCGTGTGTTGTACGTGTAGACGGGTTAATAGGCGACGCCCCGACGGTGTCTGCGATAGTCGCGTGTATTGACTCGTGAGGTGGGCTTCTCTCAGCTCCTCGAACGAGTTAGTCATACCCAGTCCTTGGAGTCTCAGGTTCGACGTGGTTATGGGAGGTCGAGGGCCTTCTTCGCTATTTTCCACGTGATCACCTCGAGAATGTTCTCGTCGTGTTTCTTGAGGAAGCGTTTTATAAAATACTCGAACGCGTTCTTTCCACACCCCGTCTCCGAAAGGTGTGTCAGGATGGCCTCGTGCGTCACATTATCGAAGCCTCCCTTCAGATCTATGGCCAGCACTATCTTATCCCCGTTCTGATGTTTTATTGGATTTAATATTTCTCTGCTAAGCTGTAGCAGGACGTCCTGAGCCGATTTATTTGGCCGGAAGCCATCATCGAGTCGGCGAAGACTCGCTTATTTTCAAGATACTCGGAAAGTCTGTCTCTGACCATTGTTTCCATCAATTTGCCTACGCACGACGTGAGAGAAATGGGCCTGAGGTTGTCCGTATCTATGGCTTTGCCTGCCTTTGGGATGAAAGTTACGAGTGCTGTCTTCCATTCGGTGGGAAGAGGAACTTCGCCCGTCCAGATCGAATTGAAGTGTTCTAGCAGGGATTGACACGCGTGGTCTGGTAGGTTTGCTAGGAGTTTTACCGTGATCCCATCCCTTTCTGGCACGGTCCCGCGTTTCATTCTCGCTAGGGCTGCCTTGAGGTCGTATAGTTTGAAAGGTTCATCTAGCTCAACATTTTCTACTCCACTGTACCTGTTACCTTCTCCCCTATGGTCCTGGGTCGTGCTCAAGTGTTGGTATCGGAGCTTCAGCGCTAACTGGGCCGTATTTCCTTGAAACGCATGTATTGCTCTCTGTAGGTGTTTCTGCGACTCTATGCGCGTCTGGTTTGGATCTATGAGAGCTCGGAAGAGACGCCATGTGTTTTTGCCAGACATCTGCCTATCTGCCGCGTTGCACCTCTCTACCCAGTTAGCGTCCGCGAGTTGCGCCGCGTATTCTGCCGCCTCTTTTGTTATCGCCGCGATCCGGGTTTTTAGCTTGCGGTTATGTTTCTGCCTGCGCCATCTTTTAACCATGCTGCGTCTGGCTTCCCAGAGGTGGAGGAGGTGGGTGTCCACATCCGTCACCGCCTCAGAGAGCTTTACCCGCGTTTCCGTCGAACGGAGACTGGTCAGCAGCTGTTTGGTCCAGGCTTGGTATCCCTGCTCCTGGATAGAACTAACATTACGTTCTTTTCTCCCGAGGTCGGAGCCGAGCTTTGCGTATGCCGTATGCCGCGACCGAGTGACGTCACAGCCAAGGCCAGCTGCGCAGCCCCCTCGCCAGGCTCTGCCGGCGTTGCCTAGCAACGCTTAAGCGGTGTGCGACTCCTCCTCATTAAAAAAAATAGACTCCATCCGAGAACCGAACCTCAATCCCCTGGATCCCCAGCCGAGCGCTTCACCGCTGTGCCACGCCCCGGGTCTTGAAACGCTCTTTTAGAGCGCAGTTCTTTGGCGTCCGTTCCTGGGTGTCGCGTCGGCGTCGTCGTCGGCCTCGTAACCAGCTCCGCCCCCCTTTCATCCCCCCAGCGCTAGCAGCGACCGACTGATACCGCTGGATGCCGCTGACGCCGCTAGAGAGTCAAGATAACGTGACTGCATAGAACACCGTCGCCGCCATGCAGAAAGAGGAGGGGAGGGTCCCTTCCCCCCTGTTCCTGTGTGGCGGATAGGGTGCTCTTCAGTTGCCGACGCGCCGGTTATTTCACGTAGGCCCCGGCACGTCGACGAATACGTGACCACCTTCCCACGGCTAGACCTGGTTCTTAGCGCTGCGGAAGCGAGGGTATCATATTGTTTGCGTCGGCATCGGCGGCGTTGTTCCTGAAACCAACTCCGCAGCTGGGGTTGACTCACTATCGGCGTCAGCAGCATCAGTCAGTCGCTGCTATCTCTTCCCTCCTCCCTTTATCGCGTTGTCCGCTTGCTGCGCGCGCTTCTGCCCCCATCGTTTGCCGCTGGGTGTACACGCCGCCCCCCTCCCCCCTCTTCCTGCGAGTCTCCGGTTGTCAAAGCGCCGGCTCGAACTTAATTCCTTTCTTCGCTCCTCCTCCAATGCAACCCCTGTGCGGTGGCACAAATCAGAGAGCCAGATCGGTGGCGGCGGATCTGTATATGTGCACCGCCCGAGCCGAAATTGCCGCTGCCGTTCGCCACTGCGAAATTATCTGCCAGTTCTTTCTGAGCCATGAGCGAGACGAATGTTGACATAAAGACGAACAGGAATTTCTTCACACTTATGCGGGAGAACATCCCGTTCCTCTCGCTCGTAACGCGTCCCACGGCTGTGACAACCTCGCGAGGCACTTGTATGATCTCGTCTTTGAGAATCAAGCATTGGTGTACCAAGTCGAACATATATCACTCTATTTCTCCGACCACAAAGCTTCATTCATGACTGTCAAGAACTGTTAGTGGAGTCTTTGTTAATGGAATACGTGTGAAAAATAAAAAAAAAATTCTGTGATAGCGAATACATGTGTTGCTCGATTTCTTTGCCTCAATCTATCGAAAAGGTGAAACAGCTTATTTGCTGCGCTCAAATTTCGCATTAGGAAGTAACGTAATCGTCGGTAATTTTTGAATTCCGCTTGTCTACCGTGAGGATGATAGCGGGATTCCGCGAGTGGCAGATATTGCGCGCAAATTTAAAGTACCAAACACTAAAATAGTCGTCACTCAATCAGGGTGACGTCAAGGATGTGACGTCACCAATCTGCTGTCAGCTATGAGGACCAAGCGGGAACCTCCAACGCCGCCGGGCAGCGCTTCTCGCCTTTCGCGAGTCTCAGATGCTGAGCCTTTCCTTTCCTGTGAACGAATTACAGAACGCCGGTGAACTTAGACGCGCTCGACATGGAAGCCAAGGAGGGTTTAGCTGCTGGCGAACGGCGCAGAAGGCTAGAGAAATTAACTACTTCTGATTTCGAGGTAGTCTGCTTTGCGCTACGTATACGCAGGCATAGCAGAGCTAAGCCATCTTTTATTTTTTTTTCTCTATTCTATATATTGGACAAAAGCATCTTTTAAAAGTTTCAGGAAAGAAAAAAGAATTAGTGTGTCTCTTATACGTCTCTTCAACAGGGGAATGACGTAAGCCTACCCTTTCTCTCCTACCATTTCCCTCTCACCGTTTGCGTCTTATCGGCATTCGTTACAGTGTTACATAGATTTGTAATTGGTTTACAGAAAATTAAAGGCGCAGTAACTGGCACACTTTCTCCGGAAAGTTTCTTCGGATGGTACAAAATCGCTCCTGTCACGTGTCGTTCCTTGGCGCGAATTAAAGGGTGGAATTGCAGATGGCTGGAACGCTAGAATAAGAGAGGACATCTCACGAAATCTCGCGCACAAATCTATTACCTCTTAATAGGAACCGGTGATGGACCTCGCGCACTACGCTCGCGCACGGGATTCCGTTTCGCGAGCATAGAAATGCTTTCGCATTAAAATTACTTGCCAACTATATCAGCGAACGAGCACATTACAACTCTCAGTAACACAAGAAACGGCCATTGAATTACATGCAGCAATGTTAAATTGAGTTTCCAGCTATTGTGAGACAAATACATCTGCACTCATTTGCTTCTCGGTAAAGTGAAGCTGGCTTGTACAAACAGCTGCAGAGTAAGGAACTTTCTTCGGGGAGAAGGTATTTGAGACGACGACGAAGAAAAAGGAAGAATGCTACCAGCGAATTCAGCCACGCTCAGAAAAATGGGTAAGATCATCTTTTTCTCTCACAAATGATGCGCTTTTACCTTTGTTCAAGAATTGGGCCGCCTGTCGGAGCAGTTGGAGAGTGTTGAAAGAGCATATATGTATACGGCCACGAAGCCTGGCCGAAGTATTCCTAACTTATCACGAGCCCGTTGCTAAATGGTGCCGCCGTCACGGACGGTTTAACGTAGTTTTAAGCCACTGTCGTGAAAAACATGCAGCCTTCTGAATTAAGTGCCACCGCTACGCTCAATCAACGTTTGAGTATACGTTATTTTTGAGCGACGAGCAAGAAAAATAAACGTACGTTTTGTTGCATTTATTCTTCATGTCGAACGGCGTGCACACGCGGACGATTGACTTTAGCGTGTGCCGCATTCTTTTTCTTCCCTCCACCTAGGTCCCACCACCACGTCTGTTCGCGCTGCGATGGCTGTCCTAATTGTAAGAAACCCTCTTTACATCAACAGTATCTACTGAAAACAAACCACTTAGAAATAACGCTTTCTGCAAAAGTTGCTGCAGCAGTGTTTTTGCTCAGTCCCTGAAACTAATAATTTTTATTTACCTATCATGCTCCCTGACGAACGTTCGCTGTATATAGCACCAGGTATATTGGCGATTATACTCCGTTTCATACATAGGTGCAACGAAGCGAAAGCTACGCAAGTAGTCCGCAAGAAAAAAAAAAGGAGGCGTATCACTACGCGCTCGTTTTGAGGACCAGTGGTTCCGGTGGAAACGGGCTCTATCCCGAGCATACACGTTTGCAATAACTTGCTTCGCATGCCTAGACATCTTTGCAGTGCGGATCTTATAGAAAGATTGCGTACCGAAAGACCATTTTCTCAAAAAGAGATTCGCTGCGCGGAGGGCACAGCCAGCGCCATCTAGTGGCACAGCTGGCAAGGTTGCGGGGCAGCGAAAACGCGACACGAACGGAAACGACATAAAAAAAAACGTACAAATTCACTGAATCCAATCCTTTCTTCATACAAAAAGTGCTCTTTATGAGGTTGACGGCAAATGTAAGATGTATTAAGCTTGCAGACAAAATAACTGTTATTTACTCTCATCAAGAGCAGGCACTATTTTCATCGCGGATGCGATGAAAATAGCTGTAGCGTTGTCACAGTTGCACTTGATGTATGAAACGATATTCGTCCTTTTCTGTCCCTACTTACGAAGCAGACCTGGTCGCGAAAGAATGTTTTTTTTATCTCTTTTTCCTACAGTCGCACAGCAGCGCTTTCTGCACGCCATGCTTCGTTCGCCAGCTTCAATTACGACGAGCGTTTTAGGGGTTTTTGGCGAGTGAATGAGAGCTCGTGCTGAAAGATATCACGTCAGATTAATGACGCCGAGAGATAAATCTTTCCAAGAAACCCGCACCAAATTTTGTCACGGAGCGCGGGAAAGGAAACAAAATATCGATCATCTTTAAATTAAAGAATCGCATTTCAGGGATCGCTGAAATGAACACTCACTAGCACATACTGTAATCGCGCGCGCATTATATATTGCTACCTTCGTCATCATTGCAAGGGCGCTTTGTTTGTGAAATTGCAAATGACTGAGGTCGTGCGGAAACATCAGAAGGGGGCAAAAGAGCACAGCTGCCCCAGCCACTTTGACTCCTCTATCACAAAGAGGGGCAGCATTACAAATTCCGGAACTGATATCCTCGCGTTTCTCTCTTAGCGAAGAGAAGTGATCAGTATCTCTACTGAAAAATCCCGTGTTTTTCTGCTAATTCTACGATAGCAAAGAACAGTTGTGCGGTTATCGCAGTGCTCAACGCTTTTATAATAAAACAGATATAAGTGAAAACAATTTTGATTTGTTTTGCCAGAGATATTCGAACACTGGCAGCTTTTCACAGAACTTGTTTCCCTGTACTTTTATAAAAGCGAAGTGAAGGATACGCCACGTGGACTGGAGCAACAAATGCATCAGCTAATGCTTGCCCACAAAACCATCGAGACTCCATCCTCGTCACTGCTGCGCGCGTGTCCGACTGAAATTTTGCTATTTTTTATGTGCCAGAGGTTGGTAAGGCACATTTATAATCTTTTGGCGCCCACAAGTTAGCCTAATTAGTTCGTTTTGTTTTCATGGTAACAGCGCGTTTTAAACAAGTGCAATACGTTTTTTTTTCTTTTCACCGCAGCGGTGGGATGGTGCTTTGAGCAAACGCTTCTTACAGGAGAGAATAATTAAGGGCTCCAACCGCAGGGTAGCTGGGTCATGCACCTGCAGGCAGTGTTTCCGCTAGCCAGCACCTCTCCTTTTCTCAGGTGAAATGCTTGGAGAGAGGATGGCGCTGCGATCGGCCAGGTGAGCGGACGCGTTCACATCGGTTCTGTCTTCTACAGATGTTTTCGCAGCTATTTCAGCCGTAATTTACCGCTAATATTGCACCAATGGATCCGTGAAGTCGAGAGGCATCGATGGATACCCAGTTTTGAGGTGGGCCACCATATTCTTCGCAGAGATACTGAATTTTCCGCGCTCTGACCACGCCATAGCACATCATCGTCGTCAGCACACCGAAACGTACGAACACGGACCGCTATGCCAAAATGCAGCAAATTCACATCCAAAGGAAACCTCACGCATTCAACAAGCACCGAAACGATACCCGACAGTACAACCAAGGGAGTATTTCATGGTATCACCATTGACCACTGACCGCAAGCACTGGACAAGAACATCGTAAACCCGAGAAACCCACTGGCACCGGCGGCCAAACGCATAGGCACTACTACCACGGTTGTTATTGCCTTTGACGGACTCAAAGTGCACAACATCGTCAAGTACGGCGCAACAGTCGTCTGTTGCACGTTGCATCGCAAACAATTTGGCATCTGTTACCAGTGCGGAGGCCTCTGCCACCGCATTGACGTTTGCCGAAATCCCGCCAACTGCATTTGCAGGGGATGCAGAGACCGCAACCCCGACCAGGGACACCAATGCTCGCCCAAGTGTAACCTTTGCGGCGGCACTCACATGACGGCGGACAAGAACTGCAAATCAAGATACAAGACTTCGTGCGTGATTCGCAGGTGACGATGGTAACGCGAAACCGCACATGCTCAACTGACACATTAAGCCTTCCCACCCATCCAGCCTCCCAGACTCAGATCCACGTCGAATTCGCGTGTCAAATTCCGCTCCAGCAGCCGGCAAAGGTACAACCGCGATCAGAAAACATCGAGATCCATGACACCAACTCCCGCAGACAAGGTGAGCTGGGCGGATAATGTGCGGGGCAATGCGATGGGAGGGGGTCGTAACACCGCCTGCAGTCCCAGGGCAAAATCGGCAAAATCACAAAGCCGATAATGGCATTTTAGAGGCTTCCAGGAAAGAGAACGCAGAAATCTGAAGAGTACGCGGTAATGCGCAAACTGGTCCAAAGGTTCGTGCAGGAGATGCAAGGACTGAGACGCGAGCGCGCCGTGGTGGAACAAAAACAGACGGCACAACAGCAGGTGCTAACGAGCGTTCCTGACGCGGGACACGCCCGCAACGAAGAAACGGGCGATACAACACCAACAGCATGAAGGCAGTTGCGAGAGCCAGGTTCGAGCGAAAATTCAGACATTAAAACACTGCTGTGCGTTATGCAAAGTACCATTGAGACCCTACACGCAACAGTCCTCAGGCTAGCAAACAGGACCGCAAATCTCGAAGGGAACATGCAGACAATAATGATTCACTCCGTATTCACGCAATACGGACACGTCCCGGTGAGTAAAGATGCAGGACCGAGCCACCATCAAGCGCAGCCGGACAACTCGCTTCAGCATCAACATGGCCAACGATAATCAAGGAATAGTAATATGGCCGTGGAACTGCCATGGCTTCGCCGGCAAAAAGGCGGTTCTACAGCAACACATCACGCACGCAACCCGTAAACCGGACTAGAGGTGTGCACTGGCAAGCTCGAGCCCGGCCCGGGCCCGACGCTACAGACCAAGTCCAGCCCGGCCCGACTCGGGTAGGGACTCAGCCCGGTCCGGCCCAACCTGGTGCTTACATTTAAGGACCGGGAAAGGCCCAGCTCATCACGTTATAATTGCAGTTGAAGCGATGAAAAAGAAGAAAATAATTTCACGATGATAGGTTTATCCAAGATCTTAAAATGTTGAGTTCTCACGTTTGAAATGGCAAATTTGCTGAACATATAGGGGCAAAAAACGTACATATAGTTAACTGATTGTGCGAAAACAAGTTATCCATTAATTAAGGCATTTGTGGTACTCTTGGATAATGAACCCGGTAGCGCTTAAGTTTCTTACAGTGCTAAAACTTCTGGCTGGAAATACTAACACGTTCTTCGATAGGAAAACAAGTTTTCGGTATGCAGCCTGTTTGCTTCTCCAAGAGTTCGCTAGCTATAAGCATAAACAAGGGGTTGATTTTGTGGCCAAGTATTCAGTGAGCTCGCCTGCATCATCGTGTGCCTTTCACGTGAAATTTTCGCAACAATAGTAACAAGAGGAAACTCTTGCACAGCAGATGCTTTGAGCTATGTCCCGCTTTAAACGAGGCCATGCCGAGGCAGGATAAGTCACAATAGAGACGTGTGATAAACAACAGCGTGGTGCGAATTTTGAAACGAATACCTGAGCACCAGCATCGGTGTTACGAAAGCGGAGATGCGAAACTCGAAACTAAATAACCCACAAGTGGCCCCTCTGCTCGGTCACTGATGGTTATCAAAAATTCCTTCGCGACGAGAAGGAAAGGCGGGTCAACATCGGGAAAGAATCGGAAGCTCTCGCGTGGGGTCGACGCGGGAAAATGCTGTGTATTCTAGACGCTTATCGCACTACGGCCCTATTCGTGCTTTCGCAATGTTCCATGTGTTCGCGATTGGGGTGTCCAGCCCGGCCCGCCCGAGGCAAATATATCTTAGCCCGGAGCCTGCCCGAGCCCGAGCGAACGGGCTTTAGAGCGGCCCGAGCCCATCCCGAGGGTATGGCTGGCTACGGGCCTTCGGGCCGTCCCAAGCCCGTGCACAGCTCTCAACCGAACGTAATATTACGCCAAGAAACACTCACCAACGCGGCTACCTTAACTGGGTACAGAACGCACGACAGCAAAATCAAAGGGAGGGGTTTATGCTCCCTTGTTAGGAAGCGTCTCACATTCGTTGAACACGAACTAAGCGGCGTCCAGATGGAACACGCTCTCATCGAACTGAAGGAGCACGCTCCTATCGACCTGATACCCACCACAACAACTCTGTAGCAGAAAAAGAGCGGGCGAATGTTTTGGCAGAAGGTTTGAGTTGTTGTAAGCAGCATGGGGTGGCGCCACCAGTACCATTGTTGGGGCAGTGGCTCGTCTAGCATTGTCGCCGCCGCATAAGATGGGGACAGCTGACTTCTTTTGATCGAATCAGGCAAGTACCCCAAACAAATTTGGTATTAAAAAATACTAGCAACAAAATACCATTTCTGTGCAAAATGTGAACTGCGAGGATTCCGCGGTTTAGCTGGGAGAAGCATTCTACATCGCTCCTCTAATTGTGCAACACCCTATAGAATAACTGCTTGGGGGTCTTCCTCTCGCACATGCTTTACAGAAGCCGCACTGCGAAGCTCTTCGACGGAATCTCAGTTTTTATGCTGTTCACTGTCTCATAATTTACTCAAGGCTACTGTATGCGCTTCCATCATTTTTGTTTTTGGCGGCTTCTGGGGTCCTCGAGTGAATTCGTTATATCTCACAAGCTCCTCTTTGCCAGTCTCGTACCCCTGCAGGCTGATAAAATCTATTCGTTTTGATGGTTGCTTTGTGTGCATGTTATCAGATGCCCAATCCACATGTTGCGCTCGTTCACAATCTTCTTTTATTGTAGGTCCGAAAACAGTCTTGCTTTCAAACAGCACAGAAGCCTCTGCTTGCCTTTCAGCGTTCGTAATTGGCTCGATGCTTTGTTTGCTCTGGGACCACCCCATTTTTATCGGTCTCTGATTACAATACTTTTCACCGAAAGGTAACTCCCACAATACAACGGGCACTCCTGGGTGATTTCTGACATCCCTCTGGGCCGTAAAATCATCACTCCTGTCAATCAATGTCAGCGATGCCCTTTGTACTCGGCTTCTTCCGTAGGTGCCTTTGAGGTTGACGCGAATAAACGGAAATCTGGCATCGCTGTGAAAACTGTGGCACTTACGACTTGCCTCTCTTCAAGCTCAATGGCAGAAGCGGCGGTTAAGTTCGGTGAACATTTCCGTTAAAGCTGCGTTCGTAGACAATGCAGCTGCTGTAGGGTGCTCATCTGCTGGTTTCGTAATATGACGGCTGTCGGCAGCCGGAACAGGTGCCTGAAAATCCTCGATGTGGGGGCTGAGGAGCCTCATTGTCCAAGTCGCAGTTTCCGTATTCCTATACAGGTGTGACGTCTTCTGCACAAACTTGGACTTCGAAAGCATGCATTTTCTCATTCGAAACGCGCAGAACATCGTTGCAGCTTTTTAGCCTGGCGTGAATAAGCTTTAGGTCAAGAATAGTAGTAGAATAGCAGTAGAATTTTAGTAACATACTTGCCTCATGCCAGAGCCGGAACGGAAGATCTCGTTGAAACACGCGCTTCCTCATGATGTGGTCTATGGCGTATCGCTGAAGCCCTCTTCTCTCTGTCCGGTGGGGTTCGATGGCGGAGCTCCTGGCATCTTCTTAGAGGGTCGTTGTCGTTCCTCTAACAACCTCCAAGAAGGATTGATGGAGGAGCTCATATTACATTCCCAGGTTTCGGCACCAACATGTAAAAGCAGGGCACACGTCAGGCCGCCTCTACACTGTGTTTAATAGCAGACTGTCTTTACGTTTGTCGATGTAGCACCATGGCACTCAGTCTCTTCCGTGCACTTCCACTTCCAATCCGTGTCCTCCTTCTTCTCTTCGTTTTGAATCTGCAACACAGATCACCCGGGAAAAGTTAGAATGCGACCAAGCGAGAATACGAAGAGATCAGACTACGCACGAGAAACGGAGCAACCATCCTTATAGTGCGCAGAATTAGGGCCCTCGGCATAATAATCGAAGCCAACGGCATCAACGGTGAAACGATCACTAAATTAAAGCACAACACGGCTAACGCCATGCGAACCCTTAAGAGGATCTTTAGCAGAATAAACGGAATGAGGAAGGAGAGTCTCATATGACTCATACAGTCTTTCGTAATTAGCCATATTGTGTACGTTGCGGCATTCCACAACTGGTACAAGGGAGAAGAAGCCAAGATCAATGCCCTCATCCGTAGGGTGTAAGAGATTGCACTGGGTCTGCCTGAGTCCACCAGCACGCACCGCTTGCTCCATCTCGGGATTCACAACACACTTAGCGAAATCGTCGAGGCGCAGCGCACTTCACAACTATAAAGGGTAACGGGAACGACAGCAGGCCGCCAGATCCTGGAAAGTCCCGGCATCCGTTACCACGCACAACAAGGCCAGAAAGTCACCATTCCGGGCGCTATCAGACAAACGCTAATATTCGACCCAATTCTATGGAACGTCGACTCGGAACACAACCGAGAAAGAAGAGTGGCCAGGGCCAGAGCTCTCCTACACAGCCACAGAAGACACCGGGACGAGGTTCGTGGACGTCTCGGAATACGCAGAACGTTCGCGATTTGCGGTTGCGGTCGTCGATTCGTGTGGCAAAACGCGCAGAAGAGGCGGAGGAATTGGCACTGGCCCTCACGGAACCGACGTGCACCACGGTTCTCTGCGACCCGCGTCAAACGGTCAGAAACTTCGCCAAAGAATGGATCTCCCAGACAGCGGCCCGAGTCCTGAGCAGTCAAAAAGTACAGCGGGGGGTAGAATTTCAAACCAGAATTCAGTGGTTCCCGGCGCAAAAGAGAGAAGCATCGAAGACTCGTTGCAACCGAAACGAGACGGCACACGCCAAGGTGCGCGAACTCGCGAACCGCGCCGGCGACCGTTGTTCATGGTCCAGCACCAAAGACTGCTGACCAGCGACAATGAAATTACTGAGGCCCTCTGCCTGGCCCGTCAAACCTTCCCTTCGCCCATGGACAAGCTGGACCAGGTGCACGTGGTGGCCCTTATAAAACTGCAGACGCGCACGTACTCTTGTACTTTATACAGTTTATTTCAACTCATAATTTTGAGGTTATCCTGAGCATGAGAGAAGGCTTTTTATGGCTTCCTTTTGTCCATATAACCACCCGCAGCCCTTGCGATTATACCAGCATACAAGATGATTTTTAAGCTACATCCAAGACATACCCGCCGCTTCATGTACAGTGCTGTGCATAATACAGATAAGAACAGTCAACTATGGGCCGTCCAGCAGGCTCGGGCTGCTCTACAGAAGCCCAAACCTCACGGCGCACCACAAACAGGCCAATATCAGGTAATGCAGAGTAGGGCATAACCCCGGGTCGACGCTTGGCCAGCGTCACGACGCATTAAACCATCGTTGGCCGGCATTTCAATAAAGTTATACATACATGCATACCCTGGACAAACGTTAATTTCGAACATTAAGAGATATTCGTCTGCGTAGTCTGTGCATGTGAGTTTTACAGCAAGACGGGCATCATCTGAGTCTTATAGCTTGATGATTAACGATTAATAAAAAAATACCTACCCATCTTAATTTTTTACTGCAAGGGGCCTTATTACATTGTGTAACTAAAGACAGTCCCCTTCGAAGTTAAATTTCATTTCAAACGCTTTTTTTTTATCAGTAGGGTGGTTTGAAAAAATTCTATTTAGGTACTTTGGACCACTCAAGTGCGATGAGGCGAAAGCCTTCATGTCGCGATGATTGAGCCTTTAGCGCGGTGTTTACTACTGAAGGTGAAGGATTATTCTTCCGTCGTCTTGTGTTGGGAGAGGGTGGCGACAAATAATACTTCGACTTGAACCTTGTTGAGCTTGTCGCTGCTTACACTTACGCTCGGTAGCGCCAGCCCTTTTGGTTGCTGAAGAACCGGGATCTTTGCTTGGCGCCATCAGTCCAGTGCAGCGGTCAGGAAGCAACTGACGCGGAGCTGTTGTTGTTGTGGGTGTATGAAGAAGGAAAGGAAAATGCTCGGGCTTGCTACTGGCTCTGTAGCTGAGCAACACCACCCTCTCCATATCCTCCTCCTCCTCGTGTTACGTCATCACACTACGACGGAGCTCTTTCGTCGTCTCCCGTCTCGGCGCATATCCGGGAGGCGGGCGCGAGGGATGCGAGAGGTGCCCTGCTCCCGCCTTAAAACCGGTTGTCGGTTTTAACTGGTTAAAACCGGACTGTGGCCCGGCTGCGCATGCGCAAATTTTAAAATAAATATATTTTTTTTGTCAAAAGAAGTTACTTTTGTGCTAAAAGAAAATTTTGAAACGTTTAAACTGCTTTGTGCACGAGATTTCTCCGACTTAAGTAATTTTTGATGCATTGTTCGATTGCCGAATGCATCCGCAGTGCAGTAAACAAAGCTGTTTGTTCGACTTTTTCGCGGTTCATATGCTCCAACTGCAGTGCGAGCTTTCGCCTTTGTGCAACGTGTGTCACAAAAGTTTTCCAGATTTTTTTAGAAATAAGCACTGGATGAGTGGCGGTGACAGGTCTGCGCTGATGCTGCAGTGTTTTCATCAAGTGTGCACGTTTTGAGAATGCCTGGACATTGCTGTGTATCACGGTGCCGTGGAAACTGTGATGGTGAGGATACAGTGAGAGTCTTCACGTTCCCGTCGGACCCAGTGAGAAGGGCTCAATGGATAAAAGCCATCCATCGTGCCGATTTCACACCAGGAAAGTGATCGGTGGTAAGGAAATGATTCCTCTTTACAAGTTGTTGTGGACAGTTTTTTTTTTTACATCATTAACGCTGCATATTACCTAGATACTCCGAGATTGTATGTACTCGATACTTTCCCTAAAAAGAAAGTTTGCATAGCTATGGTGCGAACCTTATCTTATACTACGTGAATGCGACTTAGAGACACGGTATTACTGATATTTAGTGCGCGCGGACATTAAATTGCGATCATTAGAATCTTAAAACGTAAGGCTGCTGTTTTAAGGCGAAAGCCTTTAATGGCTCATACTGTCGTGGACAAAGTGTGTCCCGCTTTAGGCGGCGGTCGCGTGGCGTTCCTTGGCGCGTGTTCAAGTGTGGGATTGCAGATGGCAGGAACGCTAGACAAGAGACTTCTGGAGGAAAGGCGTAGTATCTGTCACTTTCTCCGACAAGTGTGTGTTTGGATCGTAGAAAAGCACAATAAAAGCAATGCCTTTGGTTTTTCATAAACTCATTTAGATCATGTGGTGTTTCCTCAAAAATTAATCTTCTGTAGAACATCCGCTGCACGAATATCCAGACATTTACTTGCGATATTGGAGCTGACTGCAATGTTATGTATTACCTTCCTCCGTTCCCATACGGCACGATTCAGGTGTCTACATAAAAAAAGTGTGACAGGTACTGCGCCTTTCCCTTCCTATGAACCAATTATTATTATTATTATTATTATTATTATTATTATTATTATTATTATTATTATTATTATTATTATTATTATTATTATTATTATTATTATTATTATTATTATTATTATTATTATTATTATTATTATTATTATTATTATTATTAAACAACGTGGCTTAAAACACCAAGGAATGTTTTCACATGCGGCAACAACCACAATTCTAGTGAAACAAGAATAAGCGCGCAGCTTCCGTGTACGTCGTAGTGTGATGACGTCATGGAGAAGCGGAGAGGCTGGTTGGTTGGTTTGTGGGGTTTACCGTCCCAAAGCAACTGGAGCGGAGAGGCCTTGAGTACTCTAGGTGGTGAGGAGCGTAGCCACTTCCGCTGCCTCGTGCAGACAGGAGAAAGTACAGAAAAAGAAAAAGAAGAGGGAGAGAAAGACGCGGGCCGCAACAGCCGTCGTCCACTACCTAAGCGGTGGCGAGTGCAATGACGCCCTACAAGAGATAAAAATTTGGTGGCTGGCTAGCCCCCGCCGCAAACGGCGTTGACCTACCTTCTCAGCCCCGTAGGGCCAGGAACAGCCCTACGAACGTGCCAGCATATAGTTAAGAACCCCAGGTGGTCAAAATTACTGTGAAGCCCGCCACTGCGGCTTCTCTTTTTCTGTTCTTTCGCTCCCACATTCCTGCCTTCCCTTACAGCTATTGCGCCGTGCTTACAGCGCAGTTCAGGTGTCCGCGAAGACAGATACGGCGTCTTTTCTTTCCTGTAATAATAATAATTAAACAGTTTGAAACATTTTTGAGTCCCGCTTTACCGCATTTGCTTCTGTATGCTGTTCGTGCGGCGTTCGAGGAAGAGCTGCGGCGCGCGTCTTTCTCTCCCTCTTCTTTTCTTTCTTGTCTATTTTCTCTTCTGTCCGCACGAGGCAGCGCAGGTGTCCCAGCTACAGAGCCAGTAGCAGGCCCGTGCACTTTCTTTTCTTTCTTCCTACAACCACAAAACAACAAGCGCCAAATGAAAGGTGTAGCACAGGCGTCTGGGTCGGATGCCTGGCGGGGTCAGCTTCGTATATGCGTGAATACAAACTTTTATTTTCCACCGAAAAGGGGCCCTCTGTTATCCGCCCCCCCCCCCCCCCCGCACGCAGGCCAGAGGGGGGGTGGGGTGACGCCTAAGTTGGAGGTTCCCCATTGCCAGCCCTACAACCCTACTGCTTCATCGTATTCAGATATGTGGCGCAAACAAACGCAAACACTGGAGAAGATACACACCACACGCGCAGCAACTAGCCCCTCAAGCCGTTATATTGAAACCCTACTGTTGTTGTTGTTGTTGTAGTGGTTATTTATTGTATGTACAAAAGGAAAGAAAAGATGTTTGCCAGCCCCGGTATCTGCTATCTTATATCTGAAGCACCTGAACTGGGGCGGCGGAAATGAAGGGATAGCGAGGAGAAGGTAGAGGAAATCAAAGAGGTGAGTGATAGGGAGAAAGAAAAGAGTAGGTAAAAATAAAAGAAATATATACACTATGGTACAGTATACAGTAGTTTGCATGAGGCCCACCCGCAAATGTCTTAGGTCACTGAGTACTCGGCACGTCGGGCGGGCCTCCGCAATAGCTCCACGTCCAGGCAACTATTCACTACGCACGCACTTGCACACTGTACAAAACACTGACGGCTGTCGTGGGCGATCAGCCGTTATTGTGGGAAATAGCACACGTGGAGCGTTCAGTCCCAGCGCGCACTATCTGGCGAGGTGAAATAGGCGGGTCATCAAGCCCGCCTGTTCGATGTACTCACACAAGCTCACGTGAGCTCGCTCGCGGGCGCGCGCACAGCCCGGCGGCCACAGGAGCACAGCTACGCTGTCCGGGATTACCCCCTGCGCTCTCTAAGCCGCCAGCAACTCACGTCGTAGTTCGGCTAGCGCGGTGCAGCGCTGTAGAAGATGTTCGAGAGTTTCTACCTCGCCACAGCCGTCACACACGTCACTATTGGCAAGTCCGTGGCGCATCCGTCGTTCCCCAGGCCACACACATCCAATGCGTGCACGGAGGATCATCGCGCGTTGCAGCCGAGTCAGCGAGCGGCCGCTGACACTGTGAATGCGCTCACCTCTTGCGATGCGTGGGTCGGGGTGCTGCGTCCGGAGGTGATCGTCGATTACCGCACGCACATCCTCCAAAGCGAGTTGCTCGTCGCTAGGAGGGAGTTCATGTGCTGCGGTCGCGAGCTCGTCGGCACGTTCGTTTCCCTCTATGCCGCAGTGCCCGGGGATCCACTGTGCCCGTATAGCGCAGCCACGCTCCGCCAAGTGCTTGAGACGTGCGCGAATCTGGCACAGCAGCGGAGTTCCCCGGCCGGTGGTTCGAAGGCGGCTGAGGGCAGCGCGGGAGTCACATAGCACGGCACACCTGGGTGGCGGCGGAGTCAGTTCAAGCAGTAGATCCAGGCCTAGGCGTAGGCCCAGCAGCTCCGCCGTGGTGGAAGAACCCAGGTATGACAGGTGCAGCTGTCTGTGCAGTTGCAGGGCGGGGATGGTAGCCGCCGCTGCTAGCGAGCAACTGTCTCTGGCCACGGAGCCGTCGGTGTAAACGAGGAGGTGGTGTTGGAGTTCCTCGTAGATGACGGCTCTGGTCAGCTGCTGCACTGCACAGGGCGGTGTGGTGCGTTTCCCCGCGATTCCGACAATCTCTCGCTGAACCTCCGTAGCAGCGGGCCAGGGCGAGAAGAGGTCGTAGGGGGGCGTTGCATTGGTGAGCTGCTCGTACTCGAGCAGCGCCGCTCCCATGCGTGAGTGGCGATGATGTCGCAACCGATGTAATAGCGGGCCGCCGTCCTTTGCGCGCTGTAGGCGATCGATGTGTCGGAGCGCCCGCCGCGTGGCCTGAAGTTGTAAAGGCCACGCACCTGCCTCGGCCAAAGTAGCTGCGCATTGAGAGTTCTGAGGAAGGCCGAGGCAAATGCGGAGCGCCTTGCGATGCTCGACCTCTAGCTTCTTCCAGCATGGTTTGCGAAGTGTGACGAGCGGTAGCGCGTAGAGTATTGCCCCCAGAGCCGCGGAGTTGTACAGCCGTAACGCTGCTTGCTGGGAGATGCCCTGGCCTCGAGCAGTGAGCCTGTGTACGGCGGCGGTGGTTCTCTTCATCTGCAGGCAGGCCTTGATCGCCGCGGGTCGGAAGGAAAGGCGCTGGTCTATGTCCAACCCCAGGTACCGCACCGAACGTCGCCACGGCAAGAGGGTCCCGTCCAGTGTGAGCGGCGGTGGTCGTTTGCGCGAGCTCGGAACACAGGCCATTGCGACGGATTTGTCCGCGCTGAGCGAGAGACCTAGGCCGCGCAAACAGTCGCTCACCGCCGTCAGAGCTGCCTGCAGGCACGCGCGCACCCGTGCTGTCTCGCCCGGCGGTCCCAGGCACCACAGAGCAATGTCATCTGCGTATATGGAGATGTACACATGATGCCGGCAGCCCGGCACCACCGACATCGCCACATTGAACAGAAAAGGTGACAGGACAGAGCCCTGCGGCACGCCTAGCCCGACCGGGCGAGGCGCCGAGAGAGCACCCCCCACGCGAACGCGCATGGAGCGCGCCTGGAAAAAGCTCCGAATGTATTGTAGCAAGCGTCCGCCCACGCCAGCCCTCTCAAGCGTCGCGAGAATGGGAGCGCGGCAGACGTTATCAAACGCGCCCGACACGTCCAGCAGTAGAAGCAACGCAACCTGCCTCACTGCCTTCGCGTGCTCGAGCGCGCTGACAACATCGGAGATGGAATCCGCAGTGCACCGCATTCCGCGAAAGCCCGTCTGCTGCTCATCAAACAAATCCGCCGCCGCAGCCTGCTCGTTAAGGCGATGTAAAGCCATGTGTTCCATGAGCTTACCAGCCGCAGATGTTAGCGCCACTGGACGGTATCCCGCGAGCTGGGTTGGTGGGCGTCCTGGCTTGAGGATGGGGCAGACGACTGCCGTGCGCCAGTCCTCCGGGAGGGTCCCGCTTTCCCACACTAGGTTGATCTGCTGCAGGAGAACCAGCCGTTGATCTGCGTCCAGGTTGCGCAGCATCTGGTAGGTCACCCCATCCGGCCCTGGCGCCGAGCGACGGTGGCAGCGCTGTAGCGCATTGTTGAGCTCTGTCACTGTGAAGAGGGCATCACAAGGGTCACCAGGGGTAGGAGCGCTGGCTCTGTCTCCGGGACTCAGAGGTGAAGTTTGGCTGCCTGCGTTCACGGGGCTTTGCGGCGCAAAGCGGTCCGCGAACCGCTCAGCTAGCTCCTCGTAGCTAAGGCCGCTAGAGATGGCGAGAGCGGCCAGCGGCTGCGGGTTCGCTTGTGGCGTTGTGATGCGTCGCAGGGTGGTAAAGAGCCGCCGCGAGCTACAGTCCTCCTCCATCTTCCTGCAGAGCGATGCCCACTGCCGGCGGTAGAGTTTGTTGGAATGCCGCCTCGCTGCTGCGTCCAGCCGATTGTATACTGTCCAGTCAGTTGGTCGGTCCGTCCGCCGTGCTCGTCGCTCAGCTTTGTCGCGTTTTTGTCTCAGGTCGAGCAGCTTGTTGTCGGGCGTTGGTTGCCCTGCCCGAACCTCTACGCGGCGAGTGGCTGCGAACGCGCTACGGACGAGACTGGAGAAGAAATCCGCGCCGGACGTAGCTGCGGCTTCTACTTCGCTGCGGAAGCGGTTCCAGTTGACAATGGAGTAAGTGCGCGTGGCGCGAGCTTCCTTGGCAGTGGGCTCAATGAGGATAGAGAAGTGATCAGAGCCCCAAAGTGATGGTGCGCGATTCCAGGTCGCCTCGATGCCGCTAGACGCGAACGCGACGTCTATGCAGGAGCCGGGTGTGCCGCGTCGCCGGAAGGTGGGCTCGCCGGTGTTCAGCGGTGTGAGTCCCAGCTGTGTTACCATGGCGTGTAGGTCGTCTCCTCGCGCGGTGTTTCGGGCACTTCCCCACGCACAATGATGGGCATTGAAATCTCCGAGGATGATTTGTCGGGTGGCACAACACGAAGAGACTGCACTGAACCACTGGGCATTCCACTGCACAGCTGGACGCACGTAAACACTAGCCACAGACGTGTCCACACCACGTATGCGGACTGTAACAACAACACACTCCTGCACATCACTCGTCGCCGCCGCCGAGTCAACGAGGACATGTTGGACATCGCGCCGCACATAAACCGCGCACCGAGATTTCCCTGGTTTGTGCTGGGGATCACTGCACGGCACTGCAGCACATGTAACCTCCTCACAGGTTGTCGGGGAGTGGTATCCGACGTAGCCGGGCAGCCGCATTTGAGGGTCCCCCTCTTGTGCACGAACGTACGTCTCCTGCAGCGCTACAACCTCAGGAGACTCGTTAGACACTCGTAAGCGCAGCTCTGAATAGCGCGCGGCAAGAGAACGTACGTTCCACTGCAGGATGGAAGGAATTCGGGGAGGTGTCCGGCGACTAGCCATGATGTTGGACATCCTGTAAGGAGGCGCCTGCTGCTTCTAAGCAGACGCGCCTGTCGGGAGAGTCCTCCGGGATATACCGGGCGAGGACGCGAATTGCAGCCATCAGCTGCTCGATCTTTTTATCTCGCTCGTCCGGAGAGGTGGTGTGGATGTTGCCCGCACCGAAAATGGGTTGTGCGGTGCGAGCTGTGGTCTGGGAGCCCCCGGGGTGCTGCTGGCGTTTGCCGCCAGACTCTCCAGTACGAGTGCACCTTTCTATCCTCTGCGGTCGCCTACAAGACGCGCCCATTGTCGCACAGATTGAGGAGGAATCCGCCGTTTATAAACACATGTCACATGGGATTCCCAAATTGCATGCTTCAAATGTCTCCTCTTTATCCCGTTTCCCCACCACCCTTAAGCTTCGTTCCAACTTGGGAGCCATGTAAACATTCTGCGAACTGCATTGTGCCTCGAACGAATCTTTCTGGGGCTGCAGTGCGTCCAACGGATTAACACAAGCCGTGATCTGCAGTCGGCACCCTTTGTGCCCTGCCACTTGTAATAGAGTTGGGTCGCGACCAGGCAGGGAACCTGGCAATAACCTCGCACATCCGCTGTATACCCTCAGTGTCGCCCTAGCGTCGGTAATTCTTTGAACATACCAAACCCCCCTCGGAGCTGGATGCCTTGATTGAGAAATTGCGAACTGTTGACATCTGGCCCAAGATAAACATTTTCGCAGAGCATCTACGCTTTGCCCCTTATCATGCAGTCCTTTCTATGATTTATGCTAAAGAGTTTAACTTATAAATGCACTGCCAATCTACGCCGAGATACGGCTTTGAACGCCAAAGAAATTCTCCTGCCGGAGAAATGTGGTGTTGGTATTAGACTAGGAGGCATGCGGTTGTGATAAGCGCACTTAATGCTGATAGAATTCTTGAAGATGGCAATGGCGGCGACGGCTGCGTGAAATTATCTTGGCTAGTTAACTTCTATCGCGTGCACAAGTTGCACATAAAGATACCAAGCAGTACAAAATTTCAATCTTAGTAAAGAGAACCTCCGTAAACTCACAACGACCAGTAACAGTTACAAAGCCCGCTGTTTGCACTTCATAGCTTCTGTGTTCTTCTTTCGGCCTTACAGTGTCTGGGCAACCTTGAAATAGTTGAAGCTATAATACTGGCTTCCATACCTTCATCTGGAGATGACGGATGCACAAGCGGTAAGTACCTAATTTCTTTAATTCTGGAGCCTTGATTGCCCCGTTCTCCACAGACACCGGCGAATTCTGTGACATCATGTGGCCACGTGGCGGCCAAGTTCACAGTAGCTGCTGACAGCTCCTTTGCTCAGGTAGTATCGAACCCTCCAGCACCATTGTGTACCGGGTCAGACACGTTACCCCTATATGGGCTACGCAGGCACATTCGTATGGCTCGGTTAAAGTGGGGCTTTACATGTCGGGCAGATGTTCTCGCTTCTATGTCGATAAGTATGTGCGAAATAATAGAGGCGCAAATGAAGAGATTAGTTATTGGGCGAGTGGTGAAGTGCACGCACTGGAAGAATGATCCGCATTGGGAGCCGAAAGACGGTAGCCATACGCTGCCGCGTCTTACCCCAAAACGCGCGAGACAAAGCCACGGCTTTTCGAGTCACTGTGGCAGGCTGCGCGCACATTAGCAGAACCTCTAATCGCTGCTGTAACTCTTAAGAACTTCTCTGAAAAGCCAAGTTAAATTCTCGACCAGCTTCACGGTTTGTGATCCGTCTCCAATCTGTGTCGTCTTCATGAAAACCAGTGTTAAAAGCTCGCGCTTCACGCATCAATATGCTAACATCTTCTTCTTCGAGAAATACCGCCTCAGAAATAGTTGAAAAAAGAAATACCGCAAAGGGCGGGAACGCCGATACATGTTTAACGCCATTAAAGGGAACACGCGCTGCGAAATTCGTTCAGCGCCGAAAATGCTACTCAGTAGTCTATTTTGTGCTGATCCCCATTTTATTTCCCTCTTCTAGCGTTGATGGTCCTTCTCATGTTCCTGAAAACCACCGGTGCCTCCTTCGGATGCTTCACAGCCATTGGCTCTTTCTTCACCCTGAGCTCGGTACGTCAGCGCGTGAGATATTTTGTTAATAAACTGTGTGAGATATTTTTGCCGACATTTAGCCGCTCTGCACAAAACATGTGTTCGCCTGGCTATTAAAACGAGCAGATTAAGAACTAGGTGTTCAGTAGGGCATTCATCAGAAAACGGCAATTAATCAATAAATGTGTACCGTCTTAGGGAACATTATATAACACACTCTGATTGTTTAAGTTTACTAATAATGCACCTTATTTTCTCATTAGAGAAATGTAATACAGAGAAACTGAAGAATTTGACTTGTGGAACAGTGCCGGTAATTACGTCCGAAGGCGTCGTTTACGTGAAGAGAATGAGTGATAGTAGCTGAAGAACACCGCTGTTGCGTTTTTGAGAAAGGATAAAGTTCTGGCTTTATCAATGCATCATCACCCCGTTTTCATCCGAGAACGTCTCTGCACTAGAAATGGGAAATGCTCCCGCCAGTGTTCCCACGCATTTGGTCATGCAGTGACGGATATGCTGTAGCTATGGGAAGCCGAGCATTTGCGCCCTTTTGGATTACACCATTTCTGCATTGCTCGGATAAGGCGACTGAAGTAGCTGCTGGATATTGGTATTAAACAGGTACTGAAGAGGACCCTATTGAGCTCTTGATTTAAGTGCAACTGACTTGCTGGCCATGTTATGTACACTTGTACGCTACCGGAACAGTCAATTTACCGTTGGTAACTGTAACTCAAAATCTGCCCCCGAATCGACTATACTTGTTAAAATGCGAAGCATAATGTCATCTTTAACGTTTTTCACGTGGCCAGGGGAAGGGGAGGGGGCAAAGGCCCTTTCCTTCTTTTTGCAAAGGTATTTCGCCATGGAGAAGCCAACCACCAGACTAGGGTACGTTTTTAAGTCGAATGCCTTTGTAAGCGTGAACAAAATCCCGTGCGCGATAGATGTGCGCAAGATCTGTTATATTCCACGAGATTCTACGAGATTAGTTCTTATCCAGCGTCCCTGCCATCTGCAATGCCGCACTTGAACTCGCGCCAAGGAACGTCACCCGACAAGAGCGATGGTGTACTGTCCAAACTCACACTTGCTGGAGAACGTGTGACAAATACTGCGCCTTCCCTTTCCTGTATTTATAAGTATTTATAAGCAACGAACGCTGATAAGAGGCAAACGATGAGAGACAAATGATAGGAGAGGAAGGGTAAGCTTTCGCATCCTTCTCCTTCTAAGAGCATGTAAGAGACCGTTTAATTATTTTTACAAGCATTTCACTCAACATTAGCCCCATATGGTATACACGCTTAAAAAACGGCTCATTTTACGGCGTAATGTGTAATCGATCCAGCGACCTGCAGCATAGCAACCTACAACATGCAGTACTTTGTGGTGCCCCTCGAGATGTTCCTATTGTGGAACACCGCCTCGGCGCTTATCGGCCTGCCAGTCAGCGTGATCGCGTACTGGGTCCGGCTCTCCGAAAAAACGCTGCCTGTCAGCGAATATGGCTGCATTGCAGACACCGGCGAGCCACAGGTGAGGCTCGTCAACACATGAAGTTGATTTCGGTTCCGCATAACCGAAACTCGCGCACAGAACAGGACACAACACGAGCGCTGGGCTACCAACTGAAGTCCTACTGCACACAAAGTAATACAAAGGGAAACCTAATTGCGCATGAATAAAGCTGACAGCATTTTCTCTGTGGGGGCGTTTGAGTGGTGCGCTTGATATGCGCTTTGTTTTATTTTTGGATCTCTTTGCGCACAGTCAAAAGTGCGTTGTTAGCACCGCTACTATTATGTCCTGTTCTGTGCGGGAGTTTCAGGTACGCACGGGTGAGGATTTATTTTTGCGTGTGGCTCCCAAGCGGCACCGCTACCTTTACTGCTCATTACAACATCAAGCTGAGTGGCGAATGCCGCCGCTCCGGAGGAACGAATGTTTACTCTTTTTTAACTTTCAAGAAACCAAGGGCGGCAAATTTGGTCGTGAAGTTAGTGCCAGCTATATCATAACATCCTTGATTAGAGCTTAAATTACTGGGAGTATGTACCGATTCATTTGCCTCTAGGTATATAGCTAACACTCGGAGCCAATATGCGTGTCACGTTAGAAATGTTTAACTGAACTGAATTATGGTCAATGAAATTAAACATCAAAATTGTACATTTCGGCGTGTGTCTCAAACTTCTAACGAACTGCCTTCTTATCGTTTTAATGCTGTCCCTCTTGACCTAGTTTCTGCTTACAAGTATCTTGGTATCCATATTACTTTACCTGGTTCGTACACACTTCTTATGTAATTAATAACGCTAGTCGTATGTTGTGTCCTTTAAAGGAAAATTTCTCTATAGCATCTTCTTGTATTAAACTACATTTATATAAATCACTAGTCCTTTAAAAGCTTGAATATGGCACAGCAGTCTGGGATTCTTTTCAGCGAAACGTACTTCACTCATTAGAAGTGGTACATAACAACTCCGCGCATTTTATTCTTTCTAATTATAACCAAACAGTCCGAGCATCTACAATCAAATCACGCCTTAATCTGCCACCTTTAGTATCTCTCGGTAAAATCACCAGACATTCACTTTTTGGCAAGATGTTTACTATACTTCACTTCCTAATGAGTTGACCTCTCAGCCGCAGTTCATATCATTGAGGTTAGATTACAACAGTAAATTCGGTATTCCATTATGCAATACTCAGTATTTTCTAGTACGCACATCGGTTGAGTAGAATCAGCGTATTCTGCGCGAATGTTCAAGGAAAGAAATGAGTGAGTTCCTTTTGGAGGTTGTGAACGCGGTCAGCGCTTTTGTGACAAGTGTTCGTTTCAACGGGACTCTACTGTAGAAGTTCCGCTTTAGTTTCACCCAGCATATCTACCGCAGCGCGTCTCTGATCTGCAGTGGGGATTGTCATCCAGCAGGTATGCGCTGCGCTAGCTTCCCGCACCGGGACTGGCAGAATTCAGCGAGGGTGGTTTGAAAGTATGAATTGAGCTCATTTCCTGCGTGTTCTTAAGTTGCAACATGTATTCGCTGTGTATCACAGCGTAATTTTCCGTCCTTTGCAGTGACGACCTATGACATCGGAATAGCCTAATTGAAGAAAAGTGCCAACGTTGTTAAACGTTCTTCAGAGTGACTCTTAATCTCAGAGTCGTGGGTTCAGGACCCACGTTTGGCGCCATTTTGTAGGCGATTCCTCTGCCCGAGGAGTTCACGAACTGACTCGAGACGGGCCATGTGATCACGGGGTTTGTTCCTCATATGTCCGGAGATCAGAGGCGTCTTGGACGGTACGAGAAACGAGTACGCCTGCTGACATTGGGTCATTGTATCTCGGGCCATTGTAAGTCGTGCAGAACTGCAGTTAGGCAAATACCAAATTTGGGAAAAAGCCCTTGAAGTCGCCAGCTGGCACGTATCTAGGCCTTCTCGTCGAAGGGGCGGTGGCTGAGACTTGGGAGCGCACTCACAGTAGCGGGCGTTGAGGGGCTATGCTACATTTACCCCGGACCTCCACTACAATGTCACGGGTTCTTTCGCTACACGGACGGCAGCTCAGAAGAAAAGGGTCAAAGGACGGGGCGGGGTGCTGAGGCGTAGGAGCCAGAGAACAGGGGCTCGACCAGGTAAAGCAGCGGCGGCCTAGAACGACGCGCACTGTGCGCGATCGTCCTCTTCTTCCCCTCCACGACTGACGCAGTTAGCACGGGTGACAATATTTTCACTATTTCTTCATATTTCACAGCCTATATAATACAGCCCTGGCGACAGAGATAGCTAAGGAACACCGCTTAATCGGCTAAGAAATCTCACTAAGCACTCAATGACTTAGCCCAGTTCTACCCCCTTTAGACATTAAGCTGTACTTTTGCCATGGCAAACCTGAAGGTCATCTGGCACCGCACATTTGACTTTCATGCGGCGCAATGGAGGCGTGTCCGTGACATCATAACACGTGACTCTCCTCCCGGAGTCATGAATATGCGGCCAAGTTTAAAAGAAACACAACAAACTATTGCGCAACTGAACATCCGATCTTCATAACTATAGTTCCCGCCGATTTGAATCACAGCTAATACTGAGACCAGAAACATCTGAGCACGAGTCTATAGCCACTGAAGAATTAAAAACATGAGAGCGGTAGCAATGTCAGGAATGATCGTCGGCACGTGCACTAGTTACGACGGCTGCACTTTTGTAATCATCACTTGACAAGAAACCATCTCTTCGGTAACTGCAGTTCAGTTCAGTCGTTCAGTAGTTTCCGACTCTTCGTGACCCTATGGACCATGCCACGCCACGCTTTCCGGTCTCTCACTGTCTTCCTAACATCACATAACTTCATCTGCAGTGCCTCGAGGATGCCATCTAACCATCGCGTTCGCTGCCTACCCCTTCTCCGGCGACCCTCAACCTTTCCCAAAATTAAACCTTTCTCCAGCGACTCCTCTCTTCTCATCAGGTGACCAAAGTAGCTGAGCTTTAACTTTAGAATTTGACCCTCCAATGAGCAGTCACGGTTTATGGTCGACAATATCGACTGATTTGATCTTCTGGCAGTCCAAGGAACTCTCAAGAGTCTTCGCCAGCACCACAATTCAAACGCGTCAATTCTTCGGCGGTCAGCCTTTTTCACAGTCCAACTCTCGCGTCCATACATCACAACTGGAAAGACCATAGCACGAGTTATACGGATATTGGTTGGCAGACTAATGTCTCTGCTCTTTACTAGGCGGTCAAGGCTAACTATTGCTCTCTTTCCCAGAAGCAGGCGTCTCCTAATTTCATGGCTGCAGTCTCCTTCCGAGGTAATGTTGGAGCCCAAGAAGAGAAAATCTCACAGCTTCCACTTCTTGTCCATTGATGCTCCAGGACTTGATAGGGCAAGACGCCATGATCTTTGTCTTTTTAATGTTCAGTTTAAGCCCAAACTTCTCACTCCCTTTTTCTACGCTTATCAGAAGTCTCTTGAGCTCCACTTCACTTTCTGCCATTGAAGTGGTATCATCCGCATATCTAAGATTGTTGATACGTTTTCCAGCAATCTTCACTCCAGCTGAAGACTCGTCCAGACCGGCCTTCCTCATGATGCACTCTGCATATAGGTTAAATAGGCAGGGCGACAGTATGCAGCCTTGCCTCACTCCTTTCTCAATCGGAAACCAATCAGTAAGACCATGCCCAGTTCTGACTGTGGCATCTTGTCCTTCATACAGGTTGCTGAGCTTTTGTGCAAAAAAGTTCGAGTATTGTGATGCTTCTTGATAAGAAAATGAAGGCTGCCAGTGCCATAAGTAACCTACACTTGGTGTTTTGAGGTGGGTTAGTTTATTAGTGGCACATCCAGCGATGAGGAGCCCTGGATTTCAGCCATCTCTGCTGCTGTGTCACTGTTCTTTTACGTTTGTTGCTTGGTTACCGGAAGCAAAATCGAGAGGATCAATGTTGCGACCAGTTATCCACCCTTGTTCGTTTATGGAGATGTTTTCCGAAAGGTCTTATTCTTGCGTTCTTTTACACTTCATGAGAAATATGACTGGATTCTAAGCTTTAATTATTCAATCAAACTGCGAATGAACTGCTTTTACTGGCACTCAGCTCACTCAGCTAGAGCTTATACAACACGACAACTGCATTGCTGGTGTAACGTGTCGTGCTTCACTTTGTCCCTGGACAGGCGGTGGTCACGCTGGCCAGGCGAGCGTCGCTTAGGATGACGGTAAGTTCCGGCCCCACCAGTGACTCTTCGCATGCACACGTGTCACAGGGGCTCGCGTGTGCGAGCGTATCCACTTGCACTTGGCAGCAAACTGATATTTTACGTGGAAGCACAGCATTCAGCCTAGTGGTAGTAGTGCCTGAGCGTTATATCCGACTCGGTAATATATGATGTGAACATTGTTCATTCGAATCGATATAACAATGACCTGCCTATATTCTCTTACACAGCTGTTTACAAGAGGGTCCAGAACTGAAACCTCTGCCTGACATTTGCATAACAAGCAGATAAAGATCTCTTTTTCACCGTGCAGCAAATGCTTTTTTATGAATGTGTTTTTGTGTTTGATTTGTCGGTTTTTCCTAAAAATGTGCATCTTTGTTAAACCTTTATTAAAATAAGGGCAAATTTAAATGCTTGTAGATATGAAACAACAAAATATCCCATCAAAATTTAGAAGACGCTTAAGTTTCGCCTTTAAGAGTTCAGTGCGGTTTCCGCGCTGTCCTTAAACCTTAGCGCTTTGAAGACGATGGATAGATGAATGTATAAGGCTTTAAAACGTATGGCGGCTCGTGCCATCCGTTGCGGCAGCGCCGTACGATCGAAAGAATTTTCTATTGGTCGCCTCATCGCAGGTAAGCAAAGCGCAAATCATCTTTGCTGTCACTTAACCTCCGTAATTAGTTTCGTTCTAATGACGCATCTAAAAGCTAGCGGACAGTAATAAGGCAATGCATACATTAGGTGTACCTTTATTCGAAGAGAAGGAATGCGATTTTGTGGCGGAATGGTTACGTTCTCGGCTGGCAGTCCAAACAAGCTGTGTTCGACTACGCAGTTTTCCGCAAAATTTTTATTGTTTCTTTACTCTCCTGATTTCGCGTTACAACGACAACGCCGACACCGGCTTTTCTGCGACACGGGGTCCTTAACGATACCGCGTTAAAATGTTTGTGCAGTAGCTTGTTACTTGTTTTATAATAATGGCGTAAAAGCATTTAGGTCTCTAACGTTGCCTGAAAATGTTCACCTCTCTTTGTCGGGAGGTCTTACGCATCGCCTTTGATTTCAGCCAGCATTCTTCACCGCCCGGATTGGCTTTGCTTTCTTCCTCGGCGTGGTGCAGGTGAGAGCGATCACGAAGAGTTAACTGGTGATCGCAAAAGACGCTCTCAAATATAAGTATAAAAGAAACAAGTAATAAAGATCCGAACAGTCTGCTGCCGAACACTGCAAACAAAATTGCACTCTTTCCATCGCTATACTCACATCCTCTATAAACGCTGCATTGCGGTACTCATGAGGGCTTCGGATGCGTGCAGGAAGTAGCACCGCACCCATTAAAAGCGTTCATCAGTACCTCAGTGCACCCGTGCACACTGTCAACACTTTTCTTGAAACTGTTGCAGGAGGGCGCCTTTAAGTTGCGATTTTTTCTTATAGCGAAGTCCCCCAAGAGAACAAGCGCAAGGCAATGCTTTTCACATAAAAAGAGAGCGGTCGAGAAACCATAAATTTTGCCTAATTAATATCTACTCTCCTCGCTTTCATGTTTTTTAATGCATTCAGCCCTCAACGTTTGTCAAAACAACTGAATGAGAGCACTTTTATATGCTTCATTTAGTCCGCTAGTAAGGTAGCCAAGCATTGGTATGTCTTGAAGCACCTCATTAGTACTGCAGAAATGTGCACATGCTAAGGACATACACTTGCAAGATAGAAGGCTTAATGGAAAGGAGCAGTCGCAATACGCTTTTTACGCCTTAACGGGCTTAGGACTACCTTGCTGTTTTTTTATTTAAATGTTTTAGCACATATGTTTCTCGACTGAAGTACTTTCGTGAGATCTCTTTCTAAAGTCGAGACTAACTCATATGGAATACAATTTTTCGCTGTAGAAAACGATGAGGCAGTGCCTTATAATAATGCTTATTGGCCTTCAGAATATTTGGAGTTTGATACCATTGTGAACTAGATGCAAGGCCAGCCCGAATGTACTGGTTTGTGCAAATACAGAAAGAGCTCATCATGTTCCTTAATGGCTTAAGGTGGAGCCTCTGTCGCCCTTGGGGAAGTTTTAATATATGGAAGCCATCGGTGACTGGTTATTTACAAAATCTTCACATGCAAGACATTGTATCGACGGCAGGCAAAAAGTCGAAAGAAGTGTTTTCATGGCAGACAACTGTAGGACCTTGTCGTTTAATTTAGCGATGAGGCTGCAGGGCTCGCCAGCCAGAATTTATTGGCACGACACGCTATGCTAACATGCAAACACGAGGATCGCTGTTCTCTTGAAGGTTTTATTTATTTATTTATTTATTTATTTATTTATTTATTTATTTATTTATTTATTTATTTATTTATTTATTTATTTATTTATTTATTTATTTATTTATTTATTTATTTATTTTGTGCTTGCTTATCTTTTTCTCCATGTCTCTACAGCTCTTGATCATCAAAGAGGTCAACAAATACTACGAAACCTTGATATTGGATTCATACCAGTACACCTATCAGCCGACCCGCGGATTTACCGTTGACAGTGCAGACCCTGCAATGATGGCACACCCGATACCAGTTGGGTCCAGGAAGAATATGTCCGAGGAGAAGCGAGACGCCCGGAAACCGGAAGCCCATCACAGAGACTGACATAATCACACTATCGCTGTGGGCCGCGTTGGCACTCGCAGGAATGGTCGGCCGACGCAAACGCAGTTTCTTGGTGAACACTTACAGGCTGTAGTACTTCATAGAATAGAAAAGATCTTCAAACCTCGATCAGGTACTTATTTGCCATCCACTGACGATACGGTATGACGCATATACTTTTGAACCGTTTCACTCCTTTCCAAAGCAATGTGACGTTTTTTATATGCGAGTGGGTGCGCAATTAGCATCATCATCATCAGCCTGACTATACTCACTGCAGGGCGAAGGCCTCTCCCATATTTCTTCACTTAACCCGGATCTGTGCTAGCTGCATCCACTTGACCCCTGCGAACTTCTTAACCTCATCATCATCATCATCATCGTCATCAGCCTGATTATACCCACTGCAGGGCGAAGGCCTCTCCTATATTTCTCCACTTAACCCGGTTCTGTGCTAGCTGCATCCACTTGACCCCTGCGAACTTCTTAATCTCATCCGCCCACCTAACTTTCTGCCGCCCCCTGCTACGCTTTCCTTCTCTTGGAATCCAGTTTGTTACCCTCAGCGACCATCGGTTATCTACTCTTCGCACTACATGTCCTGCCCATGTCCATTTCTTCTTCTTAATTTCCACTAGAATATCGGTAACTTGAGTTATTTCTCTGACCCACACTGCACGCTTTCTATCTCTTAATGTTACCCCTACCATTTTTCGTTCCATAGCCCTCTGGGTTGTCCTCAACTTAAGTAGAACTCTCTTGGTTAGCCTCCACGTTTCAGCCCCATAGGTGAGTACAGGCAAGATGCAACTGTTGTATGCTTTCCTCTTGAGCGATACCGGTAAGCGGCTAGACATAATCTGCGAGTGCTTGCCAAATGCGCTCCATCCCAATCTTATTCTTCTTGTTATTTCCTTTTCATGGTCCGGATCTGCGGTTATAACCTGTCCTAAGTAGACATATTCGCCTACTACTTCCAGTATTTCGCTACCTAATGTAAACTGCTGTTCCTTCCCGAGGCTGTTGAACATTACCTTAGTCTTCTGCATATTGATTTTCAAGTCTATCTTTCTACTTTTTCTGTCTAGGCCATCAATCATTATTTGCAGTTCATCCCCCGAGTTGCTTAGCAAGGCAATGTCATCAGCAAATCGCAGATTACTGAGGTATTCTCCATCTACCCTTATCCCTAACTGCTCCCATTCCAAGTCTCTGAATACTTCCTCTAAACAAGCTGTGAATAGTACTGGGGAGATTGTGTCTCCTTGCCTAACACCTTTCTTTATGGGAATTTTGTTACTTTCTTTATGCAGAACTATGGTTGCTGTGCAGCCACTATATATATATTCCAGCACTTTCACGTACGGCTCGTCTACCCCCTGATTTCGCAATGCCTGCATCACCGCCGAGGTTTCAACTGAGTCAAATGCTTTTTCGTAATCAATGAATGCTATGTATAAGGGCTGGTTATATTCCGAGCATTTTTCTATCACCTGATTGATGGTATGGATATGATCGATAGTAGAGTACCGTTTCCGAAACCCTGCTTGATCCTTTGCTTGATTCCAGTCTAAGGTTGTCCTGATTCTATTAGTGATTACCTTAGTAAATACCTTATACGTAACAGACAGTAAGCTGATTGGTCTGTAATTTTTAAGGTCCTTAGAGTCCCCTTTCTTGTGAATAAGGATAATGTTCGCGTTCTTCCATGGTTCCGGTACCGTCGATGACACCAGGCACTGCGTATACAGGGTGGCCAGTTTTTCTAGCACGATATCCCCACCGTCCTTCAGCAAATCTGTAGTTATCTGATCCTGTCCAGCTGATTTCCCCCTGTTCATAGTTTCTAGTGCTTTCTTGACCTCGTCCTTCGTCACTGGTGGAACGTCTGACTGTTTTTTCCTACCGCCAATCTCATTACGATCCTGACTACTTTGGCTACTGTAGAGATCTGTATAGAACTCCTCGGCTACTTTGACTATCTTGTCCATATTAGAGATGACGTTGCCCACCTTGTCCCTTATCGCATACATCTGATTTTTGCCTATGCCCAATTTCTTCTTTGCGGCTTTAAGGCTTCCCCCGTTTTTTACAGCACGCTCAATTTTGTCCATGTTATACTTCCTTATGTCGGCCACCTTGCGCTTATTGATTAGCTTTGATATCTCGGCCAATTCGATCTGGTCTGTTGGATTGGAAGCTTTCATACTCTGGCGTTTCTTAATCAAATCTTTCGTCTCCTTAGACAGCTTACCGGTATCCTCTCTAACTATCCTACCGCCTACTTCTACCGCGCACTCAGTAATGATATTTCTGAAATTATTGTTCCTTGCCTCTAGGGTAGTGTCGCCATCCTCAGTTAGAGCTGAATACCTATTCTGTAGCGAGATCCTGAACTCCTCTGCCCTCCCCCTTACCGCTAATTCGTTGATGGGTTTCTTTCTTACTAATCTATTGCGTTCCTTCTTCAGATTTAGGCTAATTCGGGACCTCACCATCCTGTGGTCACTGCATCGCACTTTCCCGATTACCTCTACATCCTTCACAATGGCGGGTGTTGAACACATTATGAAGTCGATTTCATTTTTAGTCTCTCCGTTAGGACTTTTCCATGTCCATTTCCGGTTCTTCCGTTTGCTGAAGAAGGTATTCATGATTCGTAAGTTATTGCGCTCTGCAAACTCAACTAGTAACTCCCCCCTGCTATTCCTAGAACCAATGCCATAGTCACCTACTGCCTTGTCCTCTGCCTGTTTTTTCCCTACCTTGGCATTGAAGTCGCCCATTAGTACAGTATACTGCGTTTTTACTTTTCGCATTGCCGATTCTACATCTTCATAGAAGCTTTCAACTGCCTGGTCATCATAACTACATGTAGGTGCATAGGCCTGTACAACCTTCAGTTTATACCGCTTATTAAGCCTAATTACGATGCCTGCAGCCCTGTCATTAATACTATAAAATTCATCTATATTACCCGCTATATACTTATTGAGAAGGAAACCTACTCCTAGTTGTCGCCTCTCCGGTAAACCTCGATAACACAGTACATGCCCATCCTTCAGTACAGTATATGCCTCATTCGGCCTCCTAGCCTCACTAAGCCCTATGACATCCCATTTCATGCCCTCTAGTTCCTCTAACAGCACTGCTAAACTAGCTTCACTAGCTAGGGTTCTAGCATTAAACGTTGCCAGGGTCAGTTTCCAATGGCGGCCTGTCCAGCGGAGCCAGGCTTTCTTAGCACCCTCTGCTGCGTCACAGGTCTGACCGCCGCCGTGGTCAGTTTTTCCGCAGCCGCTGGTGACTGAGGGCCGGGGTTTTATGGAGCTTATCATAGGAGGTTGTGGCCAATTACTGCACCAGGGTGGCCAACTCCTGTTCTGGTGAGGGAGTGCGTTGCCGGAGGTGTTCACCGGCATCAGGTCGCACCCCAAACCTGTGTATGCAATTCCATCGACACGCGGATTTTCTTTTTTTTTCTTTTTTTTTATCCGGTGGAGAATTGCGCGGCACCGGGATTTGAACCCCGGTCCTCTTGCATGCGAGGCGGATGTTCTACCGCTACGCCACCGCGTAGCCCTCATAACCTCTTAACCTCTTAACCTCATAAGCCCACCTAACTTTCTGGCGCACCCGGCTACGCTTTCCTTCCCTTGGAATCCCGTTTGTTACCCTATGCGACCATCGGTTATCCTCTCTTCGCACTACATGTCCTGCCCATGTCCATTTCTTCTTCTTAATTTCCACTAGAATGTCAGTAACTTGAGTTATTTCTCTGACCCACACTGCAGGCTTCCTATCTCTTTGTTACCCCTACCATTTTTCGTTCCATAGCTCTCTGGGTTGTTCTCAACTTAAGTAGAACTCTCTTGGTTAGCCCCCACGTTTCAGCCCCATAGGTGAATACAGATAAGATGCAACTGTTGTATACTTTCCTCTTGAGCGATACCGGTAAGCTGCTAGTCATAATCTGTGAGGGCTTGCCAAATGCGCTCCATCCCAATCTTATTCTTCTTGTTATTTCCTTTTCATGGTCCGGATCTGCGGTTACTACCTGTCCTAAGTAGACATATTCGCCCACTACTCCCAGTACTTCGCTACCTAATGTAAACTGCTGTTTCTTCCCGAGGCTGTTGAACATTACCTTAGTCTTCTGCATATTGATTTTCAAGCCTACCTTTCTACTTTTCCTGTCTAGGTCACCAATCATTATTTGCAGTTCATCCCCAGAGTTGCTTAGCAAGGCAATGTCATCAGCCAATCACCGATTACTGAGGTATTCTTCATCTACCCTTATACCTAACTGCTCTCATTCCAAGTATCTGAATACTTCCTCTAAGCAAGCTGTGAATAGTGCTGGGGAGATTGTGTCTCCTTGCCTAACACCTTTCTTTATGGGAATTTTGTTAATTTCTTTGTGCAGAACTATGGTTGCTGTGCAACCACTATATATATCTTCCAGCACCTTCACGTACGGCTCGTCTACCCCCTGATTTCGCACTGCCTGCATCACCGCCGAGGTTTCAACTCTGTCAAATGCTTTTTCGTAATCAATGAATGCTGTGTATAAGGGCTGGTTATACTCCGAGCATTTTTGTATCCCCTGATTGATGGTATGGATATGATCGATAGTAGAGTACCGTTTCCGAAAACCTGCTTGATATTTTGCTTGATTGCAGTCTAAGGTTGTCCTGATTCTATTAGCGATTACCTTAGTAAATACCTTATACGTAACAGACAGGAAGCTGATTGGTCTGTAAATTTTAAGGTCCTTAGAGTCCCCTTTCTTATGAATGAGGATAATGTTTGCATTCATCCATGGTTCCGGTACCGTCGCTGACACCAGGCACTGCGTATACAGGGTGGCCAGTTTTTCTAACACGATGTCCCCCCCGTCCTTCAGCAAATCTGTAGTTATCTGAATCTCTCCAGCTGATTTCCCCTTGTTCATATTTTCTAAAGCTTTCTTGACCTCGTCCATCGTCACTGGTGGAACGTCTGACTTTTTTTCTCTACCACCAATCTCATTACGGTCCTGACTTCTTAGGCTACTGTAGAGATCAGTATAGAACTGCTTGGCTACTTTGACTATCTTGTCCATATTCGCGATGATGTTGCCCGCCTTGTCCCTTATCGCATACATCTGGTTTTTGCCTATGCCCAATTTCTTCTTTACCGCTTTAAGGCTTCCCCCTTCTTTGCAGCATGCTCACTTTTATCCATGTTATACTTCTTTATATCGGCCACTTTGCGCTTAATGATTAGCTTTGATATCTCGGCCAATTCACGCTGGTCTGTTGGATTGGAAGCTTTCATACTGTGGCGTTTCTTAATCAAATCTTTCGTCTCCTTAGACAGCTTACCAGTATCCTCTCTAACTGTCCTACCACCTACTTCTACCGCGCACTCAGTAATGATATTTCTGAAATTATTGTTCCTTGCCTCTAGGGTAGTGTCGCCATCCTCAGTTAGAGCTGAATACCTATTCTGTAGCGAGATCCTGAACTCCTCTGCCCTCCCCCTTACCGCTAATTCGTTGATGGGTTTCTTTCTTACTAATCTATTGCGTTCCTTCTTCAGATTTAGGCTAATTCGGGACCTCACCATCCTGTGGTCACTGCATCGCACTTTCCCGATTACCTCTACATCCTTCACAATGGCGGGTGTTGAACACATTATGAAGTCGATTTCATTTTTAGTCTCTCCGTTAGGACTTTTCCATGTCCATTTCCGGTTCTTCCGTTTGCTGAAGAAGGTATTCATGATTCGTAAGTTATTGCGCTCTGCAAACTCAACTAGTAACTCCCCCCTGCTATTCCTAGAACCAATGCCATAGTCACCTACTGCCTTGTCCTCTGCCTGTTTTTTCCCTACCTTGGCATTGAAGTCGCCCATTAGTACAGTATACTGCGTTTTTACTTTTCGCATTGCCGATTCTACATCTTCATAGAAGCTTTCAACTGCCTGGTCATCATAACTACATGTAGGTGCATAGGCCTGTACAACCTTCAGTTTATACCGCTTATTAAGCCTAATTACGATGCCTGCAGCCCTGTCATTAATACTATAAAATTCATCTATATTACCCGCTATATACTTATTGAGAAGGAAACCTACTCCTAGTTGTCGCCTCTCCGGTAAACCTCGATAACACAGTACATGCCCATCCTTCAGTACAGTATATGCCTCATTCGGCCTCCTAGCCTCACTAAGCCCTATGACATCCCATTTCATGCCCTCTAGTTCCTCTAACAGCACTGCTAAACTAGCTTCACTAGCTAGGGTTCTAGCATTAAACGTTGCCAGGGTCAGTTTCCAATGGCGGCCTGTCCAGCGGAGCCAGGCTTTCTTAGCACCCTCTGCTGCGTCACAGGTCTGACCGCCGCCGTGGTCAGTTTTTCCGCAGCCGCTGGTGACTGAGGGCCGGGGTTTTATGGAGCTTATCATAGGAGGTTGTGGCCAATTACTGCACCAGGGTGGCCAACTCCTGTTCTGGTGAGGGAGTGCGTTGCCGGAGGTGTTCACCGGCATCAGGTCGCACCCCAAACCTGTGTATGCAATTCCATCGACACGCGGATTTTCTTTTTTTTTCTTTTTTTTTATCCGGTGGAGAATTGCGCGGCACCGGGATTTGAACCCCGGTCCTCTTGCATGCGAGGCGGATGTTCTACCGCTACGCCACCGCGTAGCCCTCATAACCTCTTAACCTCTTAACCTCATAAGCCCACCTAACTTTCTGGCGCACCCGGCTACGCTTTCCTTCCCTTGGAATCCCGTTTGTTACCCTATGCGACCATCGGTTATCCTCTCTTCGCACTACATGTCCTGCCCATGTCCATTTCTTCTTCTTAATTTCCACTAGAATGTCAGTAACTTGAGTTATTTCTCTGACCCACACTGCAGGCTTCCTATCTCTTTGTTACCCCTACCATTTTTCGTTCCATAGCTCTCTGGGTTGTTCTCAACTTAAGTAGAACTCTCTTGGTTAGCCCCCACGTTTCAGCCCCATAGGTGAATACAGATAAGATGCAACTGTTGTATACTTTCCTCTTGAGCGATACCGGTAAGCTGCTAGTCATAATCTGTGAGGGCTTGCCAAATGCGCTCCATCCCAATCTTATTCTTCTTGTTATTTCCTTTTCATGGTCCGGATCTGCGGTTACTACCTGTCCTAAGTAGACATATTCGCCCACTACTCCCAGTACTTCGCTACCTAATGTAAACTGCTGTTTCTTCCCGAGGCTGTTGAACATTACCTTAGTCTTCTGCATATTGATTTTCAAGCCTACCTTTCTACTTTTCCTGTCTAGGTCACCAATCATTATTTGCAGTTCATCCCCAGAGTTGCTTAGCAAGGCAATGTCATCAGCCAATCACCGATTACTGAGGTATTCTTCATCTACCCTTATACCTAACTGCTCTCATTCCAAGTATCTGAATACTTCCTCTAAGCAAGCTGTGAATAGTGCTGGGGAGATTGTGTCTCCTTGCCTAACACCTTTCTTTATGGGAATTTTGTTAATTTCTTTGTGCAGAACTATGGTTGCTGTGCAACCACTATATATATCTTCCAGCACCTTCACGTACGGCTCGTCTACCCCCTGATTTCGCACTGCCTGCATCACCGCCGAGGTTTCAACTCTGTCAAATGCTTTTTCGTAATCAATGAATGCTGTGTATAAGGGCTGGTTATACTCCGAGCATTTTTGTATCCCCTGATTGATGGTATGGATATGATCGATAGTAGAGTACCGTTTCCGAAAACCTGCTTGATATTTTGCTTGATTGCAGTCTAAGGTTGTCCTGATTCTATTAGCGATTACCTTAGTAAATACCTTATACGTAACAGACAGGAAGCTGATTGGTCTGTAAATTTTAAGGTCCTTAGAGTCCCCTTTCTTATGAATGAGGATAATGTTTGCATTCATCCATGGTTCCGGTACCGTCGCTGACACCAGGCACTGCGTATACAGGGTGGCCAGTTTTTCTAACACGATGTCCCCCCCGTCCTTCAGCAAATCTGTAGTTATCTGAATCTCTCCAGCTGATTTCCCCTTGTTCATATTTTCTAAAGCTTTCTTGACCTCGTCCATCGTCACTGGTGGAACGTCTGACTTTTTTTCTCTACCACCAATCTCATTACGGTCCTGACTTCTTAGGCTACTGTAGAGATCAGTATAGAACTGCTTGGCTACTTTGACTATCTTGTCCATATTCGCGATGATGTTGCCCGCCTTGTCCCTTATCGCATACATCTGGTTTTTGCCTATGCCCAATTTCTTCTTTACCGCTTTAAGGCTTCCCCCTTCTTTGCAGCATGCTCACTTTTATCCATGTTATACTTCTTTATATCGGCCACTTTGCGCTTAATGATTAGCTTTGATATCTCGGCCAATTCAATCTGGTCTGTTGGATTGCAAGCTTTCATACTCTGGCGTTCCTTAATCAAATCTTTCTTAATCCTCTCTAACTATAATACCGCCTACGTCTACCGCACATTCAGTAATGATATCTCTGAAATTATTGTTCCTTGCTTCTAGGGTAATGTCGCCATCCTCGGTTAGAGCTGAATACCTATTCTGTAGCGAGATCCTGAGCTCTTCTGCCCTCCCCCTCACCGCTAATTCGTTGATGGGTTTCTTTCTTACTAATCTATTGCGTTCCTTCTTCAGATTTAGGCTAATTCGGGACCTCACCATTCTGTGGTCACTGCATCACACTTTCCCGATTACCTCTACATCTTGCATAATGGCGAGGGAAGAACACACTATGAAGTCAATTTCATTTTAGTCTCCCCGTTAGGACTTTATGTCCATTTCCAATTCTTCCGTTTGCTGAAGAAGGTATTCCTGATTCTTAAGTTATTGCGCTCTGCACACTCAACTAGTAACTCCTCCCTGCTATTCCTAGAACCAATGCCATAGTCACCTACTGCCTGTTCTCCTGCCTGCTTTTTCTCTACCTTGGCATTGAAGTCGCGCATTAGTACAGTATACTGCGTCTTTACTTTTCGCATTGCCGATTCTACATCTTCGTAGAAACTTTCAACTGCCTGGTCATCATAACTACATGTAGATGCATAGGCCTGTACAACCTTCAATTTATACCGCTTATTAGGCCTAATTACGATGCCTGCCACCCTCTCATTAATACCATAGAATTCATCCACATTACCCGCTATATACTTATTGACAAGGAAACCTACTCCTAGTTGTCGCCTCTCTGGTAAACCTCGATAACACAGTACATGCCCATCCTTCAGTACAGTATGCCTCATTCGGCCTCCTAGCCTCACTAAGCCCTATGATATCCTATTTCATACCCTCTCGCTCCTCTAACAGCACTGCTAAACTAGCTCCACTAGCTAGGGTTCTAGCGTTAAACGTTGCCAGGGTCAGTTGCCAATGGCGGCCTGTCCAGCGGAGCCAGGCTTTCTTAGCACCCCCTGCTGCGTCACAGGTCTGACCGCCGCCGTGGTCAGTTGTTCCGCAGCCGCTGGTGACTGAGGGCTGGGGTTTTATGGAGCTTATCATAGGAGGTTGTGGCGAATTACTGCACCAGGGTGGCCAACTCCTGTTCTGGTGAGGGAGTGTGTTGCCGGAGGTGTTCACCGGCATCGGGTCGCACCCCAAACCTGTTTATGCAATTCCATCGGCACGCGGATTTTTTTTTTTTAATCCGGTGGAGAATTGCGCGGCACCGAGATTTGAACCCCGGTCCTCTTGCATGCGAGGCGAATGTTCTACCGCTACGCCACCGCTGCAATTAGCATGCTTATGAATTAAGAAATTACTGGAATATTAGACAATGTTTCATAAGGTAATTGCAGTGCTATTAGCAGCTCTCTTTGTGTCACCTGGGAGATGGCTTCTTGCGTGTTTAAAATGTTTAAAATAACTTCGCAATAGTATTTCTGCGGTGACATTGAAGCTGGAGATCCGCAGCAGTTTCAAATTCTCAAAACACAAAAAATTGCACCAATAAGGGCAGCCTCTAGGCGCCGTGTATGTTCTTTTCTGTGTCTGAAAGGATGCAGCGACACATTTATTGCACCACCCATGCATAAATTAAACGAGTGTGATTGCAAGGTTATCGGTGTACCATATATGATATAAATGTGCATAAGGGTACACACGTATTCTCACAATTTTTGAATGCATTTATTCAGTAAGTGGGGTATCAGGTAAGCGAATCATGTTTTCTTTCAACGATTTGGGCAGGCTTGATGGGCTGCTCCATAATTTGGTAATTAACTAGAATAGTGAAGTTAAATGCAAAACACCAATGATTCAAAAGGGTCCCGCACAAATTGGGGTTTAAAAGTGCAAGGATTATACTCATTATGAGCAAGAGTAGGGCACGCGGCGGGTTTTCCTTCTGTACTCAGTTCTATTCTTACCTAACTTTCTATCATATGTTCTAAAGACGTTGTAGCCGGGTTGTGCTTCTCTGGAACTATTAGGTGGGTCATGCTACCGTCGTGTTACTCTGTTAGATGGGTTTTCTAGAGTGTGCTTCTAAGCAGGGGCTGTTTTAATCTGTCCTGTCTGGAGATAAATTCGAAACATTCTTGTCATTAGCAATAATATGTCACCTGAAATAGGATTCCCCGAAAAACACAAGCAGATACATCAGGAACTAGTATCTGCATTGATAATTATAATCTGGGACACCATAGTTCAAGGGAAACAGGTTACTGACAAGCGATTTCATGGAGTGTTGAGTTTCTGTGTATGCACCACACTAGGGGCCAGCGTTGTTTAAAGCTATCTTTGCCTGTGCCTCTCGAAAGCAGCCAAAGCAAATGAAGATGCGAAGCAGTCTTGAGAAGGTGTTAACTGTAAATTTCACCTCACCTCTTTGTTTCTCTTGTAGATGTAAAACCAGTACCTTACACTTTCTTTGATGTGAGAGAAAGGGTTTGGGGCTACAGACATTCAAACGTATCTTTATTGCAACCGTCCTTACAGTGCTGTATTCACATAAACGTAAATATCGCAGAAAAGTACGCGGATCGAGTCTCCTTTTAGCGCACCATTAAAGGAAGCAGCGTTATTCGCGTCGTGTTTAGCAGGTGACTGGGCTTTTGGCGTGAGTCGCTTCTTTCATGAAATTTGAGCACACGCTACAATTAAGAAGACCGATTCTGGTAGATTCGTGAGCAGTGGCCTTGCGATGGCTGGAAACACCTAACCTGCAAAAGCGTCTTTCCCTTACGAGAAAAGTAAGGATTCGAGGTTGGCGCAGAGCAATGGCGACGTAGGTGACAAGGGCACACGGATGGAAAGACAAACAAGTGAGAAACAATTGCCCACGAATCTGCCAGATAGTGAAATCGGATTGGAACAGACAAGCTCGGTTTTATCGGCACTGCCTTTACCTCCATCTTCACAACGCCTGTGCTCCGCCCCATGCAATGAAGAAATGGAAAGAATTATCTGACCTGGGCAACTCAACTGCTGACTACCTTTGGCAACAGACCCTTCTTCAGCTCCCAGCCTCACAGCCGGAAGCGCAAGGCGGAGAACGTCATCCACACGGCAGGAAACGTTGCACTGCCCACCGATAGGCGTCGCGTTCTTTCCCAGAGAAGAAAGTACGCATTCTCACCCAGGAGGTCACAAGCAGAACTGCTGGGCATGGTGAGATAGGTATCCAGATTGGCATCCGTCGCCGAATCAGATATATGTGTGTGTCCGAAGAAGTCGATGCGTTGCTGCGCTGTAAGATTCCAGTGAATTCGGTTCCACTTGAGAACTGTGTCTTACTTGAAAGAACATTCGCTGCGTTTGCTTATGGCGAATAATGAAGGAGGTTTCCTAGTGCTCCCGTCGCATATTTATGCAACTAAGGGTCGCGAAGCTCTATTGCCGTGTTTTAGTGCAGCAAAGAAAGTCTCCTTGGCTAAAATCAAGGCTATACGGCCAAGGAACGGTGACAAGCATAACCCTAATGCCTTGTAAACCCTAATGTAAACGACTCAGTGTACAGCTATTCTTCAGTGCAAAGACGCACAAGCCGAGTTGCCCTTTTTGTGCAACCGTATCCGAGAATGGCTGTCACGAAATCGGCGCCCATTTTCATCAAGCCGGTACGGCGCGAGGCCCGCACGGCGTCGCGTGGAAGGCATGGAGAGCAAAGCCCCCTTCCCCGCGCGGGAGAGCGCGTAGCTTTGTACGCGTTGTTGTCACCCTCTTTCCCCTTGCCCGGGGAAGACGGTGGTTCATCGGCCTGGAATGCGCCAGAAAATTCGAGCATCTTCTATGGGACCTAGCCAATGACGACGCGCGGCTCGACGGGAGGAGAAGAGGGAGCTATAACCAGCAAAGCTATGTGTGTGTGCGCGCTAGCTTTGGCGCGTGTTAACAAACAGACGCGGCGCGCCCTATTTAAAGCGACCGCGCCGCTTGTTGAGTCAGTCAGTCAGTCAGTTCGTCAGTGTTTTGCGACGTGCTCGCCTCTACTTCGGCTGGACTCCCGGGGATCACCCGCTGCTGGCAAGCCCACGGACATTCAAGGGAGCGGCGCTCGTCTCGTATGGCGGCCACATCGTGACTCTTGAGGCGTCGGACTGCAACAGTGCCCGGTGAACAATTTGGTGTTTGTTTATGTAACTCTCTCGTGTTTGATCGGTTGTAAAGCCTCTGTGTTATTGAATCAATCTGTAGTTGCATGCTTAGCGTTTGTATTCTGTGAACCTCTCGTCTGTGTATTTCAAGCGATCTTGTGTATTCCTTTGTATCGTCTCTTGCTGTGCATAAATTGTGTTTTGTTTGTTACTTCTGACTCCGATCCTTACTCTGGTTTGAACCGGCGACCGCTGGGCACCAAACGACCACCCCCTTCTGTCACTACAAGGTAGTCGAATTCCGGCTGAGCTTGCCACGCAAGTCGAGGGCATCTCCTTTGCGACCGGGACAGCTACCCCCACTCACTCTAAGGGTGTCTGGGAGTGTGCGCACCGTTAAGGGCGCATCGTTAATAATACCCCCATAATTATTAACGGGTGACAATGGCACATGGCAAAAATCTGTAGCTGCCAGCGCTTGACCGTGTGCGTCTTCCATGCGTCCTTGCCTAAGTCTCGCTGTTCTTCAAGTGTTTCATTGGGTTATGCCATGGTCGTGCACTTCGTCGTTGCCGGTTCTTGTGGCGTCACGAGACCGCAAGAAACTGTACAGTTGACAGGCGCTGCCAACGTTGCTTTTGAAATCTCCAGGACCCTTTCCTGTCGATTTATATTGCTGCCCATAGGCCGCGCAGGCGCTGTCGTGCAGCCTCGGTAGAGTAGGAATTTGTATATCTGGTGGTCTTTCAGTTAATGCCAATGCCAATGAATGAATGTGCGTGTGATAATAGTTGCACATTTAAACATTACTAATTAGACGAAAATCAACGTGCATGTCGGGTACGGAATCTGTGAACCACGCGCACTGTAACCATAATTTTTGTACCGGCCAGTAGTATCGGACCATACTTGTCGGTGTGAAAGTAGGATGGGTCTTTCATGTGCACTAGAGGAACGAGGTGGTAGTTCATTTACATCGTGCTTCGAGTCCAAACTCACCGAAGATGCGGTCCAGAGATCCACGATAGTGCGCAAGCGAGCATCTGCATGGGGAGCCGGTAAACGGGAGCTTAGTGCTGCGGCACTACTACATGCATTCTTGCAAAAACCCCATGTCTGAAGCCGATTTGACCTTTGACCTTTCCGACGGACTTCACGTGACTGATACTGCGCCTGTCCTTTCCGGTCAACCAATTATAAAACGTCGAACTTTGATGCGTTCAACGGAACGCTGGTTTCTTTCGACAATGGGCGCGCGATCGCGTACCGCGTGCAGCAGCAACGCTCAGGCTTTCGATTCGTATCCGATGCTATCGCTAATAAGAGCATTGCTTTAAGATCACATCTGTGAAGCATATGCTATGTGGTCTGAAATCACGGCCGCCTGATTAACACAGCAAAATAATGCCTAATAATTCAGATAAAGCAGACCACATCCTGTCACAACGCCCTGCTGCTGCACGATATTCCGCGATTAAATGATTTAAACCGTCTGTGTTTTCGTGCCTCCAATGTTAGAGCGACAGAGTCAAATTCCTCTACGTCCAGAAAATCCGACATTGCTGTGGTCGGCGTCGGTGTTTTGAGCTAAAAAATCATGAGCACGGCTCCGGCACGGGGCATCGCGCATGTGGCGTAGCCGGACGTCAGTTTGTGTAATGCTACAAGACCACGTGAGGCAACCAGGTTGGTAGGCGGCGCAAAATCAAGCTTCGCTTTTCAGTTCACTTTGAGGTTGGTGGCGCCCAAAAAGACAGGTTAGAGAAAAATAGTCAGGGAAGGAGAAACTTTCAACTGTTTGTTCACAGTGGAATGGAGGGAAAAGAATTAAAATGGAAAGGAGGAACCAAACATGTTCGCGAGGGGTAACTAAGCTGATCAGAGCACATGCTCCAGGCATGCAGCCTCTCACCGGGTTTTATCTATAAACCTCTTCATTATTATACATTGCAATATTTTTTCTGCTTACACAGTCACTACCTTATGTGCGTGCAAATCTGTGCTAATCCCTCATTGTCAATTAGCCAAGCAAAACCATTCCAAACCATCACGTGCAGTCCATTCGTTAAACCTAGGCTAATTTTGCTCGACATCGTATACAGCCCATTCCACTGACAACGCGCCATTGCTGTGACCTGGCATCGCGCGCCCAAAGTCGCCAAACGAAAAAAACAAGCACCCTCTGTCGAGTCAACTCTTCCAAGATTTTTGAAACACACTTCCCTTCGTACCATAAATGGTTGGAATGTCTTAGCTATGACAGCATTAATGTCAAAGACTCCTTAAAAATTAGGAGATTAGTGTCACGAAAGTTATCGGCTTTGTGTTTTCAATTTCTTAAAATGATTTTGGTATTGCATCATTGCATTGTGTTGCCTCTTCTGCTATGGTTCTCAAAGACCTGCAGTATCCTGTAAATGAAGAAAATTAGCTGGGGTTTAACTTTAGTTAAACCCGGTAGGTTGCGTAAACAAAGCCTACGTAGCTCCTTTCTTTTTATCAGCATATCAAATGGTCGGGCAAAGCGAGCGAACACGAATTTTTCATACTCTGTTTCCACCTCTTCTCCACATTCCGAATCATCTGTCGAAAGCGCAGCGCCTCCCCCTCAGCGACGCCAGCGCCTCCACTCGGCAGAGGCGCAGCTGTATTTGCGATGCGGCCTGGCCACCGACCGGATTTACCCGACGGCTTGAAGAGGGGGTCCATCTGCGGTCGCTCTTGTTGCTATGACAATGATGGCCATCTGCGGCGTGTCGTGGCTACCGACCGGGTTTACCAAGATAATTTGTTGGGCGAGTTGGTAAACATCCATTGTTAATAGAAACCAGCGCTGTTTTTTGTTAACTGGGTTTACCCGAAGGCTTGAAAAGGCGCCCCATCTGCTGTCCCTCTTAAGGTCAAACGTGGCTACCGGCCGGGTTTATGCTATGGGCTGAAGCCTGGCGTAGTATTGCTTACGCAATAAAAATAAATAAAATGTTATTTGCGTTAAAATCGATGTGAAATAAATCAGCTTCACATCAGAGTACCAAGTGCCGACTACTTTGTTCTGATGATGCTCTCTGCTCAGAGTACCATTCATGCGCACCAACCAAACACTTTGCCTATTGATTGGCTGCAAATAAAAATGAGAGGGTTTCAATGCTGATGAACCGAATATGGAGCGAAAGATTTGGCTTCTTCACGAAGGGGTACCCTCCCATAAAAACGAAGGACATACGAAAGCCAGAAGGTCAAAAATTATTCAGAATGAAGGCGTTGACACACAAGTTCTTCGGAAATTAACAAGAAGATTTTGAAGCCACGGGCAGCGGTATGCATGGTGAGTGTCTAGGCAGCGTCTCCAGTACTGTAGTTATTTTAAATGACAGTGTACGTGTATAAACGAACGATAGATCATTACATGATAAGGTATGCGCGAACAAAAACTACTTTGCGGGAACAAAAAAATTTCCGCTTGAACCAAGAGTGCCAATGACGTAGTCAGTGCGCTAGAATTCGCTGCATGGAACGCACTTCGCACTTGCAACACAAATTAATCCACGTGGACCCCAGAGTAAAACTTGCCTGCTGCACTACGTTCAAGGGAGCAGGCGAACTGCCGCTTCCGCCGGCGCTTTTGGAAGGCTTTCAGTATCTATCAGGCACCTGATAGCTCCGCTGATCTTGCGGATTGATCCCATTACCAGTTCAGTGACCGCTTACTTAAGACTGATTGTGGGGCAGCTTCAGTGTTTTTTTACCTTAAGAGCAACAGTAATGCTGCAGTAATGAGGTTTACCGGAGAGGCAAGAACTAGGAGTAGGTTTCCTTGTCAATAAGCATATAGCTGGTAATATAGATGAATTCTATAGTATTAATGAGATGGTGCGAGGCATCGTAATAAGGCTTAATAAGCGGTATAAACGGAAGGTTGTAGAGACCTATACACCCACATGCAGTTATGATGACCAGGCAGTTGAAAGCTTCTATGAAGATGTAGAGTCGGCAATGCGAAAAATAAAGACGTAGTACATTGTATTAATGGCCGACTTCAATGCCAAGGTAGGGAAAAAGCAGGCAGGAGACCAAGCAGTAGGTGACTATTGCATTAGCTCTAGGGATAGCAGGGGGAATTACTAGTTGAGTTTGCAGAGCGCAATAACCTAAGAATCATGAATACCTTCTTCAGCAAACGGAAGAACCGGAAATGGACCTGGAAAAGTCCTAACGGGGAGACTAAAAATGAAATTGACTTCATACTGTGTTCAACTCCCGCCATTATGCAAGATGTAGAGGTAATTGGAAAAGGGCGATGCAGTGACCCTAGGATGGTGAGGTCCCGTATTAGCCTAAATCTGAAGAAGGAACGCAGCAGATTAGTAAGAAAGAAACCCATCAACGAATTAGCGGTGAGAGGAAGGGCAGAAGAGTTCAGGATCTCGCTACAGGATATTCAGCTCTAACCGAGGATGGCGACATTACCCTAGAAGCAATGAACAATAATTTCAGAGATATCATTACTGAGTGCGCTGTAGAAGCAGGCGGTAGGATAGTTATAATACCGGTAAGCTGTCTAAGGAGACGAAAGATTTGAATCAAAAACGCCAGAGTATAATTCCAATCAAACAGACCAGATAGAATTGGCCGAGATATCAAAGCTAATCAATAAGCGTAAGGTCGACGATATAAGGAAGTATAACATGAACAAAATTGTGCATGCTGCAAAGAACAGGGGAAGCCTTAAAGCGGTAAAGAAGAAATTGGGCATTAGCAAAAACCATATGTATGCAATAAGGGACAAGGCAGGCAACGTCACGAAAGTCAAAGTACGATAGTCAAAGTAGCCGAGGAGTTCTATGCAGATCTCTACAGTAGCCAAAGTAGTCAGGACCGTAATGAGATTGGCGGTAGGGAGAAACCGTCAGACGTTCCACTAGTGACGAAGGACGACGTCAAGAAAGCATTATAGAAACTATTAAAAGGGGGAAATCAGCTGGAGAAGATCAGATAAGTACAGATTTGTTTAATGACGGGGGGATATCGTGCTTGAAAAACTGCCCACCCTGTATACGCTGTGCCTGTTGTCATCGGCGGTACCGGAACCACGGAAGAATGCAAACATTATCCTCAATCATAAGAAAAGGGACTCTAAGGACCTTAAAAATTACAAACCAATCTGCTTACTCTGCGTTATGTATAAGATATTTACTAAGGTAATCGCTAATAGAATCAGGACAAGCTTAGACTACAAGCAAGAAAAGGATCTAGCAGGGTTTCGGAAACGGTACTCTACTATCGATCATATCCATACCATCAACTAGGTGATAGAAAAATGCTCGGAATATAACCAGCCCTTATACATAGCATATACATAGTCATAGCATAAAAGCATTTGACTAAGTTGAAACCTCGGCGGTGATGCAGGTATTGCGAAATCAGGGGGTAGACGAGCCGTACGTGAAAGTGCTGTAAAATGTATATAGTGACTGCACAGAAAACATAGTTCTGCATAAAGAAAGTAACAAGATTCCCATTAAGAAAGGTGTTAGGCAAGGAGACACAATCTCCCCAGTACTATTCACCGAGTGCTTAGAGGAAGTATTCAGAGACTTGGAATGGCAGCAGTTAGGGATAAGGGCAGATTGAGGATACCTCAGTAATCTGCGATTTGCTGGTGACATTGCCTTGCTAAGTAACTCGGGAGATAAACTGCAAATAATGATTGATGACCTAGACAGGAAAAGTAGAAAGGTAGGCTTAAAAATAAATATGCAGAAGACTAAGGTAATGTTCAACAGCCTCGGGAAGGAACCGCAGTTTACGTTAGGTAGGGAAGCACTGGAAGAAGTAGGTGAACATGTTTACTTAGAACAGGTAGTAACCGCAGATCCGGACCATGAAAAGGAAATAACAAGAATAAGATTGGGATGGAGCGCATTTGGCAAGCACTCGCAGATTATGACTAGCAGCTTACCGGTATCGCTTAAGAACAAAGTACACAACAGTTGCCTCTTACCTGTACTCACCTATGGGGCTGAAACGTGGAGGCTAACAAAGAGGGTTCTACTTAAGTTGAGGACAACTCAGAGGGCTATGGAACGAAAAATGGTAGGGGTAACATTAGGAAATAGGAAGCGTGCGGAGTGGGTCAGAGAAATAACTCAAGTTACTGACATTCTAGTGGAAGTTACGAAGAAGAAATGGGCATGGGCAGAACATGTAGTGCGAAGAGAGGATAACCGATGGGCTCTTATGGTAACAAACTGGATTCCAAGGGAAGGAAAGCGTAGCAGCGGGCGGCAGAAAGTTAGGTGGGCGGATGATGTTAAGTTCGCAGAGGTTAAGTGGATGCAGCTAGCACAGAACCTGGTTAATTGGAGAAATATGGGTATAGTGGGTATAGTCAGGCTGATGATGATGATGATGATGATGATGACTGTATCAGCCGATTCGCGTCGTCTTGCCAACTTCGGTAACTGGTTCGGTGAAGTGCTTTCTTGCCGAATGAGTGGCTTTACTACCTCAAATTCTTATATAGAGCAGACCTATAGGTGTATAATAAATAAATAAAGACGTAATACTAACACGCAACTAAACTCTCCAGGAAACTGTCCTACAGCAGCAGTTCAACGCGTGTTATCCCACTTAGTTCATCACGTTGGCGCTTCCGAGAATTGGCTCCACGGTATATGTCCTCGCGCCCATAGCGGCGGAACACCCGAGGAAAAGCGTTGCTGTTTACCATGGTAACGGCACATGCTCAGTAGTGGCCTTTGCCCGGCTGCACGAAATTGGCGTCTTTCGCTAGAAAAATGCGATCTCCTTTGGTCATGCTTTCGCTCGCTTACTGGCTCGAAGCGTGAAAGTTATGCATGCTATTTGTGCACTGATGCTTGACTTTTAATACAATGCAAACAGTTCTACAGAGAGTGAGACCAAAGGCGCAGTTTAGCGCACCCCTGGTCACGTTTCTTTAGTAAATGTGCTAAAGAGATGGTGAGTTGCTCCGTCGAACTATATCATATCGCCAAAATGAAATTTAAGGTTGGAAATATCTGACTGCTCTTGGGTATTTATCACTAAGCGAGTAGTCTGTCATCCAGTGTGGCCGCGTTCACTTGGCATTTGCTGGTTACAAATGGGCACAGGATAATACTCGGGATCAGCTTTTAATTGTACTGGGGCATGCTGGGACTTCTTAGACATTCTTTCAAAAATGCCATGGTACACTGAGGACAGACTAGGCACCACTGATTTAGATCGCATATTGGCAGATCAAAGATCGGCATCACAATATGACATGTTTGAAAGCCAAATAATGGTAAAGCTCACGTTTTTTCCGAAGGCGATGTTGGAGAAGGGAACTGAGAGGAAAGAGGCCACAATTACGATCTCTCGATAGTACAGTAACCCAACAGCCTCTCTCCTTCCCATTAATTGGACAATTAATTGGGCAAGTATCATTAGGGCTAACAAGTACCTATAAATGCAACGTTAACGCTAACGCCGGGAAGATGGTAAATGACCTAAGGGCTGTTGATTGCTCTGTCGCAAGGCACACTGTAAACTCAAAACCACCCAAAGAGGAGTGAATAGCACGCGGTCTAACGCGCTCTCAAAAAGTGTTTTTTTTTTACCCCTCATAAAAGGAGTATCTGCTTTACTCTCGCGTACGGAAATGTATTTAAGGTTTTACTTTACATTTTACTTTAATCAGTAAAGGGGTTCTTTTTGGAGTACATGTCGGGTCACTAAGGAGTTCTCGCGGCATCTGATCGTACTGCTAAATACTCCTTTGAGGAGTATTTTGGCACATTGCTTTGAAGTCGTTTAAAATTTTTACTTTTATAATGCGGCAATCAGGGCGCCAAAGGAGTATTGTTCACTTCATTAGGGAGCTCACTTTAAATTCAGCGCTCGCACACAAGTCTAATTTTAGAGCTTTGTATTTTAAAGTGAATGCATAAATGAAGTTACAAACATTGCTTTGAATAAGTGATTTTATTGCTACAGAACATTTCAGCCCAGTATTTGACAGCTGGCTTTGGAACTTTCAGAGAAGCAAATGTGGAATGCCTGACCTGCGCTCTTCGTGGGTGCACAAGCTGCACACTCTCTTTCATGGCCATTGATGCGATGGGGCGAATAGAAACAAGCGTCGCTTGCTGACCTTTTACCTGTGAAGAATAAAAATGAAAAAAAAAAAATTACTGCCGCATTGGTACATTCGCTTTGCTTTTGGCTGGTTTACTACACTCGGAGCAGTGTGACTGATTTTGCACTCGAGCGTATTACAATTATGGAGCTAAGTGAGCGAAAAAGTGAGCGATGCGACCAGGCAGCGTAGTGAATGCGATAATGGTTCGCTCCATTGCATACTGAGGAAGATACATGCACGCGACAGCGCGAACGGAACGAAACGGAGACGACGCTATAACAAAGCGAAAAGTTCGTACAAGCGAAAAAGCAAAGTTCGTACAAAGCGAAAAAATTGCGCGGTAATGCACAATCTCAATGAAACACTGCAAACGAAAGAAGGCGTGCGAAATGAGCGGCAATGACGTACGCTTCTCGCTTCGTGCTATTGGTTGATTGCGCATACACTTTTGGGCGAATGAGCGAAATTTGCTATTTCGTCAGATCCGGTGAGCGACGAGAATGGGGCTGCTAACAGTATAAAGGGAGCTAAATTATGGGAGAAAGCATGGACGCTAGGGCATACATTACTCGTCGACCCTGATAAACCTACGCGCATTGGTGACAGGGATACGTGCCCTGACCTTACCTTTACCAGAAATATCCTCGATGCGAGATGGGAAAATCTAAATACAAACATAGGAAGCGACCACTATGTACTATGTACCACTTTCCGAGCCACGCATTGCAAAATGCGTCGCCAGGAAGTGAAGCACACGAACTGGGACGCCTTTAGATATGTCCGCTCGCAAAGGCCAGATTTAAGACAATGGGGGGGGAAGCGTCTGTTGCAAAACGCCGCAATAATAATAATAATAATAATAATAATAATAATAATAATAATAATAATAATAATTGGTTCAGAGGAAGGGAACGGCGCAGTATCTGTCGCATTTGCTTTGTGGACACCTGAACCGCGCCGTAAGGGAAGGCAGGAAGATAGGAGTGAAAGGGGAAAGAGAGAAAGAGCAACCGTAGTGGAGGGCTACGGAGTAATTTCGACCACCTGGGAACCTTTAACATGCGCTGACATCGCCCAGCACACGGACGCCACTTCGTTTCGCCTCCATCGAAACGAAGCCGCCGCGGTCGATTTCGAACCGGGGAACTCCGGCACACTAGTCGGGCACCTGACCGCTGCACCACCCCGGCGGGGCCAGGACCCCACAAACACTTCAAAAACTGTGAAACTGGAGGACAGCAGTCCCAGCCCGGATGCTAAGCTAGTGCACATAATGGAAGCACAAAGGAGTATTCATGCTCGATGACGTAAAAATAAGCCCAACCAACGTTTAAAAATTCGGCTAACCCGGCTTGAAAAGGAAATCGATGCTTACTCGTGGGAATTTAGCCGAGAACAGTGGCATGAGACTTGCGACCGCCTTAATGGGCAACTGGGCAACAAGAACACATGGTTTCTACTTAGACATTGTAGGGCTCGTGGCGCGCCGCGCATTCGAAGGCCGCGCCACTTCCCAATGCTCCCTGCGCGGTGCCCGTTTCCCTCTCCCCACTCGCTCGGGGATAACCGGTCCCGCGCAAGGGGGCTATAAAAGAAGGCACGCGCCGCCGTCTCGCCCTCTCTTGGTCCCTGGCTCCTAGTTCCTGCTTCGCTCCTGGCGCTCTCCACGGAAACGACCCGCAGCCACCCGGACGACGACCTAGCACCGACTTCGACGATCCCTGTGAGATTAAAGATGTTTGTCATACAGCCCACTGTGTGTTTGTCGTGCGCATCCCTCGGGCAGAGGAATCGCCCACAACTGGCACCCAACTGGGGCTGAATTAGCACCCATGTGGACGATTTCTCTGCCAACGTGGCGGCGCACGGCAACACGACGGGCCGGTCCTTTGTATGTTAGGCGCGACGCCATTTTGAGTTTAGGGCTATCGTGTGTGCAGATGACGCGGAGTGTAGTATAGTAGTGTTTGTACAGTGTTTTAATTTTGTTTTAGGTTATGTGTGTGTTTTTTAGTGTCGGGCGGTTTGTGTTTTAATTTTTTTGTGCATATGTTAGTTTTATGAAGTGTTTAGCCTTTGTGACTAGCCTCCTGACGCGGGCTAGGTGGTAGTCGTGGCGTGCAGCAGTTCTGCGGCACCCGGCCGGCTTTAGTTGTTGAGTGCAATTCCTGCGAGAAAAGACGTGCCAGATAGGGCCGCTGCTTCGGACGCCAGTGCGTCCGGAAGTGAGGTGAGGGACGCGGTAGAGTCTGCGCAGGTTACCGATGCGGCCGCCATGATGAGGCAGATGAACGAAGTGTTGTCGGTGTTCACCCGTCAGCTCGGTTCGGTGGCTAGTGCCAACCAAGCCACAGCGGCGGCGACAGTCTCGCGTCCGCGGATAAATGTAGAGGTTCCCTCCTTTTCCGGCTACACGGACGTGAAGTCAGTCCACGAGTTCTTGCAAGAGCTCGAGGATTATCAGACGGCACTGGGTTCCCTAGACGACGTGGTGCTAGCGCAGGTAATCCCCGTGGCACTTGTTGAGAGCGCGGCGCGGTGGAGGCGCTGCCAGCCGGCCTTCCAGTCGATGGCAGACTTCACAGGTCGCTTCCGCGCCGAGTTCTTGCCGCCCGATTACGAGCGCCGGATGCTTGAGGAGCTAGCGTTGCGCACACAGCACCCAGAGGAGAGCCTCCTCGAGTATGTACGCGCAATGCAGGAGCTCTACAAGAGGGCAGATCCCACGGCAACCGATCTAGAACAGGTCACGCGCATGATGAGGCAATGCCATGCGCGCTTCAAGCCGTATTTGCGGGGACGTGGTTTTGCAAACCTCGAGGCCCTAGCACAGCAAGCGAAGGTAGTACATGCGGATTTACTCGCTGAATTGCGCTACCAGCCACCCCCAGGCCAGCCGAATCGCTAGAGCCGCGATGCGCCTGGGCCGGAGGCCAAGACTCCGTGCCGCGCGCCAGAGGCGCAGACGTAATGACGGTAGGGCAGGAAAGGCCAGCGGAAGGCTCCGCGATTCCTCGCGCTCTTGACCCGTACGCGTTCGAGCAGCGGCATCGAACTGGGCTCGCCGGCGACGTCCGCACAGGCGCGGAGAGAGGGGAAAGACGTCCCCAGCCGCTTCGTGGAACGCGGCATCCCACGACCGCGCGGCAGGTGAACGATCGGCTTTGCAGGAATTGCAACCAGCGGGGCCACGTGGCACGAGAGTGTCAAGCAAGGCGTATGCAGGGAAACGCGGACCGCCGGCGGCCATAATTGGTAACACCAGCCTTTCGCCGTCGGCGGGAGAATTTCGTGGTAGCCACGGCGGAAAATGGGAAATGTACTCCCACGTCGCGTCACCGGGCGACCGCCCCGGGGGCGCAGAGGCTTTTGTCCCCCTCGCCTGTAGAGCGCAAGGAATGTTGTCGCTCTCGAGCCCTTTTATGCTAGTGCGGTTAGCTGGTCAAAGCTACTCGGCACTCATTGACACGGGCTCAACTCTGTCACTGGTCGGTGATGATGTGTTCGAGGCCTGCCGTAGATGTAACATCCCTGTCAGGCCAGCAGAAACCCCTTTGAGCTTAGCAGCAGGGACGACAAAAGCGGAGCGGTGCGTCTGGTCCTGCGTTTTGACGGCAGGAAGCGGAGGCATCGCTTCGTCTATCTGCCCGGCTTAGCCATACCAGTTATTCTGGGAAGAGATTTTCTTTCGAGCGAAGGCATTGTGCTTGACATGGGAGAGAACGGCTATCGCTACAGCCCCTTCACCCCCCTCATTCCCTTTGTTAGCGCACCCAAACAGGAATGCGTCGCTCAGCGGGCGAGCGTCCACGCTTGTGTGGCAGAGGGCTCTCCCGCGACACTGAATGGTAGCCCATTAGAAGCAATTATCGTGTCCTTCTCAGGAACCAGTAGTCAGCGCCGAAGGCTCGTGGAATCTTTACTCCCGTTTTCGGATTGCTTCACAGAGAAACCAGGCAGAACCGACTTGCTTCAGCACGAGATCGAAACGGGTGATGCGCGTCCTTTCAGATGTAACCCGCGGCCGTTAAGCGCGCATAAGAGACAGCTTCTCGACAGCGCCCTTGATGAGATGATAAGATACCGACGCGGTGAGACCCTCACAAAGTCCCTGGGCGTCCCCAGTGGTTCTAGTGCCAAAGAAAAATGGTTCGGTCAGGCTGTGTGTTGATTATCGAAAGCTCAACTCACTGACGCCTACGGTTGCGTACCCTTTCCAGTCGATCGAGGCTGTGATGTACGCGTTAGGAAACGCAAGGTTCTTCACAGTCCTGGATGCAAGCAGAGGGTACCTGCAGATTGAGGTGGCGGAAGGTGACATTCAGAAAACCGCATTCACCTGTCACCGCGGGCTCTTCGAATTTACTCGACTCCCGTTTGGTTTGTCTAATGCACCGAGCACGTTCATGCGATTGATGGACATCGTGCTGGGCGATGCAAGGTTCAACTACGCGATGGCGTACCTCGACGACGTCGTGATATTCTCACAGTCGTTCGAAGAGCAGCTCATTCACCTGAATTCCGTTCTTGAAAGAATGAGACGTGCGGGTATAACTATCAACCCAAAGAAAGTGCAGTTGGCATCAAAGAGAGTGAACCTCTTGGGATTTGTGGTTGATGATGACACTTTGAGACCGAACGATGGCAAACTGCGGGCAATTCTGAACTACCCCTCCCCGGCGGACGTGAAAAGCTTGCAGAGGTTTTTGGGAATAGTTGCATTCTACAGACAATTCATCCCTAGTTCAGAGCTCGCTAGGCCGTTGAACCAGCTGTTGCGGAAAGGCTCGAAGTGTGTCTGGGGCAAGGAACAGAACGACGCTTATGTTGCCTTGGCTCGCGCGGTAGCGAACACCGCTAGTTTGCGCCTCCCGACCTGAACAATTCCGTTTGTCTTGCAGACAGATGCTAGTGATGCCGGTGTAGGAGCTGTTTTGTTGCAGGAACACGAGGGCAAGCTGCGCCCTGTCGCGTTCGCTAGCCGCACGCTCACATCGGCGGAGCGGAATTACTCCGTGACCGAAAAGGAATGCCTAGCGATAATGTTCGCCTTATCAGAGTTCGACATGTACCTAGACGGAGCGGTTTTCACCGTGCAGACAGATCACCAGGCACTTTCGTGGTTAAAGAGGCTGAAAAACCCCGCAGGCAGACTCGCGAGATGGGCGCTGACGTTGCAACGTTACTCGTACGCCATTGAGTACCGCCAGGGCAGCATGAATAAGGTGACCGATGCTTTATCGCGCGCACCATTGAAGGCTGGCACAAGCGCAGAAGAGGCGCAGACCAGCATTGCTGAAAGCGGCGTCGCCGCTAGTGGAGAGGAGGAGAGGGTGGACGCGAGTGTCGCGCCCTGCGTAGTTAAAGAGAGAAAGGAGGCGGAGAGATTTGCCGCGCGGTGCTGCGAGAGAGAGAAGGCGCAGCAGCTGGTGGCGGCGACTACTCGCCTGCCAAGAAGCGAGGCAGAGAGAAATCTGTCATGGGGAATAGCGGTCAGTAGGGAAGAGCTAATTGAGGCCCAGAAAGCAGACGGTCTATGCCAGCGGTTGCTGACAGAGCTTGCGAGTAGTGCAGCTTGCACCGGGAACGCTGAGGGCAAGTACGACGCGTATCTGCTGGGCGATGACGGCTTACTGCTCCGCTACATCCCCCAACTTGATGAGGAAGAGGCGATTGCATCCCCCTTCCGAGTCGTGGTCCCGAGGAAGTTGCGGAAACGATTCCTCCAGCACTTCCATCACTCAGCGCTGGCAGGTCATGGCAGCGGCAGTAAGACTTACGATAAGTTATGCCGCGTCGCGACCTGGCCAGGTATGAGAAAGGATGTGCTGGGTTACGCCCGTACATGTCCTGTTTGCCAGGTAGCCAAGCCTCGGGCGGGGAAACCCGCTGGCATGATGAAGCCGGTAGTTAGCAACTATCCGTGGCAAGTGGTCGCGTGCGATATCATGGGACCCCTCCCTCGCTCCGCGCGCGGACACCAATATATCCTGGTAATAACGGACCACTATTCCAAGTGGGTTGAGGTTTTCCTCCTTAGGAAGCTTGTGTCAGAACGGATTTGGGAGAAATTGTTGGAGACATTCACTCGTTTCGGTTTCCCTTCCGACCTGATTACAGACAATGCCTCGTATTTCACAAGCAAAGTCTTTGTTGATTCCTGTCGGGCGCTTCAAATCCGCCACAGGAAAACGAGTCCCTACCACGCTCAGAGCAACATAACCGAGAGAGTGAATCGGAATGTTAAGAGTATGCTGGTCGCGACGACCGAGCAGCACAGAGATTGGGACGCACGGCTGTCCGAACTGGCTTTCGCCACTAGAACAACCGTGAACAGGTCGGTGGGTATGACACCTGCTTACTTGAATTTTGGGAAAGAGATCGCTTTTCCGCTAGAGAACGCCCTACTTGACGCGGCGGGGCCCGCGCCCCCTCCGCTTGCACAGTCCGCGGCAAACCTCCGCGAGCGCCTTGAGGCAGCGCAGCGCGCGGCTCGTGAAAACCTCGATGTCGCGCGCATGGAGCAAGCGGATCAGTACAACAAAGGTCGTCGTCACGTCGTTTTCAACACGGGTTACTTGGTACTGAAAAGAACGCACCCGCTTAGTAACGCAGCGCGTGGTTTCGCCGCGTCGCTAGCGCACAAGTGGGTTGGACCGTTCGAAGTTACGGCACGGACTACGCCACTCACCTACCAGCTGCGGTTGTTGGCGAGTGGTGAAACCGCTGGTCCGGTGCACGTCGCAGACTTGAAAGCTTACCACCTTCGCAAGAACGATAACTGCGAAGCGGAGGAAGCTCAAAGCGATGCAGCGATCTCCCCCGAAGTAAGGCGTACAGGTAGCAACCCGGTTCGCAACCGACGCTATAACCTAAGGCCAAGGTAGTGCACTACTTTGTCTAACGTCTTTGCTTCTTTCAGAATGCATTCTGATAAGATTTTGCAGCAGCCAGATGAACTACCGTCGCTGGGGCGGGAAACCGCACCCAGCGCATGGTTCAAGGAGGGGCCACTTAAACAGGGGGTACCCCCCTAGTTTGTAGTGGTTTGTGGCCCATCATTGTGACCAGCGCGGCCATGCTGGCCGTCTTCAACGAGTTGGATTGGAGCCCGCTGCCCAGGCCTGGAGTACGGGCCTCAGGAAGCCAGGTGTGCCCGTGGCGGAAACGCCTGCTGCAATGTGCATCCAGCACGGCGCCACGTGGAAAGGGGTCAACGATGTAGAGCAGCAGCTCAGGGCCGCTGCCAGTCGTATCCGTGGCCGAGCCCAGTTGCGCTGTGACCCCGTGGATGTGGCCGCTGCCAGAGAGGGACCAGCCGGAACAGTCCCGTCATGCCTGCTGCTTCTCCCGTCCCACGGACCAGCTGAGATGGCATTACGCCAGAGCCAGGCGACAAGCCTTCATATTTTACTCCAACCCGGGCTCGAACATGGACATGGACCGGCTGTTGGCGGAGCCCGGGTCGGATGCTGAGGGGAGGGAAGATGTAGGGCTCGTGGCGCCCGCGCATTCGAAGGCCGCGCCACTTCCCAATGCTCCCTGCGCGGTGCCCGTTTCCCTCTCCCCGCTCGCTCGGGGATAACCGGTCCCGCGCAAGGGGGCTAAAAAGAAGGCACGCGCCGCCGTCTCGCCCTCTCTTGGTCCCTGGCTCCTCGTTCCTGCTTCGCGCCTGGAGCTGCTGCACGGAAGACGACCCGCAGGCCGCAGCCCCCCGGACGACGACCTAGCACCGACTTCGACGAGCCTTGTGAGATTAAAGATGTTTATCATACGGCCCACTGTGTGTTTGTCGTGCGCATCCCTCGGGCAGAGGAATCGCCCACAACATTTAATCGATCCTCCTAGAACTAAGGCCGAATCTTACAAGAACGTAAATAGAATCTCGCAATATTACCAAGGCACCGACGAAATGTTCATCACCACATTAAAAGATCCGTACGTTAACACCTCCCAGGATACACCCACGCCAGATGGGTACTCAGAATTGGATAATCCCCAGATTAATATCTACTTAAATGTAGCAGAGATCAGAGCTGTTCTTAACCAAATTCACACCACCTCGGCACCGGGGGAAGATTGCATCATCAATAAGCTCTTACGGACCTCTTCAACAGGTACTGTACAGAGGGCAGCGTCCCTGAGGTATGGAAGCATGCTAAAATTATATTCATACACTCTTAACCTGGTTCCACATACATTCCACTTATTAAGCGGAACTTTTTTTAAAGTTCCACTTCTAACTGGAACCAATGTGAAACGAGATTAAGAGTGTACCTAAATCGGGCAAAAGACTCGAGATGGGGAACCTCCGCCCAATCCTGGCCTCGGCGGCCGCTTTTCGATGGAGGCGAAAAGCAAGGCGCCCGAGTGCTGTGCGATGTCAGTGCACGTTAAAGAACCCCAGGTGGTCGAAATTTCCGGAGTCCTCCACTACGACATCTCTAATAGCCTCAGTTGCTTTGGGACGTTAAACCTCACAAGTCAAATCAAATCAATGTCGCTAACGTCATGTTTCGGGAAGGTAATGGAACGCGTTGTCTTTAACAAAGGCTCCTTATGCACACCCATGCGGAAAGCACGTTTCCCCCTTCATGATTGGGTTTCGAACAGTGCTTTCGACTCAGGACATCATGTGGCAAGTTTAACATGACATTCTAGGTTCAAATCTCATAAGAGCCACGCGAACCATTCTGAGACTCGATGTTAGTAAGGCCCTCGAGAATGTGGCAAACGCTTCCATCGTCACTGACCTCTCACAGATGAACGTAGGCAAACGGACATATGACTACATCGCTATCTTTCTGAATGCGCGTACGGCTACACTCCATTTCGTTGACAAAACTAGCGGCAAAGTTACACTAGGGACGAGAGGAACACCGCAAGGTGCCGTATTTTCACCTTTTCTCTTCAAAATCGCTATGAGCGCGACCTCGCGCTTCTGTTACATTATGTCCCACACACACATCATTCCATATACGCCGACGACATCACCATATACCAATTCTGGCTCGGATGGAGAGATTACAGAGTTATTACAACGAGCTATCGACACGGTAGTTTTACGTGCAGGAAAATGGCCTTACGTGTTCACCGGCTAAACAGAACTCTTAGTTATCAGAAACGAACAAGCTTCACAGGCAAAACCAGATTCTCGAGAACCTATCCAGTACACATTGACAACCATCAGATATCCCCGGTAGCCACGATCAGAGTTCTCGGAATGTTGATTCAGAATAATACGCGGAACACAGAATCTATACGCCGGCTCGCCAGATAGGTGGGCTGGTGAGGCGCATTGCCACACTTCGCCGCGGTATGAGAGAAGCCGACCTGTGCAGGATCATTCAAGCCTTTATGATAGGAAATATTATGTACGCTTGCCCCTACTTTTATCTGCGTCGTAGGGACGAAGATAAACTTAATACAATTTTGGAACAGCATATAAAGGAGCCCTTGGCTTGTCTGTATACGCCAACTCATATCGACTAGTGCAATTGGGAATTTTTAACACGCTCCCATAAGACAGCACAAGTGACCCACTTGTCACGCAGCGTTGCGGCCCCGTAATTATCGGCAAGCTCCACATACACCCCCCCCCCCCCCCGAAGAGGTGTGCGCAACATCCCATTTATCGGCTGACATTACATGTAGACTAGTTATTAAACCAATAGCCAAAAACGTGTTACCAGGCAGACATGATGCCCGCAGGACTAGAAGAGCACAGACCCTTGAGAAACGGTACGAGGACGATCTACAAGCAGTGCACGTGGATGCGGCTCAACACATCAAAAACAGAGCATACGTGACATGTATGGCCACTTCAAAGTCAACCTTCATTGACGCCATAACATTTCATGTTAGCTCTATATCTGAGGCAGAGGAAGTAGCTATTGCACTGGCTATCGCGGATTCCTGCACCAAAACTATTCTAAGCGACTCAAAGAGCGCCGTTCAAAATTGCGCCAAAAATTCTGTAAGCGCGCTCGCGACGCGAATTCTGCGCAGCCGATCTCTCCGTGACGACATCAGTCTCGTATGGGTTCCGGCACCCGCGGGTAACTCCGGAAACGAAGGGGTCGACCATCTAGCCCCAGGCTTAAACAACCGGAAAGCGGGAGCTCTATCGGGAACGGACGCATCTGTCGAGTGCGCCGCGCAAATAAGCGGAGATAACAAACTTCTATCGCGAGCTAAGATGCACGTACCCCGCCCCTCACCCCGATCTGCATCGGGCGCAAACCACGACACTCAGACGCCTACAAACAAAGGCGATTCTTAGCCCTTACCGATTATCGTTAATTACGAATGGAGAATACAACCCTGCATGCCGGCACTGCGGTGGCGGGAACGCAGGCCACTCAAGACCACATACTATGGGAATGCGCCAGCAATCCCTCTCTAAAGACATTCTTGCCAGCTCCCGCAGCGGAGGAATGGGACATGCTGTTGGCCAGCCCAAGAAAAACTGCGCAACTGGCCCTCTCACGCGAGCTCAAGAGGTCGCCCCCGACTGGAGGCCACCCTGGACTCGCACCAGCGCGAAATAATTCCTTTCATTTTGTGGCAATAAAAGTTGTTACCACCAGCAGGCGATACAGGCAATTTGTTCGCGCAAACACTTCACGCGACATGTGCCACCATTGTGCTCGCATGAGGTTTCATATACATGGAGCTCAGCCTTTACTCGTTCGTTCTAGACGAACGTTTAAATTTTAACTGAAATATTTCTGGAGACTGTTGCAGCTTGAGATGGGCAGGCCAAGAATGCGGATTTGCCCATTTGAGGAGGTAATGATGATGCCTCCGATGTGAAGATGAATCTGCGTATTGGGGTTTGTTTTATGCTTTCCTTCGATAATAATCAGTTCTGTTTTATGTGAAGCCTCGCATGCAAGAGGACCGGGGTTCAAATCCCGGTGCCGCGCAATTCTCCACCGGATGAAAAAAAAAAAAATCCGCGTGTCACTGGAATTGCATAAACAGGTTTGGGGTGAGACCTGATGCCGGTGAATACCTCCGACAACGCACTCCCTCACCAGAACAGGAGTTGGCCACCCTGGTGCAGTAATTGGCCACAACCTCCTATGATAAGGTCCATAAAACCCCGGCCCTCAGTCACCAGCGGCTGCGGAACAACTGACCACGGCGGCGGTCAGACCTGTGACGCAGCAGGGGGTGCTAAGAAAGCCTGGCTCCGCTGGACAGGCCGCCATAGGAAACTGACCCTGCCAATGTTTAATGCTAGAAGCCTAGCTAGTGAAGCTAGTTTAGCAGTGCTGTTTGAGGAACTAGATGGCATGAAATGGGATGTCATAGGGCTTAGTCAGGTTAGGAGGGCGAAGGAGGCATATACTGTACAGAAGGATGGGAATGTACTGTGTTATCGAGGTTTACCAGAGAGGCGACAACTAGGAGTAGGTTTCCTTGTCAATAAGTATATAGCCGGTAATATTGACGAATTCTCTAGTATTAATGAGAGGGTGGCAGTCATCGTAATTAGGCCTAATAAGCGGTATAAACTGAAGGTTGTACAGGCCTATGCACCTACATGTAGTTATGATGACCAGGCAGTTGAAAGCTTTTATGAAGATGTAGAATCGGCAATGCGAAAGGTAAAGACGCAGTATACTGTACTAATGGGCGACTTCAATGCCAAGGTAGGGAAAAAACAGGCAGGAGACAAGGCAGTAGGTGACTATGGCATTGGTTCTAGGAATAGCAGGGGGGAGTTACTAGTTGAGTTTGCAGAGCGCAATAACTTACGAATCATGAATACCTTCTTCAGCAAACGGAAGAACCGGAAATGGACATGGAAAAGTCCTAACGGAGAGACTAAAAATGAAATCGACTTCATAATGTGTTCAACCCCCGCCATTATGCAAGATGTAAAGGTAATCGGGAAAGTGCGATGCGGTGACCACAGGATGGTGAGGTCCCGAATTAGCCTAAATCTGAAGAAGGAACGCAACAGATTAGTAAGAAAGAAACCCATTAACGAATTAAGGGCAGAAGAGTTCAGGATCTCTCTACAGAATAGGTATTCAGCTCTAACTGAGGATGGCGACATCACCCTAGAGGCAACGAACAATAATTTCAGAGATATCATTACTGACTGCGCGGTAGAAGTAGGCGGTAGGATAGTTAGAGAGGATACCGGTAAGCTGTCTAAGGAGACGAAAGATTTGATTAAGAAACGCCAGAGTATGAAAGCTTCCAATCCAACAGACAATTTCGAATTGGCCGAGATATCAAAGCTAATCAATAAGCGCAAGGTGGCCGATATAAGGAAGTATAACATGGAGAAAATTGAGCATGCTGTAAAGAACGGGAGAAGCCTTAGAGCAGTAAAGAAGAAATTGGGCATAGACAAAACCAGATGTATGCGATAAGGGACAAGGCGGGCAACGTCATCACTAATATGGAAATGACAGTCAAAGTAGCCGAGGAGTTCTATACAAATCTCTGCAGTAGCCAAAGTAGTCAGTACCGCAATGATATTGGCGGTAGGGAAAAACTGTCAGACGTTCCACCAGTGACGAAGGACGAGGTCAAGAAAGCACTAGAAACTATGAAAAGGGGGAAATCAGCTGGAGAGGATCAGATAACTACAGATTTGCTGAAGGACGGAGGGGATATCGTGCTAGAAAAACTGGCCACCCTGTATACACAGTGCCTGGTGTCATCGACGGTACCGGAAACATGGAAGAATGCAAACATTATCCTCATTCACAAGAAAGGGGACTCTAAGGACCTTAAAAATTACAGACCAATCAGCTTACTGTCTGTTACGTATAAGGTATTTACTAAGGTAATCGCTAATAGAATCAGAACAACCTTAGATTGCAATCAAGCAAATAATCAAGCAGGGTTTCGGAAACGGTGCTCTACTCTCGACCATATCCATACCATCAATCAGGTGATTGAAAAATGCTCGGAATATAACCAGCCCTTATACATAGCATTCATTGATTACGAAAAAGCATTTGACTCAGTTGAAACCTCGGCGGTGATGCAGGCATTGCGAAATAAGGGGGTAGACGAGCCGTACGTGAAAGTGCTGCAAGATAGTGGCTGCACAGCAACCATAGTTCTGCATAAAGAAAGTAACTGAATTCCCATAAAGAAAGGTGTTAGGCAAGGAGACACAATCTCCCCAGTACTATTCACAGCCTGTTTAGAGGACGTATTCGGAGACTTGGAATGGGAGCAGTTAGGGATAAGGGTAGTTGGAGAATACCTCAGTAATCTGAGATTTACTGATGACATTGCCTTGCTAAGCAACTCGGGGGATGAACTGCAAATAATAATTGATGACCTAGACAGGAGAAGTAGAACGGTAGGCTTGAAAATCAATATGCAGAAGACTAAGGTAATGTTCAACAGCCTCGGGAAAGAACAGCAGTTTACATTAAGTAGCGAAATACTGGAAGTAGTAGGCGAATATGTCTACTTAGTACAGGTAGTAACCGCACATCCGGACCATGAAACGGAAATAACAAGAAGAATAAGGTTGGGATGGAGCGCATTTGGCACGCACGCGCAGATTATGACTAGCAGCTTACCGGTATCGCTCAAGAGGAAAATATACAACAGTTGCATTTTGCCTGTACTCACCTATGGGGCTGAAACGTGGAGGGTAACCAAGAGAGTTCTACTTAAGTTGGGGACAACCCAGAGGGCTATGGAACGAAAAATGGTAGGGGTAAGATTAAGAGATAGAAAGCGTGCAGAGTGGGTCAGAGAAATAATTCAAGTTACCGACGTTCTAGTAGAAATTAAGAAGAAGAAATGGACATGGGCAGGACATGTAGTGCGAAGAGAGTATAACCGATGGTCGCTGAGGGTAACAAACTGGATTACAAGGGAAGGAAAGCGTAGCACGGGGCGGCAGAAAGTTAGGTGGGCGGATGAGATTAAGAAGGGAAAATGTTTGGGCGTGTTGGTTCATCGTCAATACAGCGAAGCGCTCAAAACCACAAAGGACGTTCCCTGTTCCCTCCTCGTCCTTTGTGATTTTGAGCGCTTCGCTGTATTGGAGATTAAGAAGTTCGCCGGGGTCAAGTGGATGCAGCTAGCACAGAACCGGGTTAAGTGGAGAAATATGGGAGAGGCCTTTGCCCTGCAGTGGGTATAATCAGGCTGATGATGATGATGATCTTCAAGACAAAGAAGGGCCGCCTGAAGTTCAGTCTGCATCGAATATTTGCTTGCGTAATCCGCTGCCTCAGTCCAGATAGTAATATCATCGGCATATATAGCGAATCTTGCGCTTGTGCCGAGTTCCAGATTGTCGGCGACGCATGCCACGGCCAAGTTGAACAACATGGGTCCAAGAATGGAGCCCTGGGGTACACCCCTATCCAAGTAATAGGTTTTGGGCACCCATACCGGAACTTTGCCATGTAGCTGAATGGGTCTGGATGTCAAAAAATTACGGATCCAGATTTGGGCGCGCGTACTAGGAAAGCGTTTGGTGAGTTCCTCCAGGATAACTTCATGGCGAACATTGTCAAAGGCTTTGTGTATATCGACCAGCACTGCTACACACTGTTCGTCGCCTGTCCAACCGGCACGGCGGTGCGCGGAAACATTCCTGCCGTGCGCTGGCCCGATCAACGGCGGTAGGAAAAATTCTCTATGGCACTCCCATCCTCCCACTGTGGAAGACTAACTTCGCTAAGGTCTAACGTCTTCTTCGCGCAACACTATGCACTATTACCGGTCTACCCTGATATCACTGACATTTACACCAACGCTTCGATTACTGGGTATGCGATGACAACTATTCCCTTTCAGGCGCTTATGTCTGCCACCTACCCCAAGATGCACCTCTTCATGCTGAACTCATCGCGATTTGGGGAGCCTTGTCAGAAGTGCCTTGCGCCGGAACTCATTCAATACGTAATCTTACTGATTCCTATGAAGCCTACAAGGAAATCGCTACTCCGGGTTCGCAAGATGCACCTGCTACGGCCATACAGCGCCTCCTTAAACGCCACGAACTCGCTACCAGAACGGTCGTTATTCAGTGGATCCCAGATCAATCGGACGAATCAGGGGGCAATGCGGCGGCACACTCCGCGGCTGCCTTGGCAGGTGGGATGTCCACATTTACTTCACCACCCCCCTTGCTTCATCTTTACTCGACCTTGGGCGGCAAACACACTTCTTCTCTTGCCCTTATTTACTATACACGGATCAGTCTTCGTAGCCTAAGTCAGGATTGCATGCAGGTGGCCACACCAGATCCACCTTTTAAGCGAAAAACCCACCTCAAGCGAAGTCGAGAAGTCTTCTTGAATAGGCTCATCGCCCATGCGGCTTACACGCCATGTATTATGGCCTGTTGGCGTCAGTATACAGAGAAAATGATTACGTGCCCCTACTGTAAGACTCTAACGCGCGGCGGCATATCTAATCTACTCTCAGTTCACCTCCGTTAATAATTCTAACTCTTCTTTAAATTATGTGACATAGGGTGCACCCCAAGGAAGCGTGCTTAGTCCTTTGTTTTTTCTCATTTATAATAATGATTTACTTGCCTGTTGTGCCCGGCCAAAGCCGCCCAGAAATTCAGCCGGACTCCAAACTTCTCTGGCGAACGCCTCCTTCACAAAATCCGGATACTTATTTTTTTATTTATTTAACAATACTGTTAACCCTCAAGCGAGGGTCCTTACAGGGAGGGTATGAAAACTTCGTAGAAAATAGAATCATTCACAATCACTAAATACATCAGCAGAAGACAGTACATTCGTTCAAGCATCAAATAGCACTTTCAAGCAGATGGTCATCCAGAGATCGCTCAAATTCATGCAGATCATTCTGTTCTACAACACTCATTGGCAAGTCATTCCACATTTCAATTACATGGGGGAAGAAGGAATTTCTGAAAGCTTCACTATGGGCGTAGTACGGCTGAATTATCCGACTATGATTTGTTCTAGAACTCCGTTTGCCTGGCGCTTGTATATATGTTTCCTTTTGAATGTTTACCTGTCCTTGGAGCATCTGGAATAGTAGCTTTAGGCGATTTTTTTCTCTACGTATTTCTAATGAATCCAGGTTACAGGAAGAAAGCATATCTGTAACTGAGGCTGTCCTTCGATATCGGCAACAAATAAAGCGTACTGCGTACCTCTGAACTCTTTCTAATTGTTTCTTTAAATAATTCTGTTTAGGACTCCATACTACTGACGCATACTCAAGGATTGGTCTCACAAAAGTTTTATATGCAATTAGTTTTACATCTCGTGTAGCATTCTCCAATTTTTTTCTCAAAAAACATAACCTCTGGTGTGCTTTAGAGCACACCTCTTCTATATGTGTGCCCCAATTTAAATTTTGTGTTATTGTCATTCCTAGATACTTAAACTGAGTTACGTTTACCAAACACTTGTCACCAATGAAATATGGGAACGAAAGAACAGATTTCTTCGTTGTAATGTGCATGTACGTTGATTTGGAATAATTTATTTCCATGTTCCATTTTTTGCACCATTCGCTTAATGCCTGTAAAGAGTTGTTAATTCTAAGCTGGTCTTCCGTGTTTCTAACTGTGGAATAAATTAAACAGTCATCTGCGAATAGCTTCAGTCGTACATTCGGTTCCATGACAGCAGAGATATCATTAATATACACCAAAAATAACAACGGTCCCAGAACAGAGCCCTGTGGAACTCCTTAAAGAACTGGTAGTGAGGCGGACACATGACCATCCACTTTGACCACCTGGTTCCGATTTCCTAAGTACGCTTTAATCCATTTTACAATATTCATATTAATTCCAACTCTTTCCAGTTTAAAAACTAATTTATTGTGTGGCACCTTATCAAAAGCTTTGGCAAAATCTACAGCGATTATATCAATTTGCTGCTTCGCATCCATCGTCATTGCCAAATCGTGAATTGTCTCTACAAGTTGTGTAGTGGTGGAAAGGCCTGCTCGGAATCCGTGTTGGTGAGGGTAAAGTAAACAGCTTGTTTCTAGGTAATGAAAGATATGCTTCGCTATAATATGTTCCATAAGTTTACAAGAAATCGATGTAAGAGATATTGGGCGGTAGTTATTTACAAGAGTTCGGTTGCCTCCTTTAAACACCGGAATTACTAGTGCATTGCGCCAATCTTGTGGTACACAATGGGTGTGCAAGGAGTTTTGAAAAATAAGTTTAAGGTATCGTGAGGCCCACTCGGCATATCTTCGGAGAAACTGGGTTGGTATGTTGTCTGGTCCATTGGCCTTTTTAACATCCAAATTGAGGAGCTGCTGAAATACGCCCTCCTGCGAAATTATGACGTCATTCATTCGGCTAGGCAACAAGCGTTCTGAACTAAGGTCTATGTCATCTTTGGTTGCGGTGAATACGGACTGGAAAAAATGATTAAACTGATCTACTATATGCTCCTTTTTTATCAGTACCTGATTTTCGTGATCGGTGCAATGCACCGATGAACTGGAGGCGAGCCGTGCCAAGGAGAGAGAAGCATGAGCTGAGCATCCAGAGAGCTCGGCGCCGTGGCCCTGGCGGTGGACCACTTCTCGCCCCGCGGCATATTTGAAGCAAGAGCGCAGCGAGCTCTCCCATTGGCCCTGCGAAAGCACTGCCGTCGGATTGCACCATTTGAGCGTCAACGATTTCTCGGTTTACGGAGCCTCAAGTGCTTCCGTTCGAGACTCCGAGTGTGAGTTCGTCACTAGCGTCCATCGAGAGCAGTTCGCCTCCTGAGAGAGCGGACGCGGCGGAATCTCCCCGGCCGTCGCTGCGCGAGTACAGTCGCGTATTGCTATGTTAGCGTTCGGCTCCAGAGCCAATCTCGTTGTGTAAATACCTGCAAATAGTGTATAAAGCCTTTTCTTCATCTCACCAGCGCTGACTCGGATTCACCGCTACCGCCCAGGGAGCTGACAGCCCTCGTTCACGAAACGGGTGACGAGCGCTACGCAACCAACTCCTTGGCACAACCCTGTTGACGGTGGGATACTGTGTGATAACCCCACCGGTACAACACTGTGTAACATCTAGAGTTCGTCTTTTCGCAGGTGACTGCGTAATTTACCGTGACATTATTAAACAACTCCTACAATCTTACCTGAACGCAGTAAGCTCATGGTGCTAAATGTTTCTAAAACGAAACAGTTATATTTCACTCGTCGTACAGCTTGAATTTCAACCACTTACACTCAATGGCAATGCTGTAGAACTAAGAAACACTTACAAATACCTTGGCGTGCACCTTCAGTATGATCTAACATGGCATCACCATATTGACCGCACCCTAGCTGCTGCTAAGCGTTCACTTGGTCTTCTTAAACGTACTCTCAAACACGCTCCTATACACGTTAAAAAACTTTCTTATATCACTCTAATACGCCCTAAAATTGAATATTGCGCGGATATTTGGGATCCTAATCAAGCCGATGTTATCGCCAACATCGTATCCTTGCAGAGCCGTGCTGTGCGTTTTATTTTTTCTCACTACTCATCTTTCACAAGCATCAGTGCATTAAAACAACATGCTGAACTGGAATACTTTGGGACGTTAAACCCCACAAACAAACAAACAAACAATTATCATGTCGTCGTAAACACGCTCGGTTAACACGTTTCCATAAGGAACCCAAGCTCAAGTTTCGCCGCGCGATGGCAGCGCCGCATTCCTGGCGTGGTGGCGAAATGTGAAACGATGGGGCTTCGCCGGAGCAGACGTTCCGCTAGCTTCATGTGCACGCGCGGCGCTCGCTTTGCGCCTGGCGGTTATTTGGCGATACAAAACGCTTTCACTGATGCGAAACCGATGTACCAAGTAGCATTGTGTCATGAGAAGCCACAATAGTAGGCGAAGCACCAAAAGACGAGGCTCACGTGTGAAATTTGCAGATTCCTTTGGAAGCGTGTCCGCAAGACCTGTTTTCCAACCGCATGACAGCGTTCTGAGAAGTCTCGCGTTCTTTGTGGAAACGAATAGAGCCAATTTCCCCTTTCTTCGTAAACTCAGAAATGTTTACAGTTGACAAAGACGGCTTAGAGAGGCATCAAAAAAGTACAGTGGTTTAACACCATGCATAAAATGTGAAGAGGATGAAAGATTATCCTGCTCTTCGCTCCTCGCGTGTCTAGTTTTGGCGATTTTCTGTGCTCTCTCCCTGCTTTATGAGGGCTCTGAAAGCAACCAAATCAACAGATGCGACTCCAGTACAGTATAGATGCAACGTCCGCGATAGAGACTGATGTGTGATTGTGCCCTAAGTGTTCGCAGCTGCCTTTTTATTTTTAGATTGACCAAGAAAATATCTAGGAACGCGGCCTTTTTTTTTTTCGAGGGTGGCGGCGGCGTTGGAAAACATGCATTGCTGAGACGCTTTTACAAATTTTTGCAAATTTGCCTATAAGTGAACCAATTATTATTATTATTATTATTATTATTATATTATTATTATTATTATTATTATTATTATTATTATTATTATTATTATTATTATTATTATTATTATTATTATTATTATTATTATTATTATTATTATTATTATTATTATTAAAGATATGTCGGAACCGCAGTACAAAAGTGATCCTAGCTATGGCTCGACTGACACTACTCGCACGGAGTACCCCATTCGTGTCACAGGGATCGTGAGTGCAAACCAAATATTATCATAAATGAAGCACAACCATTTAATAAGGACCGAAATAAAACAGTATGTAGTACAAGCTTGGATATCACCTGCCTTCCGAGCCAGCGAGCCAGTTATGTCCCGTACAGCGCACGGAGCACACATGTGCTTATGATACTGCTAGCGTTCTTGTCTTTGAAGAAACACCTCCTTCGGACTATATACTTATTCGTCTACTGCAAGATTTTTTTTGGTAACGTCGTATATAATAAAAAACTAATCCGTATATAGATCGCATGCAACAGGCCAAAACGATGGTCAACGAACGGGCCACTTTATTTCTCAGTAATGATGATACTTTAGTAGTTTTTAAACATAATATATACTACAATATAATTACATAGCGGACTTACCTCGAGATGCACTTCCTACGTTTTTGCTAACGTGGGACGCATTCACAATCAATATTTACTCATCCCCGTCTGTTGTCTGCTCTACAGTGCAGACGTGAATAAAACGTTTCCCGCCTATAATTAAGCATCCTTCATGAAAATACGGGTCAGGTTGCCTAGTCAAAACGGAATGCAGGTGGCATGTCGCGGTGCGCCTGCGGGGGCGCGTCAAGGCGAGAGAAAGTAAAAGCGCACGGCGAACGCCGTGAAGGCAGCGAGCTGAGCCGGCGGCGTCCAGTGTGTGCTTTTCTGTCCGCGCGACAAAACAGCGCGAGACGTCTGCACGTGCGCGGAAGCGAGCGAGCGAAAGCAGAAAACTTGCACGGGATGCCTAGGTGGTGCCGCCCGTGTATCCCCAGTTTCTATTTTTCTGTCAGAGATGGCGCTCCCTGTCAGAAGCAGCAGCGCCGCTCGACGGTTCTTTGGAAGCCTATAAGCTTTACTACCATCTACTACTGGGCAGTGGTTTGTTTCAGTCACCTGATGTCATATTTCCACGACTTGATCATGCCTTCAAAGTTAAGTGCGCAAGTGTCATTTATCATCTTTTGCTCATTCATTCATTCCTCGCACTATCATTTAATGGAATAACTTGCCATCGCATATTGCCACAGAAGCTGACATAAAGAAATTCCAAGAGCTACTTCGCTGTGACGGAAATGTGTAGAATATTTTGCTGTTTTTCTTTATCTCTATTGATGTTATACCTAATATTTAGTTAGTGTTTCTTGTAATTGTTGTTGATAATTGCGTCGTGTTTATTACAATTGTTTCACCCCCCCCCCTATGTAATACCCTCCTTTGCAGGCCCTGTAGGGGTAACGTAAATAAATAAATAAATACTCTGAATTGTCCTTCTTTTTCTACTGGACGCTTCGAGATCGAACCCTATCGCCTGACCTATCGTTCCCTTCTAGACACTGATGCTAACACATAGAGGATATTTGCCAAATATGGCGCCCTTAGTGGCCTAGTCAGAGCAATATGATTTCAGTGACGACCTGTGCAAATAATGGAGATTCTGCCAACTCCGCTCTACCAACCATGGCCATGAGCCTTCCTATTCAATAAAGGACGTTCAATCAATCAATCAATCAATCAATCAATCAATCAATGAACTGAAATTATAGCTCGTTAACTAAAGGCCCGCGTCTTGCACACCTGCAGTTGAAGATGGGGTAAGCCACAGCGGCGCATTGTTAGGGCGTCGTCGTTCCGCGTACGCGTAGCTGGGAGGGCAAGTAGGGGAAGCTTGAAGGTTCATTGTACATTGTAATCCATTTCGTGTCCACTGCGGCCCTCACATTCTCAGTTCCAGCCCGCCTTCTCTTCTGCTCCTGCCCTCTAATTCGCGGCCGGAGTCTATCGAGTTGTTTTTATTTTTTTCTTTGATGTCTTCTCGGTATTCGCAATTGGAACAGCAGCATGAAAGACCTCGCAATCAGAAGGGAAAAAACGAAGCAGAAGGCGCTAATTTTTGCACTTGTGCTATGCAAGAAGCTTACCAACGCTCAAAGCTGAAACATTTCTGAGCAGGTGTTAAACTAATCAGGATACCAAGAAACCAGTTTCTAGAAGAACTTTATTGCACAGGTCGATGGAGCGCAGTTTTTGTATCACGGCAAGCACGCACAAAACAATAACGGTCGAAGGGCAGGTGGTGGCAGGGATCACGAATGCCGATGTGTCGCACTCCGCCATGTCGGCTCTGTGAAGCTAAGGCTGGCTATGCCTTCGCAGACCAGTGGCGCCAGCGAAGCAGCACCAAGCGTTACGTGAACTTGCTGGCACCTTCACGGTCTTCAGAGGCAGTCTGTGCAGCAATATTTTCCAGAAAGCGTCGGTAACCCAGTGTCTTCTATGACGGTAAGCCCGCGTGAAAAAATATATATATATATATTGTTACGAAGCGGCAAGCCGATGAAGACAGGAGACAGAACATGACCGATGACGATGGTAGATGACGTTTTATGAATGTTCGTGGGCCTAGAGCGAGCGCTCCTGCCCGCGCCACTGCCCGCTTCTTCTTCCTTGTCGTCCGTAACATGACCCGGGGCCCCCGAGCGATCGTCCCGATCGTGGACGAGGAAGTTTAGCGATGTTAATGATTTTATGGCATGATGATGGGCGTGTCTGGATGCTTGAAGAAGAAGAGGAAGAAGGAAGAATAGAACGGCTTGCCGGTACGATGTCTTATGCGTGGGTGATCCGCCTCCCTTGGAGCTGTCAACCATCCGTCACCAGAGTCCATGGGTCTGATGGCTCGAGGTCACGTCGGGCAGCTTGGGCGGGGGTTGCGTTTTCGTGTCCATCGGTTCCTTCGGGTCATTCGGGTCTTTCGGGTCCTTCATCTCGGTTCTGATTGGTCTGTTCTCCTTGTCTTCAGGTCCGGGCTGGGGGCTGGGCGGTGGTAGTTGGACAGGTCTGGGCTTGAAGGGCTGGGGCGAAGCTGCTCGGCGATGTCCCTGGGCCCTCGGTGATGGTCCCGGCTTGAAGATGGCCTCGATGCTCCAAGGAGAGGATGGGGATGTCGTACGCCGCACCTCCAACCAAATGTTACGAAGCGGCAAGCCGATGAAGACAGGAGACAGAACATGACCGATGACGATGGTAGATGATGTTTTATGAATGTTCGCGGGCCTAGCGCGAGCGCTCCTGCCCTCGCCACTGCCCGCTTCTTCTTCCTTGTCGTCCGTAACATATATACGATATACGTAGCAAGTGGTACATACTTTCCCTGGCTGAGCTTGTTGTGGTCATTTATGTTTGGCAATGAGAGATATTGGGTATACACATCTTTTATTCATTTTGTTTGATAGAGACGAAGACTGCGCGATGATCTGTGAAGTGGCATGCAGCGGTATCAATTTTCTCTATACAGTGTTTTGATTTAGCAGTCTTCATACGCAAAGTCTCATACATTGGATTACTCACCGGTGTGGAGCCACAGTCTCACGCGCACCATACACATGTGTCCAGACTGATTGTTCACAGTATGTTTCAAATTTCCGGGTAGCAGATGCACTTTTGGAAACCCGAATGGAGTGATCCGTTACGACGTGCCTTCAGATCCTCTTCTGCTGGTTCCCGTTGACTGAACTCTTCTACTCATCTCGGAGGTTACACTACGTCTATTATGTTTGGCATTCTGGAATCACCGTTTGGCAAGCCGTTCCTCTTTATGTTTGGGCGTCTCTGGTGCTCTCTTCGCCTTCTTACGCCCATTCTCTCTTTGCTGCCGCTATGTGCCGCTATTTACGTTCTGCCAGCGGCTGGTTTTCGAAGTAGGCGAAATGGAGAGACGCCCATGGGCTGTGCGGTGGCAGTGCACATTAAAGATCCCCAGGTGGTCGAAATTACTCCATAACCTTCCACTACCGTTTCCGTTTTTCTCTTTTCATTGTATCTCCCACCTTCCTCCCTATCATTACAGCAGAGTTCAGGTGCCCAGGGAGCAAGTGTGACAGACACTGCGCCTTTACTTTCCTGTGAACCAATTTATTATTATTATTTTCTAAATATTACTACGCTATGTTCACAGATTTCTGTCTGCGGAATGTGTCCACAAAATCGTGTCCGCAGCAGTTGTGAGTAATTGAGAAGTTGGTTTGGTTAGTTTTGTGAGGTTTAACGTCCCAAAGCGACTCAGGCTATGAGAGACGCCGTAGTAAAAGACTCCGGAAATTTCAACCACCCGGGGTTCTTTAACGTGCACTGACATCACACAGCACAGCGCCTTGCTTCTCGCCTCCATCGAAAAGTGGCCGCCGAGGCCGGGATTCAATCCCGCATCCTTGAGAACAGTAGTCGAGCACCGTAACCACTGCGCCACCCAGGCGGGGCAGTAATTGAGAAGTGGTAGAGTTTAATGAGTGGTGGCAATCGATACAGGGTGACGTAAGGTTGTATCCAAAAATAATTAGGCGAAGTTATTTAATTGGTATAACAGGTTCACAGGAAAGGAAGGTGCAGTATCTGTCATACTTGTTCTATGAACACCTGAACCAAGCCGTATGGGAAGGGAGGAAGATGGGAGTGAAAGTTGAAAGAGAGAAAGGGGTGCCGTAGTGGATTTTACGTCAAGAATGTGACGTCACGCAACCGGAAGTACAGTCGAAAAAGGGCAAAAGAAGGAACTGGCACATAATTTGAAAGTATCGAAGACTAAAATTGGTAAACAAGAAGTGAATTAAGCAACTAGAAGCAATCACCAGCAGCATCCGTGGTTCAGCATTACTCCAATGCAGATTCTGCAGTGCTCTTTATTATTATTATTATTATTATTATTATTATTATTATTATTATTATTATTATTATTATTATTATTATTATTATTATTATTATTATTATTATTATTATTATTATTATTATTGTTGTTGTTGTTGTTGTTGTTGTTGTTGTTGTTGTTGTTGAGTTCTGCATCTTGACTTCTCCGCTTGTCAAGACGTTCTTTTTGTTCGGGCGTCTATGCTGCGTCGGCAGTGTAGTCGGCCGTAGGTCAGCGGACTCACTCATGAGTCGACTAACTCGGGCTCAGTCAGACTCACACTCAGATCATGATCTGAGTCGTGAGTGAGTCAGGACTCACATTCAGATCATGATCTGAGTCGTGAGTGAGTCCGGACTCATATTCAGATCAGCATCTGAGTCGTGAATGAGCCTGGACTCACACTCAGATCATGATCTGATTAGTGAGTGAGTCTGGACTCACACTCAGATCGTGATCTTAGCCGTGGGTCCGGACACTCAAATTGTGAACTGAGTTTGAGTGAGTCCGGACTCACTTTTAGATCATGATCTGTGTCGTGAGTGAGTCCGGACTCACATTCAGATTATGATCTCCGTCTTGCCAAGTCTGACCTAGAAAGTTCCTATGAAATCAAATGAATTCTTGCTAAGAGGTTGAAGAATCATAATCTGAAGTGATCGAGTGAGTAATGGGCACAGGTCGCTAATTAGATCCTAGCGGACTCGAATTTCCTGTATAATTCTAATAATGAATAAACATCTTGGTGAGCTGATGATGTAGAGCAATTTCATTGTTTTCTGTTACGCAATTATTTTGACTGTGGCGACTATGCAGGTTAATCGAACATCTGTTCTCGTTAATGTGTTGTATTGCGGTGGCTATATAGTTCTTTCTTTGCTGTTTATTTACTCCGGAATATCTCGCAAATGATTTCACGGTTTAGGTGCACAGCGATGCAAACGAGCCAGGCTAGCCGTGAATAGCTAATAATATCAGGCTAAGTTCGAAGAGACCATTGTGAAACCACATTTTTAATGTTCTTTCTTATTGCGAAATAATTCACAGGCTCACCACCACAGACCAAGAATCTTGTCCGATGTTTCTTTTTGTGTGCCATTGCCCCAATTGGGTAGGCTGTTTGAGGATGTCACAAATGCGTGGCTACGTACGTGGGTAATTTAAACGCATTCCAGTATAGCTGAAATTTTGCTTCGGTCGATTTGGTCCAAAACCTGTCCAACATAATTCACCTACGGAGCACAGGATGCTGGACTGCATGGCCGCCTTATATTTTGCCCACCCACCGCCGAAATTTGACCTCGACTGATTTGGGTAAAATCTGTCCAATTTAATATGACAATGGCGAACAAGACTATGGCAAACCGGGGCCACCCTCAAATTGGCCCCCTCACCCCAGTAGATTGACCTGAGCCGATTTCGGACCAAAATGAACGGACAACATAATTCGAGTACGGCGAACACGATGGTGACCTCCAATATTTGGTTTGGGTCACACACGGTTTACCAACCCTCGAAACTTCATTTTGGCCAAGTTACATGAAAAGCGATCAGTTCCTAATTGCATTGGCCATCCACGGCACTATGGTTACCTATAAGTTGGGCATGACCATTTCCAGAATTTGGCCCAAGCCGCCTTCGAAGTATCACCTTTATAATTTGTATCTAATCTTAATAGACTGTGCCCGACAAGACGGCAACCACCAAAGCGGCCATAGCCATATCAAAAATTTTGCCCGTTCTATAGCTAAAGAGACAAAGCTTTCGTACTATATTCAGCTCAAAAGAGATAATCCCTACCATATTTTTTCATTTTCCTGTAACCTTTCAATTCATTCATTACTGAAGAAAACAGTCTAATCTGTAATGTTACACATTTTTTTTCTATTTTTTTTCCTCGTGTTTCTCAGCACTGCCTTACGCCTACATATACAAGCTTTAGGACCGTCGCTCGTTGCTTGTCGAGAGTTGAAATGAGTGAGTACATGATGAGTCTGAGTTCATATGAGTCGCGAGTTGAAGTGAGTGAGTGTAGATAAGTCGCGAGTCAAAAATGAGTTAGTCGAGATGAGTGAGTGAGCCCAGATTAGTTATGAGTCTGAGTGAGCCCGAGTGAATCGTCATCATGCGTGAGTTTGAGTTTAAGAGTCTGAGTGAGCCCGAGTGACTCGCCAGCTTGCGTGAGCTTGAGTTCACGAGTGTGAGTGAGCCCGGGCCTTGTGAGTCTGAGTGAGAATGAGCCCGCTGATGGACCAAATTTTCTGAGTGAGCCTGAGTGAGCACACGTGATTTTGCGGACCTGTAGAGTCGGCACGCGGCCGCGGCGACGGCGAGCTCTGATGTCATGCGCAGCGCACCTGTTGCTCCTCTCTGGTTTCCGTGCATGCGCACTAGTGGCCTGGTTTACACACGACGAAATGCGCTGCTGGCGAGCGTAGTGGGATCCTCGCTACAAAACTCAAGCAGATGCGACAAACGAGCCAGCAGCGATGATGGCGTTGTAACCTGCTAGCTCGGTGAAGAGTGAGCTGCCGCCAGCCGGCGGCCGAGGGCCTAGACGCAGAAGAAGGAGTTTTTAAAACCCTTTAAGGTATCGAGGAGTATTTATTCTGGCAATAAACTCCTGTTTGTAAAAGGAGCATAATCATCCAAGACTCAATTTCACTTCTTAATTTTGACACAGTAGTAAAAAAGGTGGTGTCCTCAACTTCTTACAAGGAATTTCATAATATCGAAGTAAGGAGTATAAAAGGCGACGTCAGCCATTTATTCTCCTATTTGGGCTTGTTTATGTTTAGAGTGTAGTAACCCAATATTTGGTGCTGCCTCTGACGTCGTTTTATTGCATTTTTAAGGGCTACTTGGAATCAGGGGCCGCCGCAACGTATAAGGCAATGCAGGCCCACTGAGTATGATCAGTTATTTTCGTGCCTTTAACGCTTTACCTCCATGATTACGACAGTGACAAAGAACGCTAACGAAACCTACACTGCAGTCAAAAGAAAGACACGACACAATTATTACCGCAATAGCATTAGTGATCTCTTTCGAAGAAGAATGTGGCGTTGACGCCGCTTCGAGAAGATGCTGATTGGGAGAGGGGGACTTGACGTCAGAGCTAACTAATTTAACAGAACAGAAGAATTTGTCGCTCAAGTGCTGGAATAAAATGTATGTCCCCTGTGTCGCTATCCGGACACGCTGCCTCTACGCCAACAAGGAAGCTGTCGCACAACACTCTTAAGCGCTCACCGCATGAAGCGGAGATTCGCCATGACGGGAAGCCACTCGCCGCTCGATAGGCAGCAGGTCGCGAAGCAACAAATCGCATAAGGCTTTGAGACTGTATGTAACTTCCGCTATACCTTTTTTTAGAAAATTTGTTTGTTTGTTTTTATTCGAGAAGTTTGCCATAAGGAATTTGCTTTCCTACTGTCGTTTAAGTGAGGAACCTGCAGATACTCGCTTCATCTGAGCCAAGGAGCAGGGTTGGGGTCTAGTGGAATTCGCCGTTTAGGGCACAATCTGCTTGCCGCTATTGTATTTGTATCTATTATACGTGCCGTCAGTGCACTACGACGGCTGTCGTGACACGTGTCTTAATCTTTCTTTTTACCTCATCTCTTAAATCTGCCTGCACGAGGCAATGGTGGTGGCTTAGCTACAGAGACTGTTTGCTGCGCCGTGCATTTTTTTTTTTTTTTTACTTCTTCCTAGGGTCGCAACACCTGACCCATGCATATGAGCGCGTCCAGTTCTGTAAAACTTGGCAGGTTAATAAAGGATACAAAAGGCTATTGTGGGTAGGTTTTGGGGATTAATAACAAAAGGAGCGATAGAAGTCACTTTTTACAAGTTATGCATCGCATAGTGTAGTTTCACATCACTGCACCGTGTCCCTTAAAAATGCCAGATATTTTTCAGCGTTTGCTGTTTAGCCTTAACACATGACACTAGCATATTTATACTCCCCTTGACCAAACGGCGAGACGGCCGAAACAGAGCAACACTTAAAACATTCTATCACCGAGCTCCGTTTATTCGCACGGGTAATTGTTGTGCTCTCAGATAATTGCACATACACACAAGGGACAATGGCCACAGCGTCTGAAATGGTATTATAATGCGTGACGAGATAAAAAAAGTAATATATATATGATAGACAAAAAGCCCTACTGAACAATAGGAAACAGATCAATAACTTCGACTCAATGTGAAACAGATGGTAGAGACCAGAATCGGCGCACCTAGCAGGAAATTTTTTCAGAGGGATCAACAAATTTATGAACCGCAGGGAGCGATCCGTGCCCCTGTAAAGCCTAGCTGCAGAGTAGCTTCAAATGAAAGAATTTTGAAATAGCCAAAGATATAACTATTTGGTTACAAGGAATTTCAAAGAAAACTTTACTGAAGGACGCGAAACAGTGAAAGTAGAGGGAAAAATGATCCAGGGTCTCGGGTTCACTGCAGCATGAATACATGGCTGCGGGCGAGGAGCCAGACTTGGAGGGGGGGGGGGGGGGGGGGTAGAATTAAGGAGAGTAGTTCTACACCTGACTTTTGTTAGAGATAGCTCGCACTGACGTTTCAGGCTCTGACCTAGGGTCTGGTGTACTGCAAATATATAATACCAGCGGAAACGATACGCGATGGAGTCGTCGCGCGACGAATCGCTAGGGAAAATGGCCTCATGCGGTTATCGCTTTAAATAAACTTAAGTATACTCATTTTTGTCACAACTTGAAGGTACATGCATTTTTAGGCAGTAGTGAGATCGACAAGAATTCGAGCTTGATTTTTAAGTTCTTAATATTTTTTACCAATTGATCCTTGCAGGCACGCGCCAGTCTCTTGACTGCGAAAAAGAAAAAAGCGAAGAAGAATGCTGCATGTTTAGTCAAGACCGTGGTTTCTTATAACCAGAACCCAGTAAACTGGATAAACTACAAATTTTGTTCGGCGTCATTTAAAAGAGCCATAGCGTAGGCAAAGGACGAGTACAATGAAAATTTAAATACTTATTTGTCAAACCCTAAGCACAGGAAGGCTTTGTATCGTTTCATGGAATGAAATAGAAACTCATGCATTTCTCAGTCATTAAGTTCAATAGAGGGTTTACAAAAGTAAGTCTGGCAACCATGAGCGGTACGCTGATCACGCGTTGGCCGCCATATTTTGCTCGCTCTATCCGGTCCGTCAGCGCTCGCCGTTCTGTTCGCGCTTTTCACGTTTTAACCTAGTATGCTGTGCTTGTACCTCTGCTCTGTCCCCGGCGGTTTTTGTTAGCGACGCTTAGAAGCATATTTTGACAGCCGACACGTGGCATGGCCCACCGGCCGCGCTGCCGAACGCAGTTACAAATTGCTCTACGAGTCGTGCATGGGCCCCTCGGTAATCAGTGTAGCGTCATTCCTATCCAGTTACAGTATCCAGGGTTTTGTAATGTGGATTTTTTTTTGTCTGTGTGCCTTTGCTGTTTACTTGAACGCCTATGAGAGACGATCGCGAGTTCGTTTGCGTGGTTTGCGCAATTACCGTCGCTCATCCTACTGGTAGATACTTGGTTGGTGAAATGAGCGAGGATGCATTTTATTTTATGATAAAAGAATCGTGCGTAACTTGAAGTAAGTCGGACTGGCGCTGAACACTTTCCTTTCCATGTCGTCGATGCAGTACTTGGCACAAGTTTCGAAAATAATCGTGGGCTGCGTAAAATAAAATATATGCAATGGTAATTTGTGCTTCCAGTGATTTAGGATTGATTGGTGTGCGATAGGCGATGACGAGTGAATTAAACCTTCGTTATTAATTGACCAATTGATGAAATAAAGAAACGAAAGAAGGGAAAATTGTAAATTAAGGGTTTAAAGGTGTCAGAATGCTCAGAATGAAAAACCGGTGCTTGATGATGCTAAGGAAGAAAATTTAGAATGTGTAAATGATTAGTTGAAATGATTGAAGAATGTGTTCAATAGTGTCAAATTGCTCAGTATGGAAAGCGATTGTTGCTGACGCATGAGTATTGGCGTATAAAAATATAAATCATCAAATAAAATAAATCTAAATAAAGAAATGATAGAAATATAATATAAATAAAACAGCTAAAATATAAAACGTGAAGAAAAAAATATCGTGTGCGTGTGTGTGTATGAGAGAGAGAGACGCTATCGCGATAATATCTTTAACTGCGGAGCTTAAGTGTCCTCGTAATTATTTACAACGATATGATATAATACAAATCTGACTTTATGAACAAAGCCAGTTGCCCCAAACACAAACACATCGCAGTAATGTAAGTTGACCATTCAAATTTCTTTTCGTTTCAGCCGAGTTCCTCTTCCTCAGAGTTCCTCGAAGCTTCGCATGTCAGCGCTTTCATGTGAGGTTACAGCTTCAAATGTCTACTATCTGACAGATGGAATAAACAAGAAATCGGCATATTTACAAATTCCACTGAACTTCAGGTAGCTGTCAATTAGCGAACCATCGGGTGGCTCGACAAAGCAAACAAAAGTGAAGCTCACGCTTCGTTATTTTCTCAGCCGCGCTGGCAGGTATAAGGCACAGAATGCGAACCTGAGCGGCGCGCTCTGGACGTGGACCGGTCTAAACGGGCTGCACGTGAGCGTATTACAACACACTAGTGGGATGTCATCTTTTCCTGCTTTACTAGACGCCGCGGGTTTGGTAGCCGCTTGCTTTTGCAGCGTGAAACACGCACCTTGGGTGCACTAGACAACCGTACTGCTCTCTGCACCAAGCACTACCATTTCGTACAACTGTGAAAAGTACCTTTGGTAATCATGCCCCTGTCTTAAATCAAATACACAATGGTAAATGCAACCTGCGTATAGAATGTTTCAAAGAACGTATTTGGACTATAGCGTTCGTTATAGATGCATTGCTCCTTCTCCCGTGTTCTCCATCGCAGCATAAGCTTCTCCTTCAAGTTCCCAACGCTCCATAGCACGCCAAATAACCTTGCTGTTTTAGGAGATAGCACGTTCTGTGAGCTAGCTCACAGTCAGAGGGACGTGCAGTAATGCTTTACATGATGCAAGTGACCCTTGTAAAGCCGATTAGAACTGCAAACAAACGGTCGCAAACACTCGTATACCTTGATTCCGTGCGCGTCTACGACGGTGCGCGTGCTGCAGAAGGGCACGCAACAACAAGCTGGCATCATTCAGAATAGAGCTTGGTGCTAACAGTGACTGCTGTGATGTTAAAAAATGGAAGAATCACTTGTGAGTATTAAAATGCACCTTTCGGTGCATGCACGGGTTCCACGAAGGCGCGCGTTGACAGCGTTCTCGATGGGAGGCGCGGGCGGACTGAACAAAACATGGCCGCCGCGCACAGGTTCTGTTTATTTCACTAGATGGCGATAACTTTTGTAAAGCCTCTATAGTGTTGTCTCCACAGGAGGCAAAGGATGAGTTGGAACCAATTGCACAAGGGCACGCATTACGTTTCCAGGAGCAGTGCAGAGTTTCCTTGCATGCGCCCATTTTCTGCTCACACTATGTTGTGGTTGAAAGGTCAGAACTTCTATCTGTGATTTCTTCCATGCAAAACTCCGCTCCAGGTTGGGACGGGGTTACGATAGGTGTGCTCAAAATTTCAGCTAATGAATTCACTTAGTATCTCCTGGATCTGGTCCACGAATCATTAGAATCTGCATGGCTGCCGCACGTCTGGAAAGTGGCAAAAATTATATTGCTCTTGAAAAACCCTGGTAAAGGATTTTATGTTAAAAACATTCGGCCGATAGCTTTGACTTTGAATCTAGTAAAATTAATAGAAAGAATTGTGCATGGCCGCCTCTCAAAGCATATTTCAGAGGTTAATGCTTTGAGTTCTGCCCAGATTAATTTCCGCAATGGGTGCTCAATATGGTCTGTACATGTTGATTTATAAATCAGGATTCATCTTGCAATGTGCAACAAGGAGGTATCAGCGTTAGTGACGCTCGATATAGCTAACGTCTATGACAGCATTGAACATTCCATTCTACTAAACAAGTGGTCATTATCACGTCCTCCGTTCTTCATTTATGATTGGATCAGGAAATTTTTGAAAGGACGAGAATTCTTTTGCACTGATGGCTCATTATTCTCAGATACCTATGCACAGACAAGAGGGATGCCCCAGGGCTCTGTGCTCTCACCACTCCTTTCTAATATATTAATGTGCGATATTCCGGTTCATCCTGATGTCACTGTATATGTATATTGTCACGTAGTGGTGACAAGGCCGTACATGCCCAAAGTAGACACAGGCGTGATGGTACTGAAATAACTCTCTATTGGGACTGATTTGCGCCCGTAAAGGAACTAAGCAACTCGGCGGCGGCGATAGCAAACGTGCTCGTCGGTCGTCGGACAAAGAATGCTCGTCACACTCGTCAACGCTCAATTTAAAGGCTGCACAGACCAATCTAGATAACGTCGCAAACAGCTACCAGCACGGGCTGGAACATTGTGGAAAGACACCCGAGTGGCCGGAACCTTCGAGACAGATCTCGGTGCATCTTTCGCTACAACAAAACTGATAAAGGTGTGACTTGCGACATCGAGCATTAACAAACAAAGATTACGGAACTGATACGCGGTCCAGAATCACAGTGATAAGCCTGTATGCCGGCGGCTGTTAAAAAACAACAAATACTGTTTTGAAGGTTTCGCGGCAATATGCAGATGACATAGCATTCTTCGCCTCTGCAAAAGATATTCATGACCTCTATCGTTCACAACAGGCTCACCTAAATGCACTTGAGGTCTGGTTGGACAAAATTAAATTGGTTTTAAATGTATCCAAACGTACTGTGGTAGTTTTTAAAACCAAAACCCCCTTATATGTTTCGCTAAACTACCGCTCAGATGTCATACCTCAAGTGGAATCTGTGCGGTATTTAGGCATTGCGTATGATGCTAGTATGGATTGGAGGCCTCACATCAAGTCTAATGTTCAAAAAGGTGAGCGTGCCCTTGGTAGGCTCGTACGGATAAGTAATAGGAAATTTGGTATGCGTCGAGACACTCTTCTACTTTTGTACAAAGCCTATGTGAGACCGATTCTGGAATTTCGCTCCATTCTTTTTTCTGGGTGTCCTAAATATAAGCTGCATCCTTTGCTGCTTTTAGAGAGACGAGCGCTGCGCTTCTGCCTAGGGCCTCAACAGTCAGTCTCTACCACTGTGCTGTACTTGGAGGCCCGCAATTCGGACCTTAACTCCAGTTTTCGCCTTCTAACTGTTAGATTTTTCTTGCGATCATTTGAGGCTACTGCAGGTATGGCTATACCTATTTTTGTGTCAAACCCCGCCCTCTTTCTCACTCACCAGTGGCCAAGGGTCTGCATGCCCCAGGTTGTTTTCACGCAGAGCATTTTAGCAAACATTGGTGTGGACCTCGGTTCTATATGTCCTATTGGTTGCTCAACGTCCTTTGTGGCGTCCTTGTGGCGAGGGAGGTTGGGAGGCAATGGGAGGTGGGGCAGGTGCCACAGTGCAGTTGAAATTCGTCAGTTCATCTTTGATGATGCTGCGCAAATTCACCGTTGCTGGCGGAAGAGTTGGAGATACTGCAGAGGGGTTGGTGAGGCCGTAGAGCTCCTCCCGGATCATGGTGCGGATTAGGGACCGCAAATTTCCATCTATGAGGGAGCCACCATCACTGGGGTCTTGCACGAGGCGGCAGGATTGTAGCTGGTCCAGACGTTGACATGTGGATGTGATGTCAGATACGGACGACGGGTTTTTAAACACGAAGGCATTGATAGCAGCAGTGTTGATGCCCTTAATTAAGTGGCGAACACGCTCAGATTCAGGCATAGCAGCGTCGACACGGCGACAAAGGGCCAGAACGTCCTCGATGTACGACGTATAGGACTCGCCGGGCTGCTGGAGACGAGCTTCAAGTTTTTTCTTTGCCTGCTCTGAGCGACCAGCCGGAGTGCCGAAAATTTTCTTTAGCTGGTCCGTGAATGTAGGCCAGTCAGCGATGTCATCCTCGTGATTGAGGAACCAGGTTTTGGCGACGTCAGCCAAGTAGAAGACGACGTTTAGCAGTTTATGAGCGTCATCCCAGCGGTTAAATGCACTGACCCTGTTGTAGTTGTCGAGCCAGTCGTCGACATCTTCACCGCGAAGGCCAGCAAAGATTTGGGGATCGCGCTGGCGGCTGGTGACAGTCCAGGCAGGGGCAGCCGCAGTAGGAGGAGGAGACGCCGGGGGTGAGCGAGCACCGTTGCCCTCATCCATAGCACAGGACCGTGGACGCAAGCGAAGGCCTGAACGGAGCTCCAGGGAGAACGGTAGGCGGGTCTAAAGCGAGAGGGGGGGAATACGAATCGCACCTCCACCACTTGTGAGACAGCACTTGCACAAAACGTCTGTTCTATTCCAGAGCCAGCTGGCACACAGCGCGCGACGCTCCGAGCAGCAGTCAGCGATGATGATGATAATGATGATGGATCTATACAGATGAAAGAGGTGAAAGTTCACGCGTTGCGCTCACAATATAAATTATGATTCTATATTTCCATCTAATGTGAAGCCCCCGCCGGGGTGGCGCAGTGGTTACGACGCTCGACTACTGTTCCCAAGGACGCGGGATCAAATCCCGGCCTCGGCGGCAGCTTTTCGATGGAGGTGAAAAGCAAGGCGTCCGTGTGCTGTACGGTGTCAGTGCACGTTAAAGAACCCCAGGTGGTCGAAATTTCCGGAGTCCTCCACTACGGCGTCTCTCATAACCTGAGTTGCTTTGGGACGTTAAACCCCACAAACCAAACCAACCAACTAATGTGAAGCACTTACCTTCAGGTCTAATATCCAGTCTCCTATGTGATCACCTTGAAAAGTTCCCTGATCACACTGCGATTGCCACTGATGCGTCTGTGACTGCGCTGAAAGCAGCGATTGGAATTTTTTTCAGAGTCTCTTTCCTGGAGTTTTTCGGTGCGTGTCCCGGATTACACACCGATATTATTAGCAGAGTTTATGACAATTGGACTAGCACTACTGAACGTTCCCTGCAGTCAATCAAAAATAATTTTTCTATGAGACTTTCTATTTTGCTGCCACTGGAGTCAACACGGGATGCTCTTTTGAGCTGCTCACTAAAGTATTTCATACCGGGGTGGGTGAAAGAACTACGCTTCATCTGGGTCCCCGGTCACTGCGGTATTTTCCAGAACGAAGCGGCAGATTTCCTGGCTAAATCAGCTCTTGATGCATCCGTTTCATGTACCATCCCTAATATCACCATTTTTGGAATGTCCTGTTTTCAGCGTTATCAATACCTAGCCGCTTCGTGCAATGAAACCTTGCTATCTACAGCCGAATACCAGCATCTCATATACTCATGGAAAGTTCGTTCATGTAAATCACGGCAGTGTGAGATAACGATGACTCTCACGAGATGCAGGACTCCTCGCCTAAATCTTTATTTATGTAGATGCGGGATCAGCTCCACAAACCTTTGTGAGGCTTGCGATGAGATTGAAAATATTGATCCCTTCCTTCTCGCTTGCCGAAGATTTTCACATCAGAGGAGAGTGCATTTAGAAACTCCAATTGCACGCTTGGGATTTACGTTGTCGGTCCCGCTTCTACTCTCCTTCGGTGCGAGTGCGAAAGGATTTGCGTTGCCTCAAATTTGTCAGTACTTACATAACTACATCACAGCTACGGACAGATTCCCTTGCTAATTGTATTCCACATTTACAAACTTCCAAATTTTTGCTTCGTATTTTTTCTTTCAATCAATTTTGTGATCTTAAATCTTATGTTTTTGTTTAGTTGATAATTGCTTTATTGCACTAGTTCAGTTCGTGTAGGACATTTCGCAGTCCACACTGAACCCTGGTCAATCCCCCTTCGTGGGTATGTGCCATATATCAAGGCAGAAGAAGAAGAAGACCGTGGTTCAGGTTAGGGCAGCTACAAATACCTCCCGTATTAACGTCTAAGATGCTTCTGCTGTCTAGACGCAGGCTCAGTAGAGTAGACTTAGTGACGAGCGACTGCTATGACTGCAGTGATGTGTTCGGCCATGGTCATTTTCAGCGCTGGTTCTTCAATCTCGTTATATTCTCCGTGTGCGCAATGCAGTGCCGCACCCTCGCCTTCAGTCTCATCTCTGGTGACGTCGACCACTGGTGCAAGCAGCCACAGGGTGAAATGAAGGTGCTTGCGGCCTCCTGGAGGAACTCGGCAATCCCACTAGAGGCGGATGGTCGCTTCAGTCGATGCAGCGTCTACAAACACCCAGGTCACCCTAACGACACGCTGATTGTTGACTGCGATGATTGGGACTACGACCCGGAGTACAGCAAGAGGACCAGCGTAAGTCAGTGGGACTTGGTATGCCACAGACGTTGGTTGCGCGCCATGGCGGAGAGCCTCTACATAGCCGGCTCGCTGATTGCGATGACTGCCGTCGGGCAGATGGCGGACCGAGTCGGCCGGATGCCCGTGCTCCTCACAGCGATGGCGGTGCTGCAGCTGGCCACGATGGGCGGATGTTTCGCAGCATCATACCACATGTACGTCCTTTCAAGGTTTCTCAACTCTGGCTGCGTGGCAACTGTCGCCGTCCTCGCCTGCACACTATTCTTTGAGGCATCCACGCACGAGAACAGGAACAGGGACCTGTGTGCCGCCATGTGCGCAGGCTTGCTGATTGCCGAGGTATGGCTTGCTGTGGCACGGCTGCTCAAAGGGCTGAACTGGATAGTTCTCCAGATCTTCGTGCTGTCCCCGACTGTCCTCACGTTGTACGCGGTGTCCGCAGTGCATGAGTCAGCCCGCTGGTGCATTGCAGTAAACGACATGGCCAGAGCCGAAATGCTCATGATCGCTGCAGCCAATGAAAATCACTTTCCCGTTTCAAACACTGACTGCATGCTGGAAAGGCTCAAGGCAGAGGTTCAGAGGACCGAAATGCGCATGCTGCTCACAGCAGGAGACGTAACTAGAGCAAAGGCAGTACAGCACAGCGCGTTCGTGATGATCGGCTTATCGTTCTCTGCTTCGTTCTCACAATACTCATTGACGGCCGTCGAGGACAGGGTAATATTAGGAACAACTGCTTGGTTCCAGTGGGCCTCAAGCGGAACCAACCTCGCAAGTTTCGCGCTGCTCTACGCTACGTTCAGAAAACTCTCACCGCAACATCTACTAGCCGCAGCAGTAGGAACGCTCGGTGGCGTTTCCTGCGTGATAAGCCTTAGTTTCGCATTGGGATGCGCTTACGTAACGACATTGTTCTTCCTTTTAGCCAAACCGCTTACGTTCGCGGTCAAAGTCCTCATATTCGCCAACGTCTTGGAAATGGTGCCGACGCGTGTGCGTTGCGGGGCGAGTTACTGGCTCTTCGGTTTGGGCCGCTTGGGAGGGGTGTGTGCCATAGTGCTGTCCGCGTGGCAAGACATTGGTCGTGGCGATGTGCTTTTCGCCCTCGCTGGGACCACGCTCTTTATGTTGCTCCATGCCCAGCTCTTTTCACAGCAGCCGTCGGAGAAGCCAACTCTGGCCAGCCCTTTATCTGCTGCGGGTTCCATTCAGAGTGTGGACTTCATGAAGCAGACGCTGAACAGGCGGAATGTGAAGAAGGGACGAACCAGCAAGTGGACAGTCATCGAGGTACCAAAGCATCGAGCCGAGAACTATGGACAGCAGACTCAATTACAGTGTTATGATTTGTGACGCAAATGGGCTTTCAGTCTCATCACTGTAATTTATGCTATCTAAGCACAACGTTATGTGAATGTAATTTATTCGATCTGTCGAATGTTTACACAGCTTCTATGCCGTCATGTGGCACTTGTATCAAGGGCAAACATTGGATATTGGATGCAACGCGCATCTTTTTTTGTGTTGCGTTTAAGTTGGCTTCCAATATGGTTTGCTTTTGGGGTTTAAAGGGGTCATGCAATGCCTAAAACGCGGTAAAGCAAATCGGTCAAGAGATAGGTACTCCCTCACAGGTCAATTCACCGCAAGAATTTTTTAACTAGCTTCATTAACAGCAGAGATATCGGCTATTAAAAATGGCGCTCCTCCTCGCTCCCCTCAACTCAACACTCAGAGAAACCAGAAAAATAAACGAAGAAAACAGCTTGGGAACTCCGCCCCGCTAGCCCCGCCCACGAAGCGTCGTCGGGTGACGCTCGGTTCTCAGACTTCCGGTCGTCGCACCTGTTTTCCCCGAGCTTCGCCCATGCATTCACGGTCTCTGCCTTTCACGTCCCGTCTGCGTTTGCATATCTTTCAACCTTGTCTGCTGTCTTCCTCCGCCGCCGGTTTCTTCAGTTTCTTGACCTCTCTGAATTGTGTGTGACAGCAGCCCGAACGACTCGGGTCGTTCGCAAGCGCATGCCTGCAGGTGGGAAGCTGTCCACACATACCGGCGGCCGCCGCGGAGGGAGCACTTTCCTTCATATCCCTGTCCCATTCCGCGCAAATTAGCGTGCACTCCTGCCGAGCACGGCTTTCTACAAGACCGCTTTCTTCTCTCGCGCTGCCTGGGTCAGTCTCTTTGGTACCGTCTTCTGCGGTTTGACCAACGGCGGCCGGTGACCCCTCGCGGAGTTGACGCGATAGCTGCGATAGCATCGACTCTGCATGGATGCTAGCAGACGATCGAGCGTTCGAGTTGCCCGCGTGCAAACATATGTCGTCGTCGCTTTTAGACCGGAGCTGCTTTCATTATGATCGGCGAGAGGCATCTCTTGTGCATAACGAATGGAATGTATACGCGTACGTATCACCGACGAGAGCACGGACTGATGATCGCTACAGAGTTTGGATATCGGATGACAGGTGAGCACGAATTATTCGTCCGCGAATCTTAATATTGAGATTAACAAAAAGAATAGTGTAGTGTAGTGTTTTTTTTTTTTTGACGTCCTTTCGCAAATCGTTTAGGAAGTGCCAATGCGTAGCGTGCACGCGTGTTTATCTCATGTGTACGCATCGTCCGAGCTAGAATCGACGGCGCAAAGCAGCAAGCAGCTCGGCACATTCAGTTCGGCAGCGCAGGTTGTCACCGCTTTCCGAAGCTACACGCAAGAATCGTGCGCAGGAGCACGCGAGCGACTACACTAGAGACGCAGCGAAGCGCACGATTCTAAAACGCCGTCCGCCGTAGCTGCGATGCAAAAGAAACAAGGCCTAGCGATGAGCAGGGAGCAGCGCACAACCGGAGTACCGTCGGCCGCAGCGCCCGTGCCTGGCGGCATCGGGTGCTGCACTTACGCAGTGCGAATTTGTGTACTTTTGCGATCAAGATGAGGGTAGACCTTTTTTTCTTTTTTTTTTTTTTGACGCACACAACACGCCGCACAAATGGTCAATGCGGCAAAGACGAGACGGGACACGGGACTATACAGTACGCTGCTGCGCCGTCGGTCGGTACATGAAGGTTGATGCTGCCTATTAATTCGGTACGGTTTTAAATCGGTCTAGCTGGTGCTCGTTTCGCACTCCTGCAGCGACGCGCACTTTCAGTCGGACGCCACCACCTTTTCGGTTAACATCGCGAACCAAAGAGCCAAGCTTGGGTTCTCGCATGCATTGCACATGTCTATGCAGCACTCGAGCAGACGACTTTCGCAGCTACCGGAAGTGTGTCCGTGACGTAGTGGCCGTCGCGGCTGCAGCCAATGGCAGCCTGACGTGGCCTGTTACTCTGTGACTTCTGACGTAGGTAATCACGGCAGAATAGTCCCGAATCTCGCCACCACGCGGAAATGGCGCAGCCCGCGAATTTCAAAAAACGCTGTTTTTAAAAATTAATAATAATTCGCTGGATTTTTTCCGAGGAGTTTTACTTTGCAAGATTGCTCCGAAGCATTTATTATACACATTAAAAACGTTTGTCAGTGACCTTTCTAGCCGTTTCATGCCGCCTTTAACGTCCCAAAGTGACTCAGGCTATGAGGGACGCCGTAGTGGAGGACTCCAGAAATTTCGACGACCTGGGGTTCTTTAACGTTCACTGACATCACACAGCCCATGGGCGCCTAGCTTTTCGCCTCCACCGATAAGCAGCCACCGAGACCTGCATTCGATTCCGCGTCCTTGGGCGCAGTAGTCGACCGCCCTAAACACTGCACCACCCCGGCAGGCTTCCAATATGTGCATGAGCTATAAACATTATTAGTGGAGGAGGTTCGGAGCCTACTAAAATAGCCTAACGTTTATATGTACGCTTCGGGTGTCTAACGAGAAGGTAGGCAAATACAGCACTTTTCTTTCCTCGAATCAAACTACGGTCTTCTAGTTTAGTTTTATTTATAGGATTTAACGTCCCAAAATGACTCAGGCTATGAGACGCCGTAATGGAGGGCTCCAAAAATTGCGACGCAATTTTTGGAGCCTTCCATTACGGCGTCTCATAGCCTGAGTCATGAAAAAAAAAAAACACTACACTACACTATCCTTTTTGTTAATCTCAATATTAAGATTCGCGGACGAATAATTCGTGCTCACCTGTCATCCGATATCCAAACTCTGTAGCGATCATCAGTCCGTGCTCTCGTCGGTGATACGTACGCGTATACATTCCATTCGTTATGCACAAGAGATGCCTCTCGCCGACCATAATGAAAGCAGCTCCGGTCTAAAAGCGACGACTACACATGTTTGCACGCGGGCAACTCGCACGCTCGATCGTCTGCTAGCATCCATGCAGAGTCGATGCTGTCGCAGCTATCGCGTCAACTCCGCGAGGGATCACCGGCCGCCGTTGGTCAAACCGCAGAAGACGGTACCAAAGAGACTGACCCAGGCAGCGCGAGAGAAGAAAGCGGTCTTGTAGAAAGCCGTGCTCGGCAGGAGTGCACGCTAATTTGCGCGGAATGGGACAGGGATATGAAGGAAAGTGCTCCCTCCGCGGCGGCCGCCGGTATGTGTGGACAGCTTCCCACCTGCAGGCATGCGCTTGCGAACGACCCGAGTCGTTCGGGCTGCTGTCGCACACATTTCAGAGAGGTCAAGAAACTGAAGAAACCGGCGGCCGAGGAAGACAGCAGACAAGGTTGAAAGCCATGCAAACGCAGACGGGACGGGAAAGGCAGAGACCGTGAATGCATGGGCGAAGCTCGGGGAAAACAGGTGCGACGACCGGAAGTCTGAGAACCGAGCGTCACCCGACGACGCTTCGTGGGCGGGGCTAGCGGGGCGGAGTTCCCAAGCTGTTTTCTTCGTTTATTTTTCTGGTTTCTCTGAGTGTTGAGTTGAGGGGAGCGAGGAGGAGCGCCATTTTTAATAGCCGATATCTCTGCTGTTAATGAAGCTAGTTAAAACATTCTTGCGGTGAATTGACCTGTGAGGGAGTACCTATCTCTTGACCGATTTGCTTTACCCCGTTTTAGGCATTGCATGACCCCTTTAAACCCCAAAAGCAAACCATATTGGAAGCCAACTTAAAAGCAACACAAAAAAAGATGCGTTGCATCCAATATCCAATGTTTGCCCTTGATACAAGTGCCACATGACGGCATAGAAGCTGTGTAAACATTCGACAGATCGAATAAATTACATTCACATAACGTTGTGCTTAGATAGCATAAATTACAGTGATGAGACTGAAAACCCATTTGCGTCACAAATCATAACACTCTAATTGAGTCTGCTGTCCATAGGTCTCGGCTCGATGCTTTGGTACCTCGATGACTGACCACTGCCACGAGGCTTGCTGGTTCGTCCCTTCTTCCCATTCCGCCAGTTCAGCGTCTGCTTCATGAAGTCCACACTCTGAATGGAACCCGCAGCATATAAAGGGCTGGCCAGAGTTGGCTTCTTCGACGGCTGCTGTGAAAAGAGCTGGGCATGGAGCAACATAAAGAGCGTGGTCCCAGCGAGGGCGAAAAGCACATCGCCACGACCAATGTCTTGCCGCACGGACAGCACTATGGCACACACCCCTCCCAAGCGGCCCAAACCGAAGAGCCAGCAACTCGCCCCGCAACGCACACGCGTCGGCACCATTTCCAAGACGTTGGCGAATATGAGGACTTTGACCGCGAACGTAAGCGGTTTGGCTAAAAGGAAGAACAATGTCGTTACGTAAGCGCATCCCAATGCGAAACTAAGGCTTATCACGCAGGAAACGCCACCGAGCGTTCCTACTGCTGCGGCTAGTCGATGTTGCGGTGAGAGTTTTCTGAACGTAGCGTAGAGCAGCGCGAAACTTGCGAGGTTGGTTCCGCTTGAGGCCCACTGGAACCAAGCAGTTGTTCCTAATATTACCCTGTCCTCGACGGCCATCAATGAGTATTGTGAGAACGAAGCAGAGAACGATAAGCCGATCATCACGAACGCGCTGCGCTGTACTGCCTTTGCTCTAGTTACGTCTCCTGCTGTGAGCAGCATGCGCATTTCGGTCCTCTGAACCTCTGCCTTGAGCCTTTCCAGCATGCAGTCAGTGTTTGAAACGGGAAAGTGATTTTCATTGGCGGCAGCGATCATGAGCATTTCGGCTCTGGCCATGTCGTTTACTGCAATGCACCAGCGGGCTGACTCATGCACTGCGGACACCGCGTACAACGTGAGGACAGTCGGGGACAGCATGAAGATCTGGAGAACTATCCAGTTCAGCCCTTTGAGCAGCCGTGCCACAGCAAGCCATACCTCGGCAATCAGCAAGCCTGCGCACATGGCGGCACACAGGTCCCTGTTCCTGTTCTCGTGCGTGGATGCCTCAAAGAATAGTGTGCAGGCGAGGACGGCGACAGTTGCCACGCAGCCAGAGTTGAGAAACCTTGAAAGGACGTACATGTGGTATGATGCTGCGAAACATCCGCCCATCGTGGCCAGCTGCAGCACCGCCATCGCTGTGAGGAGCACGGGCATCCGGCCGACTCGGTCCGCCATCTGCCTGACGGCAGTCATCGCAATCAGCGAGCCGGCTATGTAGAGGCTCTCCGCCATGGCGCGCAACCAACGTCTGTGGCATACCAAGTCCCACTGACTTACGATGGTCCTCTTGCTGTACTCCGGGTCGTAGTCCCAATCATCGCAGTCAACAATCAGCGTGTCGTTAGGGTGACCTGGGTGTTTGTAGACGCTGCATCGACTGAAGCGACCGTCCGCCTCTAGAGGGATTGCAGAGTTCCTCCAGGAGGCCGCAGGCACCTTCATTTCGCCCTGTGGCTGCTTGCACCAGTGGTCGACGTCACCAGAGATGAGACTGAAGGCTAGGGTGTGGCACTGCATTGCGCACACGGAGAAAATAACGAGATTGAAGAACCAGCGCTGAAAATGACCACGGCCGAACACATCACTGCAGTCATAGCAGTCGCTCGTCACTAAGTCTACTCGACTGAGCCTGCGTCTAGACAGCAGAAGCATCTTAGACGTTAATACGGGAGGTATTTGTAGCTGCCCTAACCTGAACCAAGGTCTTCTTCTTCTTCTGCCTTGATATATGGCACATACCCACGAAGGGGGATTGACCAGGGTTCAGTTTGGACTGCCAAATGTCCTACACGAACTGAATTAGTGCAATAAAGCAATTATCAACTAAACAAAAACATAAGATTTAAGATCACAAAATTGATTGAAAGAAAAAATACGAAGCAAAAATTTGGAAGTTTGTAAATGTGGAATACAATTAGCAAGGGAATCTGTCCGTAGCTGTGATGTAGTTATGTAAGTACTGACAAATTTGAGGCAACGCAAATCCGTTCGCACTCGCACCGAAGGAGAGTAGAAGCGGGACCGACAGCGTAAATCCCAAGCGTGCAATTGGAGTTTCTAAATGCACCCTCCTCTGATGTGAAAATCTTCGGCAAGCGAGAAGGAAGTGATCAACATTTTCAATCTCATCGCAAGCCTCACAAAGGTTTGTGGGGATGATCCCGCATCTACATAAATAAAGATTTAGGCGAGGAGTCCTGCATCTCGTGAGAGTCATCGTTATCTCACACTGCCGTGATTTACATGAACGAACTTTCCATGAGTATATGAGATGCTGGTATTCGGCTGTAGATAGCAAGGTTTCATTGCACGAAGCGGCTATGTATTGATAACGCTGAAAACAGGACATTCCAAAAATGGTGATATTAGGGATGGTACATGAAACGGATGCATCAAGAGCTGATTTAGCCAGGAAATCTGCCGCTTCGTTCTGGAAAATGCCGCAGTGACCGGGGACCCAGATGAAGCGTAGTTCTTTCACCCACCCCGGTATGAAATACTTTAGTGAGCAGCTCAAAAGAGCATCCCGTGCTGACTCCAGTGGCAGCAAAATAGAAAGTCTCATAGAAAAATTATTTTTGATTGACTGCAGGGAACGTTCAGTAGTGCTAGTCCAATTGCCATAAACTCTGCTAAAAATATCGGTGTGTAATCCGGGACACGCACCGAAAAACTCCAGGAAAGAGACTCTGAAAAAAATTCCAATCGCTGCTTTCAGCGCAGTCACAGACGCTTCAGTGGCAATCACAGTGTGATCAGGGAACTTTTCAAGGTGATCACATAGGAGACTGGATATTAGACCTGAAGGTAAGTGCTTCACATTAGATGGAAATATAGAATCATAATTCATATCCACAAAGGACGTTGAGCAACCAATAGGACATATAGAACCGAGGTCCACACCAATGTTTGCTAAAATGCTCTGCGTGAAAACAACCTGGGGCATGCAGACCCTTGACCACTGGTGAGTGAGAAAGAGGGCGGGGTTTGACACAAAAATAGGTATAGCCATACCTGGAGTAGCCTCAAATGATCGCAAGAAAAATCTAACAGTTAGAAGGAGAAAACTGGAGTTAAGGTCCGAAATGCGGGCCTCCAAGTACAGCACAGTGGTAGAGACTGACTGTGGAGGCCCTAGGCTGAGGCGCAGCGCTCGTCTCTCTAAAAGCAGCAAAGGTTGAGCTTATATTTAGGACACCCAGAAAAAAAAATGGAGCCAAATTCCAAAATCGGTCTCACATAGGCTTTGTACAAAAGTAGAAGAGTGTCTCGACGCATACCAAATTTCCTATTACTTATCCGTATGAGCCTACCAAGGGCATGCTCACCTTTTTGAACATTAGACTTGATGTGAGGCCTCCAATCCATACTAGCATCATACGTAATGCCTAAATACCGCACAGATTCCACTTGAGGTATGACATCTGAGCGGTAGTTTAACGAAACATATAAGGGGGTTTTGGTTTTAAGAACTACCACAGTACGTTTGAATACATTTAAAACCAATTTAATTTTGTCCAACCAAACCTCAAGTGCATTTAGGTGAGCCTGTATTGAATGATAGAGGTCATGAATATCTTTTGCAGAGGCGAAGAATGCTATGTCATCTGCATATTTCCGCGAAACCTTCAAAACAGTATTTGTTGTTTTTTAGCAGCCGCGGGCATACAGGCTTATCACTCTGATTCTGGACCGCGTATCAGTTCCGTAATCTTTGTTTGTTAATGCTCCATGTCGCAAGTCACACCTTTATCAGTTTTGCTGTAGCGAAATATGCACCGAGATCTGTCTCGAAGGTTCCGGCCACTCGGGTGTCTTTCCACAATGTTCCAGCCCGTGCTGGTAGCTGTTTGCGACGTTATCTAGATTGGTCTGTGCAGCCTTTAAATTGAGCGTTGACGAGTGTGACGAGCATTCTTTGTCCGACGACCGACGAGCACGTTTGCTATCGCCGCCGCCGAGTTGCTTAGTTCCTTTACGGGCGCAAGTCAGCCCCAATAAAGAGTTATTTCAGTACCCATCACGCCTGTGTCTACTTTGGGCATGTACGGCCTTGTCACCACTACGTGACAATATACATATACAGTGACATCAGGATGAACCGGAATATCGCACATTAATATATTAGAAAGGAGTGGTGAGAGCACAGAGCCCTGGGGCACCCCTCTTGTCTGTGCATAGGTATCTTAGAATAATGAGCCATCAGTGCAAAAGAATTCTCGTCTTTTCAAAAATTTCCTGATCCAATCATAAATGAAGAACGGAGGACGTGGTAATGACCACTTGTTTAGTAGAAAGGAATGTTCAATGCTGTCATAGACGTTAGCTATATCGAGCGTCACTAACGCTGATACCTCCTTGTTGCACATTGCAAGATGAATCCTGATTTATAAATCAACATGTACAGACCATATTGAGCACCCATTGCGGAAATCAATCTGGGCAGAACTCAAAGCATTAACCTCTGAAATATGCTTTGAGAGGCGGCCATGCACAATCCTTTCTATTAATTTTACTAGATTCAAAGTCAAAGCTATCGGCCGAATGTTTTTAACATAAAATCCTTTACCAGGTTCTTTCAAGAGCAATATAAATTTTGCCACTTTCCAGACGTGCGGCAGCCATGCAGATTCTAATGATTCGTGGACCAGATCCAAGAGATACTAAGTGAATTCATTAGCTGAAATTTTGAGCACACCTATCGTAACCCCGTCCCAACCTGGAGGCGAGTTTTGCATGGAAGAAATCACAGATAGAAGTTCTGACCTTTCAACCTCAACATAGTGCGAGCAGAAAATGGGAGCGTGCAAGGAAACTCTGCACTGCTCCTGGAAACGTAATGCGTGCCCTTGTGCAATTGGTTCCAACTCATCCTTTGCCTCCTGTGGAGACACCACTATAGAGGCTTTACAAAAGTTAGCGCCATCTAGTGAAATAAACAGAACCTGTGCGCGGCGGCCATGTTTTGTTCAGTCCGCCCGCGCCTCCCATCGAGAACGCTGTCAACGCGCGCCTTCGTGGAACCCGTGCATGCACCGAAAGGTGCATTGGAATACTCACAAGTGATTCTTCCATTTTTTAACATCACAGCAGTCACTGTTAGCACCAAGCTCTATTCTGAATGATGCCAGCTTGTTGTTGCGTGCCCTTCTGCAGCACGCGCACCGTCGTAGACGCGCACGGAATCAAGGTATACGAGTGTTTGCGACCGTTTGTTTGCAGTTCTAATCGGCTTTACAAGGGTCACTTGCATCATGTAAAGCATTACTGCACGTCCCTCTGACTGTGAGCTAGCTCACAGAACGTGCTATCTCCTAAAACAGCAAGGTTATTTGGCGTGCTATGGAGCCTTGTGAACTTGAAGGAGAAGCTTATGCTGCGATGGAGAACACGGGAGAAGGAGCAATGCATCTATAACGAACGCTATAGTCCAAATACGTTCTTTGAAACATTTTGTACGCAGGTTGCATTTACCATTGTGTATTTGATTTAAGACAGAGGCATGATTACCAAAAGTACTTTTCACAGTCGTACGAAATGGTAGTGCTTGGTGCAGAGAGCAGTACGGTTGTCTAGTGCGCCCGAGGTGCGTGTTTCACGCTGCAAAAGCAAGCGGCTATCAAACCCGCGGCATCTAGTAAAGCAGGAAAAGATGACATCCCACTAGTGTGTTGTAATACGCTCACGTGCAGCCCGTTTAGACCGGTCCACGTCCAGAGCGCGCCGCTCAGGTTCGCATTCTGTGCCTTATACCTGCCAGCGCGGCTGAGAAAATAACGAAGCGTGAGCTTCACTTTTGTTTGCTTTGTCGAGCCACCCGATGGTTCGCTAATTGACAGCTACCTGAAATTCAGTGGAATTTGTAAATATGCCGATTTCTTGTTTATTCCATCTGTCAGATAGTAGACATTTGAAGCTGTAACCTCACATGAAAGCGCTGACATGGGAAGCTTCGAGGAACTCTGAGGAAGAGGAACTCGGCTGAAACGAAAAGAAATTTGAATGGTCAACTTACATTACTGCGATGTGTTTGTGTTTGGGGCAACTGGCTGTGTTCATAAAATCAGATTTGTATTATATCATATCGTTATAAAAAATTACGGGGACACTTAAGCTCCGCCGTTAAAGATATAACGCGATAGCGTCTCTCTCTCTCATACACACACACGCACGATATTTTTTTCTTCACGTTTTATATTTTAGGTGTTTCATTTATATTATATTTCTATCATTTCTTTATTTAGATTTATTTTATTTGATGATTTATATTTTTATACGCCAATACTCATGCGTCAGCAACAATCGCTTTCCATACTGAGCAATTTGACACTATTGAACACATTCTTCAATCATTTCAATTAATCATTTACACATTCTAAATTTTCTTCCTTAGCATCATCAAGCACCGGTTTTTCATTCTGAGCATTCTGACACCTTTAAACCCTTAATTTACAATTTTCCCTTTTTTCGTTTCTTTATTTCATCAGTTGATCAATTAATAACGAAGGTTTAATTCACTCGTCATCGCCTATCGCACACCAATCAATCTTAAATCACTGGAAGCACAAATTACCATGGCATATATTTTATTTTACGCAGCCCCCGATTATTTTCGAAACTCATGCCAAATACTGCATCGACGACATGGAAAGGACAGTGTTCAGCGCCAGTCCGACTTACTTCAAATTACGCACGATTCTTTTATCATAAAATAAAATGCATCCTCGCTCATTTCACCAACCAAGTATCTACCAGTAGGATGAGCGACGGTGATTGCGCAAACCACGCAAACAAACTCGCGATCGTCTCTCATAGGCGTTCAAGTAAACAGCAAAGGCACACAGACAAAAAAAAATCCACATTACAAAACCCTGGATACTGTAACTGGATAGGAATGACGCTACACTGATTACCGAGGGGCCCATGCACGACTCGTAGAGCAATTTGTAACTGCGTTCGGCAGCGCGGCCGGTGGGCCATGCCACGTGTCGGCTGTCAAAATATGCTTCTAAGCGTCGCTAACAAAAACCGCCGGGGACAGAGCAGAGGTACAAGCACAGCATACTAGGTTAAAACGTGAAAAGCGCGAACAGAACGGCGAGCGCTGACGCACAGACACGAAGCGAGCGGATAGAGCAAGCAAAATATGGCGGCCAACGCGTGATCAGCGTACCGCTCATGGTTGCCAGACTTACTTTTGTAAACCCTCTATTGAACTTAATGACTGAGAAATTCATGAGTTTCTATTTCATTCCATGAAACGATACAAAGCCTTCCTGTGCTTAGGTTTTGACAAATAAGTATTTAAATTTTCATTGTACTCGTCCTTTGCCTACGCTATGGCTCTTTTAAATGACGCCGAACAAAATTTGTAGTTTATCCAGTTTACTGGGCTCTGGTTATAAGAAACCACGGTCTTGACTAAACATGCGGCATTCTTCTTCGCTTTTTTCTTTTTCGCAGTCAAGAGACTGGCGCGTGCCTGCAAGGATCAATTGGTCAAAAATATTAAGAACTTAAAATCAAGCTCGAATTCTTGTCGATCTCACTACTGCCTAAAAATGCATGTACCTTCAAGTTGTGACAAAAATGAGTATACTTAAGTTTATTTAAAGCGATAACCGCATGAGGCCATTTTCCCTAGCGATTCGTCGCGCGACGACTCCATCGCGTATCGTTTCCGCTGGTATTATATATTTGCAGTACACCAGACCCTAGGTCAGAGCCTGAAACGTCAATGCGAGCTATCTCTAACAAAAGTCAGGTGTAGAACTACTCTCCTTAATTCTACCCCCCCCCCCCCCCCCTCAAGTCTGGCTCCTCGCCCGCAGCCATGTATTAATTCTGCAGTGAACCCGAGACCCTGGATCATTTTTCCCTCTACTTTCACTGTTTCGCGTCCTTCAGTAAAGTTTTCTTTGAAATTCCTTGTAACCAAATGGTTATATCTTTGGCTATTTCAAAATTCTTTCATTTGAAGCTACTCTGCAGCTAGGCTTTACAGGGGCACGGATCGCTCCCTGCGGTTCATAAATTTGTTGATCCCTCTGAAAGAATTTCCTGCTAGGTGCGCCGATTCTGGTCTCTACCATTTGTTTCACATTGAGTCGAAGTTATTTATCTGTTTCCTATTGTTCAGTAGGGCTTTTTGTCTATCATATATATATTACTTTTTTTATCTCGTCACGCATTATAATACCATTTCAGACGCTGTGGCCATTGTCCCTTGTGTGTATGTGCAATTATCTGAGAGCACAACAATTACCCGTGCGAATAAACGGAGCTCGGTGATAGAATGTTTTAAGTGTTGCTCTGTTTCGGCCGTCTCGCCGTTTGGTCAAGGGGAGTATAAATATGCTAGTGTCATGTGTTAAGGCTAAACAGCAAACGCTGAAAAATATCTGGCATTTTTAAGGGACACGGTGCAGTGATGTGAAACTACACTATGCGATGCATAACTTGTAAAAAGTGACTTCTATCGCTCCTTTTGTTATTAATCCCCAAAACCTACCCACAATAGCCTTTTGTATCCTTTATTAACCTGCCAAGTTTTACAGAACTGGACGCGCTCATATGCATGGGTCAGGTGTTGCGACCCTAGGAAGAAGTAAAAAAAAAAATGCACGGCCCAGCAAACTGTCTCTGTAGCTAAGCCACCACCATTGCCTCGTGCAGGCAGATTTAAGAGATGAGGTAAAAAGAAAGATTAAGACACGTGTCACGACAGCCGTCGTAGTGCACTGACGGCATGTATAATAGATACAAATACAATAGCGGCAAGCAGATTGCGCCCTAAACGGCGAATTCCACTAGACCCCAACCGTGCTCCTTGGCTCAGATGAAGCGAGTATCTGCAGGTTCCTCACTTAAACGGCAGTAGGAAAGCAAATTCCTTATGGCAAACTTCTCGAATAAAAACAAACAAACAAATTTTCTAAAAAAAGGTATAGCGGAAGTTACATACAGTCTCAAAGCCTTATGCGATTTGTTGCTTCGCGACCTGCTGCCTATCGAGCGGCGAGTGGCTTCCGGTCACGGCGAATCTCCACCTCATGCGATGAGCGCTTAACAGTGTTGTGCGACAGCTTCCTTGTTGGCGTAGAGGCAGCGTGTCAGCACTTGAGCGACAAATTCTTCTGTTCTGTTAAATTAGTTAGCTCTGACGTCAAGTCCCCCTCTTCCAATCAGCATCTTCTCGAAGCGGCGTCAACGCCACATTCTTCTTCGAAAGAGATCACTAATGCTATTGCGGTAATAATTGTGTCGTGTCTTTCTTTTGACTGCAGTGTAGGTTTCGTTAGCGTGCTTTGTCGCTGTCGTAATCATGGAGGTAAAGCGTTAAAGGCACGAAAATAACTGATCATACTCAGTGGGCCTGCATTGCCTTATACGTTGCGGCGGCCCCTGATTCCAAGTAGCCCTTAAAAATGCAATAAAACGACGTCAGAGGCAGCACCAAATGTTGGGTTACTACACTCTAAACATAAACAAGCCCAAATAGGGGAATAAATGGCTGACGTCGCCTTTTATACTCCTTACTTCGATATTATGAAATTCCTTGTAAGAAGTTGAGGACACCACCTTTTTTACTACTGTGTCAAAATTAAGAAGTGAAATTGAGTCTTGGATGATTATGCTCCTTTTACAAACAGGAGTTTATTGCCAGAATAAATACTCCTCGATACCTTAAAGGGTTTTAAAAACTCCTTCTTCAGCGTCTAGGCCCTCGGCCGCCGGCTGGCGGCAGCTCACTCTTCACCGAGCTAGCAGGTTACAACGGTATCATCGCTGCTGGCTCGTTTGTCGCATCTGCTTGAGTTTTGTAGCTAGGATCCCACTACGCTCGCCAGCAGCGCATTTCGTCGTGTGTAAACCAGGCCACTAGTGCGCATGCGCGGAAACCAGAGAGGAGCAACAGGTGCGCTGCGCATGACATCAGAGCTCGCCGTCGCCGCGGCCGCGTGCCGACTCCACAGGTCCGCAAAATCACGTGTGCTCACTCAGGCTCACTCAGAAAATTTGGTCCATCTGCGGGCTCATTCTCACTCAGACTCACAAGGCCCGGGCTCACTCACACTCGTGAACTCAAACTCACGCAAGCTGGCGAGTCACTCGGGCTCACTCAGACTCTTAAACTCAAACTCACGCATGATGACGATTCACTCGGGCTCACTCAGACTCATAACTAATCTGGGCTCACTCACTCATCTCGACTCACTCATTTTTGACTCGCGACTTATCTACACTCACTCACTTCAACTCGCGACTCATATGAACTCAGACTCATCATGTACTCACTCATTTCAACTCTCGACAAGCAACGAGCGACGGTCCTAAAGCTTGTATATGTAGGCGTAAGGCAGTGCTGCGAAACACGAGGGAAAAAAATAGAAAAAAAAAATGTGTAACATTACAGATTAGACTGTTTTCTTCAGTAATGAATGAATTGAAAGGTTACAGGAAAATGAAAAAATATGGTAGGGATTATCTCTTTTGAGCTGAATATAGTACGAAAGCTTTGTCTTTTTAGCTATAGCACGGGCAAAATTTTTGATATGGCTATGGCCGCTTTGGTGGTTGCCGTCTTGTCGGGCACAGTCTATTAAGATTGGATACCAATTATAAAGGCGATACTTCGAAGGCGGCTTGGGCCAAATTCTGGAAGTGGTCATGCCCAACTTATAGGTAACCATAGTGCCGTGGATGACCAATGCAATTAGGAACTGATCGCTTTTCATGTAACTTGGCCAAAATGAAGTTTCGAGGGTTGGTAAACCGTGTGTGACCCAAACCAAATATTGGAGGTCACCATCGTGTTCGCCGTACTCGAATTATGTTGTCCGTTCATTTTGGCCCGAAATCGGCTCAGGTCAATCTACTGGGGTGAGGGGGCCAATTTGAGGGTGGCCCCGGTTTGCCATCGTCTTGTTCGCCATAGTCATATTAAATTGGACAGATTTTGCCCAAATCAGTCGAGGTCAAATTTCGGCGGTGGGTGGGCAAAATATAAGGCGGCCATGGAGTCCAGCATCCTGGTCTCCGTAGGTGAATTATGTTGGACAGGTTTTGGACCAAATCGACCGAAGCAAAATTTCAGCTATACTGGAATGCGTTTAAATTACCCACGTACGTAGCCGCGCATTTGTGACATCCTCAAACAGCCTACCCAATTGGAGCAATGGCACACAAAAAGAAACATCGGACAAGATTCTTGGTCTGTGGTGGTGAGCCTGTGAATTATTTCGCAATAAGAAAGAACATTAAAAATGTGGTTTCACAATGGTCTCTTCGAACTTAGCCTGATATTATTAGCTAAGCACGGCTAGCCTGGCTTGTTTGCATCGCTGTGCACCTAAACCGTGAAATCATTTGCGAGATATTCCGGAGTAAATAAACAGCAAAGAAAGAACTATATAGCCACCGCAGTACAACACATTAACGAGAACAGATGTTCGATTAACCTGCATAGTCGCCACAGTCAAAATAATTGCGTAACAGAAAACAATGAAATTGCTCTACATCATCAGCTCACCAAGATGTTTATTCATTATTAAAATTATACAGGCAATTCGAGTCCGCTAGGATCTAATTAGCGACCTGTGCCCATTACTCACTCGATCACTTCAGATCATGATTCTTCAACCTCTGAGCAAGAATTCATTTGATTTCATAGGAACTTTCTAGGTCAGACTTGGCAAGACTGAGATCATAATCTGAATGTGAGTCCGGACTCACTCACGACACAGATCATGATCTAAAAGTGAGTCCGGACTCACTCAAACTCAGATCACAATTTGAGTGCCCGGACCCACGGCTAAGATCACGATCTGAGTGTGAGTCCGGACTCACTCACTAATCAGATCATGATCTGAGTGTGAGTCCAGGCTCATTCACGACTAAGATGCTGATCTGAATATGAGTCCGGACTCACTCACGACTCAGATCATGATCTGAATGTGAGTCCGGATTCACTCACGACTCAGATCATGATCTGAGTGTGAGTCTGACTGAGCCCGAGTGAGTCGACTCATGAGTGAGTCCGCCGACCTACGGCCGACTTCACTGCCGACGCAGCATAGACGCCCGAACAAAAAGAACGTCTTGTCAAGCGGAGAAGTCAAGATGCAGAACTCAACAACAACAACAACAATAATAATAATAATAATAATAATAATAATAATAATAATAATAATAATAATAATAATAATAATAATAATAATAATAATAATAATAATAATAATAATAATAATGAAGAGCACTGCAGAATCTGCATTGGAGTAATGCGGAACCACGGATGCTGCTGTTGATTGCTTCTAGTTGCTTAATTCACTTCTTGTTTACCAATTTTAGTCTTCGATACTTTCAAATTACGTGCCAGTTCCTTCTTTTGCCCTTTTTCGACTGTAATTCCGGTTGCGTGACGTCACATTCTTGACGTAAAATCTACTACGGCACCCCTTTCTCTCTTTCAACTTTCACTCCCATCTTCCTCCCTTCCCATACGGCTTGGTTCAGGTGTTCATAGAACAAGTATGACAGATACTGCACCTTCCTTTCCTGTGAACCTGTTATACCAATTAAATAACTTCGCCTAATTATTTTTGGATACAACCTTACGTCACCCTGTATCGATTGTCACCACTCATTAAACTCTACCACTTCTCAATTACTGCCCCGCCGGGGTGGCGCAGTGGTTACGGTGCTCGACTACTGTTCTCAAGGATGCGGGATTGAATCCCGGCCTCGGCGGCCACTTTTCGATGGAGGCGAGAAGCAAGGCGCTGTGCTGTGTGATGTCAGTGCACGTTAAAGAACCCCGGGTGGTTGAAATTTCCGGAGTCTTTTACTACGGCGTCTCTCATAGCCTGAGTCGCTTTGGGACGTTAAACCTCACAAAACTAACCAAACCAACTTCTCAATTACTCACAACTGCTGCGGACACGATTTTGTGGACACATTCCGCAGACAGAAATCTGTGAACATAGCGTAGTAATATTTAGAAAATAATAATAATAAATTGGTTCACAGGAAAGTAAAGGCGCAGTGTCTGTCACACTTGCTCCCTGGGCACCTGAACTCTGCTGTAATGATAGGGAGGAAGGTGGGAGATACAATGAAAAGAGAAAAACGGAAACGGTAGTGGAAGGTTATGGAGTAATTTCGACCACCTGGGGATCTTTAATGTGCACTGCCACCGCACAGCCCATGGGCGTCTCTCCGTTTCGCCTACTTCGAAAACCAGCCGCTGGCAGAACGTAAATAGCGGCACATAGCGGCAGCAAAGAGAGAATGGGCGTAAGAAGGCGAAGAGAGCACCAGAGATGCCCAAACATAAAGAGGAACGGCTTGCCAAACGGTGATTCCAGAATGCCAAACATAATAGACGTAGTGTAACCACCGAGATGAGTAGAAGAGTTCAGTCAGCGGGAACCAGCAGAAGAGGATCTGAAGGCACGTCGTAACGGATCACTCCATTCGGGTTTCCAAAAGTGCATCTGCTACCCGGAAATTTGAAGCATACTGTGAACAATCAGTCTGGACACATGTGTATGGTGCGCGAGAGACTGTGGCTCCACACCGGTGAGTAATCCAATGTATGAGACTTTGCGTATGAAGACTGCTAAATCAAAACACTGTATAGAGAAAATTGATACCGCTGCATGCCACTTCACAGATCATCGCGCAGTCTTCGTCTCTATCAAACAAAATGAATAAAAGATGTGTATACCCAATATCTCTCATTGCCAACATAAATGACCACAACAAGCTCAGCCAGGGAAAGTATGTACCACTTGCTACGTATATCGTATATATGTTACGGACGACAAGGAAGAAGAAGCGGGCAGTGGCGCGGGCAGGAGCGCTCGCGCTAGGCCCGCGAACATTCATAAAACGTCATCTACCATCGTCATCGGTCATGTTCTGTCTCCTGTCTTCATCGGCTTGCCGCTTCGTAACATTTGGTGGAGGTGCGGCGTACGACATCCCCATCCTCTCCTTGGAGCATCGAGGCCATCTTCAAGCCGGGACCATCACCGAGGGCCCAGGGACATCGCCGAGCAGCTTCGCCCCAGCCCTTCAAGCCCAGACCTGAACAAATACCACCGCCAAGCCCCCAGGCCGGACCTGAAGACAAGAAGAACAGACCAATCAGAACCGAGATGAAGGACCCGAAAGACCCGAATGACCCGAAGGAACCGATGGACACGAAAACGCAACCCCCGCCCAAGCTGCCCGACGTGACCTCGAGCCATCGGTCCCATGGACTCTGGTGACGGATGGTTGACAGCTCCAAGGGAGGCGGATCACCCACGCATCAGACATCGTACCGGCAAGCCGCTCTATTCTTCCTTCTTCCTCTTCTTCTTCAAGCATCCAGACACGCCCATCATCATGCCATAAAATCATTAACATCGCTAAACTTCCTCGTCCACGATCGGGACGATCGCTCGGGGGCCCCGGGTCATGTTACGGACGACAAGGAAGAAGAAGCGGGCAGTGGCGCGGGCAGGAGCGCTCGCGCTAGGCCCACGAACATTCATAAAACGTCATCTACCATCGTCATAGGTCATGTTCTGTCTCCTGTCTTCATCGGCTTGCCGCTTCGTAACAATATATATATTTTTTTTTCACGCGGGCTTACCGTCATAGAAGACACTGGGTTACCGACGCTTTCTGGAAAATATTGCTGCACAGACTGCCTCTGAAGACCGTGAAGATGCCAGCAAGTTCACGGAACGCTTGGTGCTGCTTCGCTGGCGCCACTGGTCTGCGAAGGCATAGCCAGCCTTAGCTTCACAGAGCCGACATGGCGGTGTGCGACGCATCGGCATTCGTGATCCCTGCCACCACCTGCCTTTCGACCGTTATTGTTTTGTGCGTGCTTGCCGTGATACAAAAACTGCGCTCCATCGACCTGTGCAATAAAGTTCTTCTAGAAACTGGTTTCTTGGTATCCTGATTAGTTTAACACCTGCTCAGAAATGTTTCAGCTTTGAGCGTTGGTAAGCTTCTTGCATAGCAAAAGTGCAAAAATTAGCGCCTTCTGCTTCGTTTTTTCCCTTCTGATTGCGAGGTCTTTCATGCTGCTGTTCAAATTGCGAATACCGAGAAGACATCAAAGAAAAAAATAAAAACAACTCGATAGACTCCGGCCGCGAATTAGAGAGCAGGAGCAGAAGAGAAGGCGGGCTGGAACTGAGAATGTGAGGGCCGCAGTGGACACGAAATGGATTACAATGTACAATGAACCTTGAAGCTCCCCCTACTTGCCCTCCCAGCTACGCGTACGTGGAACGACGACGCCCTAACAATGCGCCGCTGTGGCTTACCCCATCTTCAACTGCAGGTGTGCAAGACGCGGGCCTTTAGTTCACGAGCTATAATTTCAGTTCATTGATTGATTGATTGATTGAACGTCCTTTATTGAATAGGAAGGCTCATGGCCATGGTTGGTAGAGCGGAGTTGGCAGAATCTCCATCATTTGCACAGGTCGTCACTGAAATCATATTGCTCTGACTAGGCCACTAAGGGCGCCATATTTGGCAAATATCCTCTATGTGTTAGCATCAGTGTCTAGAAGGGAACGATAGTTCAGGCGATAGGGTTCGATCTCGAAGCGTCCAGTAGAAAAAGAAGGACAATTCAGAGTATTTATTTATTTATTTACGTTACCCCTACAGGGCCTGCAAAGGAGGGCATTACATAGGGGGGGGGGGATGATACAATTGTAATAAACACGACGCAGTTATCAACAACAATTACAAGAAACACTAACTAAATATTAGGTATAACATCAATAGAGATAAAGAAAAACAGCAAAATATTCTACACATTTCCGTCACAGCGAAGTAGCTCTTTGAATTTCTTTATGTCAGCTTCTGTGGCAATATGCGATGGCAAGTTATTCCATTAAATGATAGTGCGAGGAATGAATGAATGAGGAAAAGATGATAAATGACACTTTGCGCACTTAACTTTGAAGGCATGATCAAGTCGTGGAAATATGATATCAGGTGACTGAAACAAACCACTGCCCAGTAGTAGATGGTAGTAAAGCTTATAGGCTTCCAAAGAACCGTCGAGCGGCGCTGCTGCTTCTGACAGGGAGCGCCATCTCTGACAGAAAAATAGAAACTGGGGATACACGGGCGGCACCACCTAGGCATCCCGTGCAAGTTTTCTCCTTTCGCTCGCTCGCTTCCGCGCACGTGCAGACGTCTCGCGCTGTTTTGTCGCGCGGACAGAAAAGCACACACTGGACGCCGCCGGCTCAGCTCGCTGCCTTCACGGCGTTCGCCATGCGCTTTTACTTTCTCTCGCCTTGACGCGCCCCCGCAGGCGCACCGCGACATGCCACCTGCATTCCGTCTTGACTAGGCAACCTGACGCGTATTTTCATGAAGGATGCTTAATTATAGGCGGGAAACGTTTTATTCACGTCTGCACTGTAGAGCAGACAACAGACGGAGATGAGTAAATATTGATTGTGAATGCGTCCCACGTTAGCAAAAACGTAGGAAGTGCATCTCGAGGTAAGTCCGCTATGTAATTATATTGTAGTATATATTATGTTTAAAAACTACTAAAGTATCATCAGTACTGATAAATAAAGTGGCCCGTTCGTTGACTATCGTTTGGCCTGTTGCATGCGATCTATATACGGATTAGTTTTTTATTATTACGACGTTACCAAAGAAAATCTTGCAGTAGACGAATAAGTATATAGTCCGAAGGAGGTGTTTCTTCAAAGACAAGAACGCTAGCAGTATCATAAGCACATGTGTGCTCTGTGCGCTGTACGGGACATAACTGGCTCGCTGGCTCGGAAGGCAGGTGATATCCAAGCTTGTACTACATACTGTTTTATTTCGGTCCTTATTAAATGGTTGTGCTTCATTTATGATAATATTTGGTTTGCACTCACGATCCCTGTGACACGAATGGGGTACTCCGTGCGAGTAGTGTCAGTCGAGCCATAGCTAGGATCACTTTTGTACTGCAGTTCCGACATATCTTAATAATAATAATAATAATGATAATAATAATAATAATAATAATAATAATAATAATAATAATAATAATAATAATAATAATAATAATTGGTTCACTTATAGGCAAATTTGCAAAAAATTGTAAAAGCGTCTCAGCAAGGCATATTTTCCAACGCCGCCGCACTCGAAAAAAAAAAAGGCCGCGTTCCTAGATATTTTCTTGGTCAATCTAAAAATAAAAAGGCAGCTGTGAACACTTAGGGCACAATCACACATCAGTCTCTATCGCGGACGTCGCATCTATACTGTACTGGAATCGCATCTGTTGATTTGGTTGCTTTCAGAGCCCTCATAAAGCAGGGAGAGAGCACAGAAAGTCGCCAAAACTAGACACGCGAGGAGCGAAGAGCAGGATAATCTTTCATCCTCTTCACATTTTATGCATGGTGTTAAACCACTGTACTTTTTTGATGCCTCTCTAAGCCGTCTTTGTCAACTGTAAACATTTCTGAGTTTACGAAGAAAGGGGAAATTGGCTCTATTCGTTTCCACAAAGAACGCGATACTTCTCAGAACGCTGTCATGCGGGTGGAAAACCGGTCTTGCGGACACGCTTCCAAAGGAATCTGCAAATTTCACACGTGAGCCTCGTCTTTTGGTGCTTCGCCTACTATTGTGGCTTCTCATGACACAATGCTACTTGGTACATCGGTTTCGCATCAGCGAAAGCGTTTTGTATCGCCAAATAACCGCCAGGCGCAAAGCGTGCGCCGCGCGTGCACATGAAGCTAGCGGAACGTCTGCTCCGGCGAAGCCCCATCGTTTCACATTTCGCCACCACGCCAGGAATGCGGCGCTGCCATCGCGCGGCGAAACTTGAGCTTGGGTTCCTTATGGAAACGTGTTAACCGAGCGTGTTTACGACGACATGATAATTGTTTGTTTGTTTGTTTGTTTGTGGGGTTTAACGTCCCAAAGTATTCCAGTTCAGCATGTTGTTTTAATGCACTGATGCTTGTGAAAGATGAGTAGTGAGAAAAAATAAAACGCACAGCACGGCTCTGCAAGGATACGATGTTGGCGATAACATCGGCTTGATTAGGATCCCAAATATCCGCGCAATATTCAATTTTAGGGCGTATTAGAGTGATATAAGAAAGTTTTTTAACGTGTATAGGAGCGTGTTTGAGAGTACGTTTAAGAAGACCAAGTGAACGCTTAGCAGCAGCTAGGGTGCGGTCAATATGGTGATGCCATGTTAGATCAAACTGAAGGTGCACGCCAAGGTATTTGTAAGTGTTTCTTAGTTCTACAGCATTGTCATTGAGTGTAAGTGGTTGAAATTCAAGCTGTACGACGAGTGAAAGATATCTGTTTCGTTTTAGAAACATTTAGCACCATGAGCTTACTGCGTTCAGGTAAGATTGTAGGAGTTGTTTAATAATGTCACGGTAAATTACGCAGTCACCTGCGAAAAGACGAACTCTAGATGTTACACAGTGTTGTGCCGGTGGGGTTATCACACAGTATCCCACCGTCAACAGGGTTGTGCCAAGGAGTTGGTTGCGTAGCGCTCCTCACCCATTTCGTGAACGAGGGCTGTCAGATCCCTGGGCGGTAGCGGTGAATCCGAGTCAGCGCTGGTGAGATGAAGAAAAGGCTTTATACACTATTTACAGGTATTTACACAACGAGATCGGCTCTGGGGCCGAAAGCTAACATAGCCATACGCGACTGTACTCGCGCAGCGACGGCCGGGGAGATTCCGCCGCGTCCGCTCTCTCAGGAGGCGAACTGCTCTCGATGGACGCTAGTGACGAACTCACACTCGGAGTCTCGAACGGAAGCACTTGAGGCTCCGTAAACCGAGAAATCGTTGACGCTCAAATGGTCCAATCCGACGGCAGTACTTTCGCAGGGCCAATGGGAGAGCTCGCTGCGCTCTTGCTTCAAATATGCCGCGGGGCGAGAAGTGGTCCACCGCCAGGGCCACGGCGCCGAGCTCTCTGGATGCTCAGCTCATGCTTCTCTCTCCTTGGCACGGCTCGCCTCCAGTTCATCGGTGCATTGCACATAAGTATCCGGATTTTGTGAAGGAGGCGTTCGCCGGAGAAGTTTGGAGTCCGGCTGAATTTCTGGGCGGCTTTGGCCGGGCACAACAGGCAAGTAAATCATTATTATAAATGAGAAAAAACAAAGGACTAAGCACGCTTCCTTGGGGTACACCCTATGTCACATAATTTAAAGAAGAGTTAGAATTATTAACGGAGCTGAACTGAGAGTAGATTAGATATGCCGCCGCGCGTTAGAGTCGTACAGTAGGGGCACGTAATCATTTTCTCTGTATACTGACGCCAACTGGCCATAATACATGGCGTGTAAGCCGCATGGGCGATGAGCCTATTTAAGAAGATTTCTCGACTTCGGTTGAGGTGGGTTTTTCGCTTAAAAGGTGGATCTGGTGTGGCCACCTGCATGCAATCCTGACTTAGGCTACGAAGACTGATCCGTGTATAGTAAATAAGGGCAAGAGAAGAAGTGTGTTTGCCGCCCAAGGTCTAGTAAAGATGAAGCAAGGGGGGTGGTGAAGTAAATGTGGACATCCCACCTGCCAAGGCAGCCGCGGAGTGTGCCGCCGCATTGCCCCCTGATTCGTCCGATTGATCTGGGATCCACTGAATAACGACAGTTCTGGTAGCGAGTTCGTGGCGTTTAAGGAGGCGCTGTATGGCCGTAGCAGTTGCATCTTGCGAACCCGGAGTAGCGATTTCCTTGTAGGCTTCATAGGAATCAGTAAGATTACGTATTGAATGAGTTCCGGCGCAAGGCACTTCTGACAAGGCTCCCCAAATCGCGATGAGTTCAGCATGAAGAGGTGCATCTTGGAGTAGGTGGCAGACATAAGCGCCTGAAAGGGAATAGTTGTCATCGCATACCCAGTAATCGAAGCGTTGGTGTAAATGTCAGTGATATCAGGGTAGACCGGTAATAGTGCATAGTGTTGCGCGAAGAAGACGTTAGACCTTAGCGAAGTTAGTCTTCCACAGTGGGAGGATGGGAGTGCCATAGAGAATTTTTCCTACCGCCGTTGATCGGGCCAGCGCACGGCAGGCATGTTGCCGCGCACCGCCGTGCCGGTTGGACAGGCGACGAACAGTGTGTAGCAGTGCTGGTCGATATACACAAAGCCTTTGACAATGTTCGCCATGAAGTTATCCTGGAGGAACTCACCAAACGCTTTCCTAGGACGCGCGCCCAAGTCTGGATCCGTAATTTTTTGACATCCAGACCCATTCAGCTACATGGCAAAGCTCCGGTATGGGTGCCCAAAACCTATTACTTGGACAGGGGTGTACCCCAGGGCTCCATTCTTGGACCCATGTTGTTCAACTTGGCCGTGGCATGCGTCGCCGACAATCTGGAACTCGGCACAAGCGCAAGATTCGCTATATATGCCGATGATATTACTATCTGGACTGAGGCAGCGGATTACGCAAGCAAATATTCGATGCAGACTGAACTTCAGGCGGCCCTTCTTTGTCTTGAAGATCATCATCATCATCAGCCTGATTATACCCACTGCAGGGCAAAGGCCTCTCCCATATTTCTCCACTTAACCCGGTTCTGTGCTAGCTGCATCCGTTGACCCCTGTGAACTTCTTCATCTCCAATACAGAGAAGCGCTCAAAATCACAAAGGTCGAGGAGGGAACAGGGAACGTCCTTTGTGGTTTTGAGCGCTTCGCTGTATTTACGATGAACCAACACGCCCAAACATTTTCCCTTCTTAATCTCATCCGCCCACCTAACATTCTGCCGCCCCGTGCTATGCTTTCCTTCCCTTGGAATCCAGTTTGTTACCCTCAGCGACCATCGGTTATCCTCTCTTCGCACTACATGTCCTGCCCATGTCCATTTCTTCTTCTTAATTTCTACTAGAACGTCGGTAACTTGAGTTATTTCTCTGACCCACTCTGCACGCTTTCCATCTGTTAATCTTACCCCTACCATTTTTCGTTCCATAGCCCTCTGGGTTGTCCTCAACTTAAGTAGAACTCTCTTGGTTACCCTCCACGTTTCAGCCCCATAGGTGAGTACAGGCAAGATGCAACTGTTGTATATTTTCCTATTGAGCGATACCGGTAAGCTGCTAGTCATAATCTGCGCGTGCGTGCCAAATGCGCTCCATCCCAATCTTATTCTTCTTGTTATTTCCGTTTCATGGTCCGGATGTGCGGTTACTACCTGTACTAAGTAGACATATTCGCCTACTACTTCCAGTATTTCGCTACTTAATGTAAACTGCTGTTCTTTCCCGAGGCTGTTGAACATTACCTTAGTCTTCTGCATATTGATTTTCAAGCCTACCGTTCTACTTCTCCTGTCTAGGTCATCAACCATTATTAGCAGTTCATCCCCCGAGTTGCTTAGCAAGGCAATGTCATCAGTAAATCTCAGATTACTGAGGTATTCTCCAACTACCCTTATCCCTAACTGCTCCCATTCCAAGTCTCCGAATACGTCCTCTAAACAAGCTGTGAATAGTACTGGGGAGATTGTGTCTCCTTGCCTAACACCTTTCTTTATGGGAATTCAGTTACTTTCTTTATGCAGAACTATGGTTGCTGTGCAGCCACTATCTTGCAGCACTTTCACGTACGGCTCGTCTACCCCCTGATTTCGCAATGCCTGCATCACCGCCGAGGTTTCAACTGAGTTAAATGCTTTTTCGTAATCAATGAATGCTATGTATAAGGGCTGGTTATATTCCGAGCATTTTTCAATCACCTGATTGATGGTATGGATATGGTCGAGTAGAGCACCGTTTCCGAAACCCTGCTTGATTATTTGCTTGATTGCAATCTAAGGTTGTTCTGATTCTATTAGCGATTACCTTAGTAAATACCTTATACGTAACAGACAGTAAGCTGATTGGTCTGTAATTTTTAAGGTCCTTAGAGTCCCCTTTCTTGTGAATGAGGATAATGTTTGCATTCTTCCATGGTTCTGGTACCGTCGATGACACCAGGCACTGCGTATACAGGGTGGCCAGTTTTTCTAGCACGATATCCCCCCCCCTCCTTCAGCAAATCTGTAGTTATCTGATCCTCTCCAGCTGATTTCCCCCTTTTCATAGTTTCTAGTGCTTTCTTGACCTCGTCCTTCGTCACTGGTGGAACGTCTGACAGTTTTTCCCTACCGCCAATATCATTGCGGTACTGACTACTTTGGCTACTGCAGAGATCTGTATAGAACTCCTCGGCTACTTTGACTGTCATTTCCATATTAGTGATGACGTTGCCCGCCTTGTCCCGTATCGCATACATCTGGTTTTGTCTATGCCGAATTTCTTCTTTACTGCTCTAAGGCTTCCCCCGTTCTTTACAGCATGCTCAATTTTCTCCATGTTATACTTCCTTATATCGGCCACCTTGCGCTTATTGATTAGCTTTGATATCTCGGCCAATTCGATCTGGTCTGTTGGATTGGAAGCTTTCATACTCTGGCGTTTCTTAATCAAATCTTTCGTCTCCTTGGACCGCTTACCGGTATCCTCTCTAACTATCCTACCGCCTACTTCTACCGCGCACTCAGTAATGATATCTCTGAAATTATTGTTCCTTGTCTCTAGGGTAATGTCGCCATCCTCAATTAGAGCTGAATACCTATTCTGTAGAGAGATCCTGAACTCTTCTGCATTCCCCCTAACCGCTAATTCGTTAATGGGCTTCTTTCTTACTAATCTGTTGCGTTCCTTCTTCACATTTAGGCTAATTCGGGACCTCACCACCCTGTGGTCACCGCATCGCACTTTCCCGATTACCTTTACATCTTGCATAATGGCGGGGGTTGAACACATTATGAAGTCGATTTCATTTTTAGTCTCTCCGTTAGGACTTTTCCATGTCCATTTCCGGTTCTTCCGTTTGCTGAAGAAGGTATTCATGATTCGTAAGTTATTGCGCTCTACAAACTCAAATAGTAACTCCCCCCTGCTATTCCTAGAACCAATGCCATAGTCACCTACTGCCTTGTCTCCTGCCTGTTTTTTCCCTACCTTGGCATTGAAGTCGCCCATTAGTACAGTATACTGCGTCTTTACTTTTCGCATTGCCGATTCTACATCTTCATAAAAGCTTTCAACTGCCTGGTCATCATAACTACATGTAGGTGCATAGGCCTGTACAACCTTCAGTTTATACCGCTTATTAGGCCTAATAACGATGACTGCCACCCTCTCATTAATACTAGAGAATTCGTCTATATTACCGGCTATATACTTATTGACAAGGAAACCTACTCCTAGTTGTCGCCTCTTTGGTAAACCTCAATAACACAGTACATTTCCATCCTTCTGTACATATGCCTCCTTCGCCCTCCTAACCTCACTAAGCCCTATGACATCCCATTTCATGCCATCTAGTTCCTCAAACAGCACTGCTAAACTAGCTTCACTAGCTAGGCTTCTAGCATTAAACATTGGCAGGGTCAGTTTCCAATGGTGGCCTGTCCAGCGGAGCCAGGCTTTCTTAGCACCCCCTGCTGCGTCACAGGTCTGACCGCCGCCGTGGTCAGTTGTTCCGCAGCCGCTGGTGACTGAGGGCCGGGGTTTTATGGACCTTATCATAGAAGGTTGTGGCCAATTACTGCACCAGGGTGGCCAACTCCTGTTCTGGTGAGGGAGTGCGTTGTCGGAGGTGTTCACCGGCATCAGGTCTCACCCCAAACCTGTTGATGCAATTCCATTGACACGCGGATTTTTTTTTTTTTCATCCGATGGAGAATTGCGCGGCACCGGGATTTGAACCCCGGTCCTCTTGCATGCGAGGCTTCACATAAAATAGAACTGATTATTATCGACGGAAAGAATAAAACAAACCCCAATACGCAGATCCATCTTCACATCGGAGGCAACATCATTACCTACTCAAATGGGCAAATCCGCATTCTTGGCCTGCCCATCTCAAGCTGCAACAGTCTCCAGAAAAATTTCAGTTGAAATTTAAACGTTCGTCTAGAACGAACGAGTAAAGGCTGAGCTCCATGTATATGAAACCTCATGCGAGCACAATGGTGGCACATGTCGCGTGAAGTGTTTGCGCGAACAAATTGCCTGTATCGCCTGCTGGTGGTAACAACTTTTATTGCCACAAAATGAAAGGAATTATTTCGGGCTGGTGCGAGTCCAGGGTGGCCTCCAGTCGGGGGCGACCTCTTGAGCTCGCGTGAGAGGGCCAGTTGCGCAGTTTTTCTTGGGCTGGCCAACAGAATGTCCCATTCCTCCGCTGCGGGAGCTGGCAAGAGTGTCTTTAGAGAGGGATTGCTGGCGCATTCCCATAGTATGTGGTCTTGAGTGGCCTGCGTTCCCGCCACCGCAGTGCCGGCATGCAGGGTTGTATTCTCCATTCGTAATTAACGATAATCGGTAAGGGCTAAGAATCGCCTTTGTTTGTAGGCGTCTGAGTGTCGTGGTTTGCGCCCGATGCAGATCGGGATAAGGGGCGGGGTACGTGCATCTTAGCTCGCGATAGAAGTTTGTTAACTCCGCGTATGTGCGCGGCGCACTCGACAGATGCGTCCGTTCCCGATAGAGCTCCCGTTTTCCGGTTGTTCAAGCCTGGGGCTAGATGGTCGACCCCTTCGTTTTCGGAGTTACGCGCGGGTGCCGGAATCCATACGAGATTGATGTCGACACGGAGAGATCGGCTGCGCAGAATTCGCGTCGCGAGCGCGCTTACAGAATTTTTGGCGCAATTTTGAACGGCGCTCTTTGAGTCGCTTAGAATAGTTTTGGTGCAGGAATCCGCGATAGCCAGTGCAATAGCTACTTCCTCTGCCTCGCATATGGAGCTAACATGAAATGTTATGGCGTCAATGAAGGTTGACTTTGAAGTGGCCATACATGTCACGTATGCTCCCTTTTGTGATGTGTTTGCCGCATCCACGTCCACTGCTTGTAGATCGTCCTCGTACCGCTTCTCAAGGGTCGGTGCTCTTCTAGTCCTGCGGGCATCATGTCTGCCTGGTAACAAGTTTTTGGCTATTGGTTTAATAACTAGTCTACATGTAATGTCAGCCGGTAAATGGGATGTTGCGCACACCTCTTCGAGGGGGGGGGGGGGTGTATGTGGAGCTTGTCGATAGTTACGGGCCCGCACCGCTGCGTGACAAGTGGGTCACTTGTGCTGTCTTATGGGCAGCGTGTTAAAAATTCCCAATTGCACTAGTCGATATGAGTTGGCGTATACAGACAAGCCAAGGGCTCCTTTATATGCTGTTTTAAATATTGTATTAAGTTTATCTTCGTCCCTACGAAGCAGATAAAAGTAGGGGCAAGCGTACATAATTATGCCTATCATAAAGGCTTGAATGATCCTGCACAGGTCGGCTTCTCTCATACCGCGGCGAAGTGTGGCAATGCGCCTCACCAGCCCACCTATCTGGCGAGCCGGCGTATAGATTCTGTGTTCCGCGTATAATTCTGAATCAACATTCCGAGAACTCTGATCGTGGCTACCGGGGATATCTGATGGTTGTCAATGTGTACTGGATAGGTTCTCGAGAATCTGGTTTTGCCTGTGAAGCTTGTTCGTTTCTGATAACTAAGAGTTCTGTTTAGCCTGTGAACACGTAAGGCCATTTTCCTGCACGTAAAACTACCGTGTCGATAGCTCGTTGTAATAACTCTGTAATCTCTCCATCGGAGCCAGAATTGGTATATGGTGATGTCGTCGGCGTATATGGAATGATGTCTGTGTGGGACATAATGTAACAGAAGCGCGAGGTCGCGCTCATAGCGATGTTGAAGAGAAAAGGTGAAAATACGGCACCTTGCGGTGTTCCTCTCGTCCTTAGTGTAACTTTGCCGGTAGTTTTGTCAACGAAATGGAGCGTAGCCGTACGCGCATTCAGAAAGATAGCGATGTAGTCGTATGTCCGTTTGCCTACGTTCATCTGTGAGAGGTCAATGACGATGGAAGCGTTTGCCACATTCTCGAGGGCCTTACTAACATCGAGTCTCAGGATGGTTCGCGTGGGACTTATGAGATTTGGACCTAGAATGTCATGTTAAACTTGCCACATGATGTCCTGAGTCTAAAGCACTGTTCGAAACCCAATCATGAAGGGGGAAACGTGCTTTCCGCATTGGTGTGCATAAGGAGCCTTTGTTAAAGACAACGCGTTCCATTAGCTTCCCGAAACATGACGTTAGCGACATTGATTTGATTTGACTTGTGAGGTTTAACGTCCCAAAGCAACTGAGGCTATGAGAGACGCCGTAGTGGAGGACTTCGGAAATTTCGACCACCTGAGGTTCTTTAACGTGCACTGACATCGCACAGCACTCGGGCGCCTTGCTTTTCGCCTCCATCGAAAAGCGGCCGCCAAGGCCAGGATTGGGCGGAGGTTCCCCATCTCGAGTCTTTTCCCCGATTTAGGTACACTCTTAATCTCGTTTCACATTGGTTCCAGTTAGAAGTGGAACTTTAAAAAAAGTTCCGCTTAATAAGTGGAATGTATGTGGAACCAGGTTAAGAGTGTATGAATATAATTTCAGCATGCTTCCATACCTCAGGGACGCTGCCCTCTGTACAGTACCTGTTGAAGAGGTCCGTAAGAGCTTATTGATGATGCAATCTTCCCCCGGTGCCGAGGTGGTGTGAATTTGGTTAAGAACAGCTCTGATCTCTGCTACGGTTAAGTAGATATTAATCTGGTGATTATCCAATTCTGAGTACCCATCTGGCGTGGGTATATCCTGGGAGGTGTTACCGTACGGATCTTTTATTGTGGTGATGAACATTTCGTCGGTGCCTTGGTAATATTGCGAGATTCTATATAGATTCTTGTAAGATTCGGCCTTAGTTCTAGGAGGATCGAGTAAATGTTGTGGGCGATTCCTCCGCCCGAGGAATGAGCACGACAAACACACAGTGGGCCGTATGATAAACATCTTTAATCTCACAGGGATCGTCGAAGTCGGTGCTAGGTCGTCGTCCGGGGGGCTGCGGCCTGCGGGTCGTCTTCCGTGCAGCAGCTCCAGGCGCGAAGCAGGAACGAGGAGCCAGGGACCAAGAGAGGGCGAGACGGCGGCGCGTGCCTTCTTTTATAGCCTCCTTGCGCGGGACCGGTTATCCCCGAGCGAGCGGGGAGAGGGAAACGGGCACCGCGCAGGGAGCATTGGGAAGTGGCGCGGCCTTCGAATGCGCGGCGCGCCACGAGCCCTACATCTTCCCTCCCCTCAGCATCCGACCCGGGCTCCGCCAACAGCCGGTCCATGTCCATGTTCGAGCCCGGGTCGGAGTAAAATAAGAAGGCTTGTCGCCTGGCTCTGGCGGGATGCCATCTCAGCTGGTCCGTGGGACGGGAGAAGCAGCAGGCATGACGGGACTGTTCCGGCTGGTCCCTCTCTGGCAGCGGCCACATCCACGGGGTCACAGCGCAACTGGGCTCGGCCACGGATACGACTGGCAGCGGCCCTGAGCTGCTGCTCTACATCGTTGACCCCTTTCCACGTGGCGCCGTGCTGGATGCACATTGCAGCAGGCGTTTCCGCCACGGGCACACCTGGCTTCCTGAGGACCGTACTCCAGGCCTGGGCAGCGGGCTCCAATCCAACGCGTTGAAGACGGCCAGCATGGCCGCGCTGGTCACAATGATGGGCCACAAACCAATACAAAATAGGGGGGTACCCCCTGTTTAAGTGGCCCCTCCTTGAACCATGCGCTGGGTGCGGTTTCCCGCCCCAGCGACGGTAGTTCATCTGGCTGCTGCAAAATCTTATCAGAATGCATTCTGAAAGAAGCAAGGACGTTAGACAAAGTAGCGCACTACCTTGGCCTTAGGTTATAGCGTCGGTTGCGAACCGGGTTGCTACCTGTACGCCTTACTTCCGGGGAGATCGCTGCATCGCTTTGAGCTTCCCCCGCTTCGCAGTTATCGTTCTTGCGAAGGTGGTAAGCTTTCAAGTCTGCGACGTGCACCGGACCAGCGGTTTCACCACTCGCCAACAACCGCAGCTGGTAGGTGAGTGGTGTAGTCCGTGCCGTAACTTCGAACGGTCCAACCCACTTGTGCGATAGCGACGCGGCGAAACCACGCGCTGCGTTACTAAGCGGGTGCGTTCTTTTCAGTACCAAGTCGCCCGTGTTGAAAACGACGTGACGACGACCTTTGTTGTACTGATCCCCTTGCTCCATGCGCGCGACATCGAGGTTTTCACGAGCCGCGCGCTGCGCTGCCTCAAGGCGCTCGCGGAGGTTTGCCGCGGACTGTGTAAGCGGAGGGGGCGCGGGCCCCGCTGCGTCAAGTAGGGCGTTCTCTAGCGGAAAAGCGATCTCTTTCCCAAAATTCAAGTAAGCAGGTGTCATACCCACCGACCTGTTTACGGTTGTTCTAGTGGCGAAAGCCAGTTCGGACAGCCGTTGGTCCCAATCTCTGTGCTGCTCGGTCGTCGCGACCAGCATACTCTTAATGTTCCGATTCACTCTCTCGGTTATGTTGCTCTGAAAGTGGTAGGAACTCGTTTTCCTGTGGCGGATTTGAAGCGCCCGACGGGAATCAACAAAGACTTTGCTTGTGAAATACGAGGCATTGTCTGTAATCAGGTCGGAAGGGAAACCGAAACGAGTGAATGTCTCCAACAATTTCTCCCAAATCCGTTCTGACACAAGCTTCCTAAGGAGGAAAACCTCAACCCACTTGGAATAGTGGTCCGTTATTACCAGGATATATTGGTGTCCGCGCGCGGAGCGAGGGAGGGGTCCCATGATATCGCACGCGACCACTTGCCACGGATAGTTGCTAACTAGCGGCTTCATCATGCCAGCGGGTTTCCCCGCCCGAGGCTTGGCTACCTGGCAAACAGGACATGTACGGGCGTAACCCAGCACATCCTGGCCAGGTCGGGACACGGCATAACTTATCGTAAGTCTTACTGCCGCTGCCATGACCTGCCAGCGCTGAGTGATGGAAGTACTGGAGGAATCGTTTCCGCAACTTCCTCGGGACCACGACTCGGAAGGGGGATGCAATCGCCTCTTCCTCATCAAGTTGGGGGATGTAGCGGAGCAGTAAGCCGTCATCGCCCAGCAGATACGCGTCGTACTTGCCCTCAGCGTTCCCGGTGCAAGCTGCACTACTCGCAAGCTCTGTCAGCACCCGCTGGCATAGACCGTCTGCTTTCTGGGCCTCAATTAGCTCTTCCCTACTGACCGCTATTCCCCATGACAGATTTCTCTCTGCCTCGCTTCTTGGCAGGCGAGTAGTCGCCGCCACCAGCTGCTGCGCCTTCTCTCTCTCGCAGCACCGCGCGGCAAATCTCTCCGCCTCCTTTCTCTCTTTAACTACGCAGGGCGCGACACTCGCGTCCGCCCTCTCCTCCTCTCCACTAGCGGCGACGCCGCTTTCAGCAATGCTGGTCTGCGCCTCTTCTGCGCTTGTGCCAGCCTTCAATGGTGCGCGCGATAAAGCATCGGCCACCTTATTCATGCTGCCCTGGCGGTACTCAATGGCGTACGAGTAACGTTGCAACGTCAGCGCCCATCTCGCGAGTCTGCCTGCGGGGTTTTTCAGCCTCTTTAACCACGAAAGTGCCTGGTGATCTGTCTGCACGGTGAAAACCGCTCCGTCTAGGTACATGTCGAACTCTGATAAGGCGAACATTATCGCCAGGCATTCCTTTTCGGTCACGGAGTAATTCCGCTCCGCCGATGTGAGCGTGCGGCTAGCGAACGCGACAGGGCGCAGCTTGCCCTCGTGTTCCTGCAACAAAACAGCTCCTACACTGGCATCACTAGCATCTGTCTGCAAGACAAACGGAATTGTTCAGGTCGGGAGGCGCAAACTAGCGGTGTTCGCTATCGCGCGAGCCAAGGCAACAAAAGCGTCGTTCTGTTCCTTGCCCCAGACCCACTTCGAGCCTTTCCGCAACAGCTGGTTCAACGGCCTAGCGAGCTCTGAACTAGAGATGAATTGTCTGTAGAAGGCAACTATTCCCGAAAACCTCTGCAAGCTTTTCGCGTCTATCGGGAAGGGGTAGTTCAGAATTGCCCGCAGTTTGCCATCGTTCGGTCTCAAAGTGTCATCATCATCCACAAATCCCAAGAGGTTCACTCTCTTTGATGCCAACTGCACTTTCTTTGGGTTGATCGTTATACCCGCACGTCTCATTGTTTCAAGAACGGAATTCAGGTGAATGAGCTGCTCTTCGAACGACTGTGAGAATATCACGACGTCGTCGAGGTACGCCATCGCGTAGTTGAACCTTGCATCGCCCAGCACGATGTCCATCAATCGCATGAACGTGCTCGGTGCATTAGACAAACCAAACGGGAGTCGAGTAAATTCGAAGAGCCCGCGGTGACAGGTGAATGCGGTTTTCTGAATGTCACCTTCCGCCACCTCAATCTGCAGGTACCCTCTGCTTCCATCCAGGACTGTGAAGAACCTTGCGTTTCCTAACGCGTACATCACAGCCTCGATCGACTGGAAAGGGTACGCAACCGTAGGCGTCAGTGAGTTGAGCTTTCGATAATCAACACACAGCCTGACCGAACCATTTTTCTTTGGCACTAGAACCACTGGGGACGCCCAGGGACTTTGTGAGGGTCTCACCGCGTCGGTATCTTATCATCTCGTCAAGGGCGCTGTCGAGAAGCTGTCTCTTATGCGCGCTTAACGGCCGCGGGTTACATCTGAAAGGACGCGCATCACCCGTTTCGATCTCGTGCTGAAGCAAGTCGGTTCTGCCTGGGTTCTCTGTGAAGCAATCCGAAAACGGGAGTAAAGTTTCCACGAGCCTTCGGCGCTGACTACCGGTTCCTGAGAAGGACACGATAATTGCTTCTAATGGGCTACCATTCAGTGTCGCGGGAGAGCCCTCTGCCACACAAGCGTGGACGCTCGCCCGCTGAGCGACGCATTCCTGTTTGGGTGCGCTAACAAAGGGAATGAGGGGGGTGAAGGGGCTGTAGCGATGGCCGTTCTCCCCCATGTCAAGCACAATGCCTTCGCTGGAAAGAAAATCTCTTCCCAGAATAACTGGTATGGCTAAGCCGGGCAGATAGACGAAGCGATGCCTCCGCTTCCTGCCGTCAAAACGCAGGACCAGAAGCACCGCTCCGGTTTTGTCGTCCCTGCTGCTAAGCTCAAAGGGGTTTCTGCTGGCCTGACAGGGATGTTACATCTACGGCAGGCCTCGAACACATCATCACCGACCAGTGACAGAGTTGAGCCCGTGTCAATGAGTGCCGAGTAGCTTTGACCAGCTAACCGCACTAGCATAAAAGGGCTCGAGAGCGACAACATTCCTTGCGCTCTACAGGCGAGGGGGACAAAAGCCTCTGCGCCCCCGGGGCGGTCGCCCGGTGACGCGACGTTGGAGTACACTTCCCATTTTCCGCCGTGGCTACCACGAAATTCTCCCGCCGACGGCGAAAGGCTGGTGTTACCAATTATGGCCGCCGGCGGTCCGCGTTTCCCTGCATACGCCTTGCTTGACACTCTCGTGCCACGTGGCCCGGCTGGTTGCAATTCCAGCAAAGCCGATCGTTCACCTGCCGCGCGGTCGTGGGATGCCGCGTTCCACGAAGCGGCTGGGGACGTCTTTCCCCTCTCTCCGCGCCTGTGCGGACGTCGCTGGCGAGCCCAGCTCGACGCCGCTGCTCGAACGCGTACGGGTCAAGAGCGCGAGGAATCGCGGAGCCTTCCGCTGGCCTTTCCTGCCCTACCGTCATTACGTCTGCGCCTCTGGCGCGCGGCACGGAGTCTTGGCCTCCTGCCCAGGCGCATCGCGGCTCTAGCGGTTCGGCTGGCCTGGGGGTGGCTGGTAGCGCAATTCAGCGAGTAAATCCGCCTGTACTACCTTCGCTTCCTGTGCTAGGGCCTCGAGGTTTGCAAAACCACGTCCCCGCAAATACGGCTTGAAGCGCGGATGGCATTGCCTCATCATGCGCGTGACCTGTTCTAGATCGGTTGCCGTGGGATCTGCCCTCTTGTAGAGCTCCTGCATTGCGCGTACATACTCGAGGAGGCTCTCCTCTGGGTGCTGTGTGCGCAACGCTAGCTCCTCAAGCATCCGGTGTTCGTAATCGGGCGGCAAGAACTCGGCGCGGAAGCGACCTGTGAAGTCTGCCATCGACTGGAAGGCCGGCTGGCAGCGCCTCCACCGCGCCGCGCTCTCAACAAGTGCCACGGGGATTACCTGCGCTAGCACCACGTCGTCTAGGGAACCCAGTGCCGTCTGATAATCCTCGAGCTCTTGCAAGAACTCGTGGACTGACTTCACGTCCGTGTAGCCGGAAAAGGAGGGAACCTCTACATTTATCCGCGGACGCGAGACTGTCGCCGCAGCTGTGGCTTGGTTGGCGCTAGCCACCGAACCGAGCTGACGGGTGAACACCGACAACACTTCGTTCATCTGCCTCATCATGGCGGCCGCATCGGTAACCTGCGCAGACTCTACCGCGTCCCTCACCTCACTTCCAGACGCACTGGCGTCCGAAGCAGCGGCCCTATCTGGCACGTCTTTTCTCGGAGGCATTGCACTCAACAACTAAGGCCGGCCGGGTGCCGCAGAACTGCTGCACGCCACGACTACCACCTAGCCCGCGTCAGGAGGCTAGTCACAAAGGCTAAACATTTCATAAAACTAACATATGCACAAAAAAATTAAAACACAAACCGCTCGACACTAAAAAACACACACATAACCTAAAACAAAATTAAAACACTGTACAAACACTACTATACTACACTCCGCGTCATCTGCACACACGATAGCCCTAAACTCAAAATGGCGTCGCGCCTAACATACAAAGGACCGGCCCGTCGTGTTGCCGTGCGCCGCCACGTTGGCAGAGAAATCGTCCACATGGGTGCTAATTCAGCCCCAGTTGGGTGCCAGTTGTGGGTGATTCCTCTGCCCGAGGGATGCGCACGACAAACACCCAGTGGGCCGTATGACAAACATCTTTAATCTCACAGGGATCGTCGAAGTCGGTGCTAGGTCGTCGTCCGGGTGGCTGCGGGTCATTTCCGTGGAGAGCGCCAGGAGCGAAGCAGGAACTAGGAGCCAGGGACCAAGAGAGGGCGAGACGGCGGCGCGTGCCTTCTTTTATAGCCCCCTTGCGCGGGACCGGTTATCCCCGAGCGAGCGGCGAGAGGGAACCGGGCACCGCGCAGGGAGCATTGGGAAGTGGCGCGGCCTTCGAATGCGCGGCGCGCCACGAGCCCTACAATGTCTAAGTAGAAACCATGTGTTCTTGTTTCCCAGTTGCCCATTAAGGCGGTCGCAAGTCTGATGCCACTGTTCTCGGCTAAATTCCCACGAGTAAGCATCGATTTCCTTTTCAAGCCGGGATAGCCGAATTTTTAAACGTTGGTTGGTCTTATTTTTACGTCATCGAGCATGAATACTCCTTTGTGCTTCCATCATGTGCACTAGCTTAGCATCCGGGCTGGGACTGCTGTCCTCCAGTTTCACAGTTTTTGAAGTGTTTGCGGGGTCCTGGCCCCGCCGGGGTGGTGCAGCGGTCAGCCGCCCGACTAGTGTGCCGGAGTTCCCCGGTTCGAAATCGACCGCGGCGGCTTCGTTACGATGGAGGCGAAACGAAGTGGCGTCCGTGTGCTGGGCGATGTCAGCGCATGTAAAGATTCCCAGGTGGTCGAAATTACTCCGTAGCCCTCCACTACGGTTGCTCTTTCTCTCTTTCCCCTTTCACTCCTATCTTCCTGCCTTCCCTTACGGCGCGGTTCAGGTGTCCACAAAGCAAATGCGACAGATACTGCGCCGTTCCCTTCCTCTGAACCAATTATTATTATTATTATTATTATTATTATTATTATTATTATTATTATTATTATTATTATTATTATTATTATTATTATTATTATTATTATTATTATTATTATTATTATTATTATTATTATTATTGCGGCGTTTTGCAACAGACGCTTCCCCCCCCCCCCATTGTCTTAAATCTGGCCTTTGCGAGCGGACATAAAGGCGTCCCAGTTCGTGTGCTTCACTTCCTGGCGACGCATTTTGCAATGCGCGGCTCGGAAAGTGGTACATGGTACATAGTGGTCGATGAGCTCCGTTGAAATAATCTGTTTTGGCGGATTGGAGCTGTGCATCATCAAATGTTCATCATCAGCGGGCTCCCTTCTGCACTCGGCATCGCCAGGAACCTCCAGCGAGCGTGTGAGTGACTTTATTTTCGGCGTTGAACCTGTTGGACTCCTCGTAAAGCGGGACAAGTGCTAACCCTAACAGCCGTGGAGACGCAGGGTAGCGACTGCGGATGCGCGGCGTGGAGTTCGCGCAAAGCTGAGCAGCGTTCGCTCAAAGCCAGCCTGTAGCTCTGCCAATGGAGCCTTCCGGGGCGTCTCGCGGCAGGGCGCGCAAAAGCAAGGCTGAGGTCACCACAGCCAGGAGAGCCCTGAGCGCGTGCCGCCCGGCGATTGAAGAGTGCTCCGATCTTCTTCAGCAGTTCCTTGTCGCTGCCCAACGGAAGATGCTGGCGACCCAGTCAGCGGAGGCCGCCAAGAACGCACTCCGCTCTTTGCGCTCGTCCAACATCCCGTCTGCTATCGTCACGCGACACGGGCTAAGCGTATGCGCCCCCGATCAAGCCTCGCGCGGCGCACCAGAAACAGAAAAGGCACAACCAGACACTGTAGTTCCCACTTCAGTGCGCAACATGGCGTCCCAAGACGAAGACGCAGGTTCCGCAATGGATACTTCCGTGTTGCGCAAGAGGCGGCGTTCGCCCAGCCCCAGACGAAGCGACACTGACAGTCTAGAGGCAGCAGGTGGCAAGAAGGAGGCCCACCGGCCCCCTGATTCTGGCTCCTTCTCCCGCTTTACCCCACCGGAGGGAATTGCAGGCCCAGTAGAAGCCGCTCCAGTCATGGGCATATCCAGCACCCTGCCTGCTGAAGCGATGCCTTTGGTGCAGCAGGAGCGACCGGCAACCTCCAGCACCTGCTCCACGGCGGAGACCAGCACAGAACGGCAGCTGCCTAGCGCGTGTGTCCAGGCAGCAGTGGACCCCACCAACCTGGTGCCTTGGACAATCAAGACAACCAAGGCCCAGCGGCGCCGTCAGGCGGCCCTCCGTAGGGCTGCGTCGGCTGTGGTGGCCCCCACCGCGCTGCCACACAAGACGGTGCTTTTCCGCCCTGCAGTCCGGGGTACTGGGTTCACCAGAGAACAAGGCTGGGACCTGGCGGAGGAGCTTCATCCACGTCCTGGCGTGCTAGCAGTGCGCGTGAACACGCGTCGCAACGTAGTGGCCGTGGACGTGGCCGACGAGGGCAATTTCAATGCCCTCTTGGCCACAACGGTCATCCGTGGCCTGCCCGTGCGGGCCAAGGAACCAGCCCCGCTCAACGAGTGCAGCGGGCTGGTATTTGGTGTCGACACCCGCCGCACGGTCGAACAGCTCCTTGCAGCGGTGGACTCTGCTGTGACAGTGAAAGCGGCCTCATTGGACGGCAGCACCCTGAGGCTCAGGTTCGCCGCTACTGCCCCGCCGCCACATATATCCATCCACGGCCGGGTCTTGCCGGTCCGACCATGTCGTCCTCGCCCACTACAGTGTGCTCGGTGTTTTAGCCTGGCCCACGCAACCGAAGCCTGTCTCGCCATGGAGTGTTGTGCCCGTTGCGGCGGGCCACATCCAAGTGCGGAATGTGCCAGAGCCAAGCCACGGTGCTCAAACTGTGGAGGCCGCCATGCTGCCACGAATCCAGTCTGCCCTGCGTGGCAGAGAGAGAGGCACGTGGCCACTATCCTCGCGACGTCAGAAGTGCCCCTCTCCCGGCGGGCCGTTCGCGCGGTTGTCTGTGAGGGAACTACTCCTTCGGGTGGCCAGCAGCACCAGCGTGCTCCCAGCTATGCGCAAATGGCCTCCCGTGGCGTGCACCAGCGCCCGCCCCAGCAGCCCCGACAGGACCAGGGACCGCGCCAGCAGCAGGGGCGTCAGCAGCGGCCATGCCAGCAGCAACGCCAGCAGCACCCCGGGGGCTCCCAGACCACAGCTCGCACCGCACAACCCATTTTCGGTGCGGGCAACATCCACACCACCTCTCCGGACGAGCGAGATAAAAAGATCGAGCAGCTGATGGCTGCAATTCGCGTCCTCGCCCGGTATATCCCGGAGGACTCTCCCGACAGGCGCGTCTGCTTAGAAGCAGCAGGCGCCTCCTTACAGGATGTCCAACATCATGGCTAGTCGCCGGACACCTCCCCGAATTCCTTCCATCCTGCAGTGGAACGTACGTTCTCTTGCCGCGCGCTATTCAGAGCTGCGCTTACGAGTGTCTAACGAGTCTCCTGAGGTTGTAGCGCTGCAGGAGACGTACGTTCGTGCACAAGATGGGGACCCTCAAATGCGGCTGCCCGGCTACGTCGGATACCACTCCCCGACAACCTGTGAGGAGGTTACATGTGCTGCAGTGCCGTGCAGTGATCCCCAGCACAAACCAGGGAAATCTCGGTGCGCGGTTTATGTGCGGCGCGATGTCCAACATGTCCTCGTTGACTCGGCGGCGGCGACGAGTGATGTGCAGGAGTGTGTTGTTGTTACAGTCCGCATACGTGGTGTGGACACGTCTGTGGCTAGTGTTTACGTGCGTCCAGCTGTGCAGTGGAATGCCCAGTGCTTCAGTGCAGTCTCTTCGTGTTGTGCCACCCGACAAATCATCCTCGGAGATTTCAATGCCCATCATTGTGCGTGGGGAAGTGCCCGAAACACCGCGCGAGGAGACGACCTACACGCCATGGTAACACAGCTGGGACTCACACCGCTGAACACCGGCGAGCCCACCTTCCGGCGACGCGGCACACCCGGCTCCTGCATAGACGTCGCGTTCGCGTCCAGCGGCATCGAGGCGACCTGGAATCGCGCACCATCACTTTGGGGCTCTGATCACTTCTCTATCCTCATTGAGCCCACTGCCAAGGAAGCTCGCGCCACGCGCACTTACTCCATTGTCAACTGGAACCGCTTCCGCAGCGAAGTAGAAGCCGCAGCTACGTCCGGCGCGGATTTCTTCTCCAGTCTCGTCCGTAGCGCGTTCGCAGCCACTCGCCGCGTAGAGGTTCGGGCAGGGCAACCAACGCCCGACAACAAGCTGCTCGACCTGAGACAAAAACGCGACAAAGCTGAGCGACGAGCACGGCGGACGGACCGACCAACCGACTGGACAGCATACAATCGGCTGGACGCAGCAGCGAGGCGGCATTCCAACAAACTTTACCGCCGGCAGTGGGCATCGCTCTGCAGGAAGATGGAGGAGGACTGTAGCTCGCGGCGGCTCTTTACCACCCTGCGACGCATCACAACGCCACAAGCGAACCCGCAGCCGCTGGCCGCTCTCGCCATCTCTAGCGGCCTTAGCTACGAGGAGCTAGCTGAGCGGTTTGCGGACCGCTTTGCGCCGCAAAGCCCCGTGAACGCAGGCAGCCAAACTTCACCTCTGAGTTCCGGAGACAGAGCCAGCGCTCCTACCCCTGGTGACCCTTGTGATGCCCTCTTCACAGTGACAGAGCTCAACAATGCGCTACAGCGCTGCCACCGTCGCTCGGCGCCAGGGCCGGATGGGGTGACCTACCAGATGCTGCGCAACCTGGACGCAGATCAACGGCTGGTTCTCCTGCAGCAGATCAACCTAGTGTGGGAACGCGGGACCCTCCCGGAGGACTGGCGCACGGCAGTCGTCTGCCCCATCCTCAAGCCAGGACGCCCACCAACCCAGCTCGAGGGATACCGTCCAGTGGCGCTAACATCTGCGGCTGGTAAGCTCATGGAACACATGGCTTTACATCGCCTTAACGAGCAGGCTGCGGCGGCGGATTTGTTTGATGAGCGGCAGACGGGCTTTCGCGGAATGCGGTGCACTGCGGATTCCATCTCCGATGTTGTCAGCGCGCTCGAGCACGCGAAGGCAGTGAGGCAGGTTGCGTTGCTTCTACTGCTGGACGTGTCGGGCGCGTTTGATAACGTCTGCCGCGCTCCCATTCTCGCGACGCTTGAGAGGGCTGGCGTGGGCGGACGCTTGCTACAATACATTCGGAGCTTTTTCCAGGCGCGCTCCATGCGCGTTCGCGTGGGGGGTGCTCTCTCGGCGCCTCGCCCGGTCGGGCTAGGCGTGCCGCAGGGCTCTGTCCTGTCACCTTTTCTGTTCAATGTGGCGATGTCGGTGGTGCCGGGCTGCCTGCCTGCAGGCTGCCGGCATCATGTGCACATCTCCATATACGCAGATGACATTGCTCTGTGGTGCCTGGGACCGCCGGGCGAGGCAGCACGGGTGCGCGCGTGCCTGCAGGCAGCTCTGACGGCGGTGAGCGACTGTTTGCGCGGCCTAGGTCTCTCGCTCAGCGCGGACAAATCCGTCGCAATGGCCTGTGTTCCGAGCTCGCGCAAACGACCACCGCCGCTCACACTGGACGGGACCCTCTTGCCGTGGCGACGTTCGGTGCGGTACCTGGGGTTGGACATAGACCAGCGCCTTTCCTTCCGACCCGCGGCGATCAAGGCCTGCCTGCAGATGAAGAGAACCACCGCCGCCGTACACAGGCTCACTGCTCGAGGCCAGGGCATCTCCCAGCAAGCAGCGTTACGGCTGTACAACTCCGCGGCTCTGGGGGCAATACTCTACGCGCTACCGCTCGTCACACTGCGCAAACCATGCTGGAAGAAGCTAGAGGTCGAGCATCGCAAGGCGCTCCGCATTTGCCTCGGCCTTCCTCAGAACTCTCAATGCGCAGCTACTTTGGCCGAGGCAGGTGCGTGGCCTTTACAACTTCAGGCCACGCGGCGGGCGCTCCGACACATCGATCGCCTACAGCGCGCAAAGGACGGCGGCCCGCTATTACATCGGTTGCGACATCATCGCCACTCACGCATGGGAGCGGCGCTGCTCGAGTACGAGCAGCTCACCAATGCAACGCCCCCCTACGACCTCTTCTCGCCCTGGCCCGCTGCTACGGAGGTTCAGCGAGAGATTGTCGGAATCGCGGGGAAACGCACCACACCGCCCTGTGCAGTGCAGCAGCTGACCAGAGCCGTCATCTACGAGGAACTCCAACACCACCTCCTCGTTTACACCGACGGCTCCGTGGCCAGAGACAGTTGCTCGCTAGCAGCGGCGGCTACCATCCCCGCCCTGCAACTGCACAGACAGCTGCACCTGTCATACCTGGGTTCTTCCACCACGGCGGAGCTGCTGGGCCTACGCCTAGGCCTGGATCTACTGCTTGAACGGACTCCGCCGCCACCCAGGTGTGCCGTGCTATGTGACTCCCGCGCTGCCCTCAGCCGCCTTCGAACCACCGGCCGGGGAACTCCGCTGCTGTGCCAGATTCGCGCACGTCTCAAGCACTTGGCGGAGCGTGGCTGCGCTATACGGGCACAGTGGATTCCCGGGCACTGCGGCATAGAGGGCAACGAACGTGCCGACGAGCTCGCGACCGCAGCACATGAACTCCCTCCTAGCGACGAGCAACTCGCTTTGGAGGATGTGCGTGCGGTAATCGACGATCACCTCCGGACGCAGCACCCCGACCCACGCATCGCAAGAGGTGAGCGCATTCACAGTGTCAGCGGCCGCTCGCTGACTCGGCTGCAACGCGCAATGATCCTCCGTGCACGCATTGGATGTGTGTGGCCTGGGGAACGACGGATGCGCCACGGACTTGCCAATAGTGACGTGTGTGACGACTGTGGCGAGGTAGAAACTCTCGAACATCTTCTACTGCGCTGCACCGCGCTAGCCGAACTACGACGTGAGTTGCTGGCGGCTTACAGAGCGCAGGGGGTAATCCCGGACAGCGTAGCTGTGCTCCTGTGGCCGCCGGGCTGTGCGCGCGCCCGCGAGCGAGCTCACGTGAGCTTATGTGAGTACATCGAACAGGCGGGCTTGATGACCCGCCTATTTCACCTCGCCAGATAGTGCGCGCTGGGACTGAACGCTCCACGTGTGCTATTTCCCACAATAACGGCTGATCGCCCACGACAGCCGTCAGTGTTTTGTACAGTGTGCAAGTGCGTGCGTAGTGAACAGTTGCTTGGACGTGGAGCTATTGCGGAGGCCCGCCCGTCGTGCCCAGTACTCAGTGACCTAATACGTTTGCGGGTGGGCCTCATGCAAACTACTGTATACTGTACCATAGTGTATATATTTCTTTTATTTTTACCTACTCTTTTCTTTCTCCCTATCACTCACCTCTTTGATTTCCTCTACCTTCTCCTCGCTATCCCTTTATTTCCGCCGCCCCAGTTCAGGTGCTTCAGATATAAGATAGCAGATACCGGGGCTGGCAAACATCTTTTCTTTCCTTTTGCACATACAATAAATAACCACTACAACAACATAGTGGTCGCTTCCTATGTTTGTATTTAGATTTTCCCATCTCGCATCGAGGATATTTCTGGTAAAGGTAAGGTCAGGGCACGTATCCCTGTCACCAATGCGCGTAGGTTTATCAGAGTCGACGAGTAATGTATGCCCTAGCGTCCATGCTTTCTCCCATAATTTAGCTCCCTTTATACTGTTAGCAGCCCCATTCTCGTCGCTCACCGGATCTGACGAAATAGCAAATTTCGCTCATTCGCCCAAAAGTGTATGCGCAATCAACCAATAGCACGAAGCGAGAAGCGTACGTCATTGCCGCTCATTTCGCACGCCTTCTTTCGTTTGCAGTGTTTCATTGAGATTGTGCATTACCGCGCAATTTTTTCGCTTTGTACGAACAAGGGTGAATGGCCAAGGATTCAAAAAACGTCTAATCGCAACCAAAAAACAAGAGGTCACGTGGCTACTCGTATAGTGCAAGTTAACACAAATGTGATACGGCTTGTTGTAGATCCCTTTTACTTTGCCCCATCTTGACGCAAAATAACCTCAATTCTTGCAATCGTTATGACTGCTGTTGCATTTTCCAATAGTTTCGCGGTGTATTAGGCCACTATGCCAGCAACAGTCTGCACTGAGCGTCGTTATAGCGTCGTCGCCGTTTCGCTCCGTTCGCGCTGTCACGTGCATGTATCTTCCTCAGTAGGCAACGGAGCGAACCATTATCGCATTCACTACGCTGCCTGGTCGCGTCGCTCACTTTTTCGCTCACATGTCTTAGCTCCATAATTGTAATACCCTCGAGTGCAAAATAGTCACTCTGCTCCGAGTGTAGTAAACCACCCAAAAGCAAAGCGAATGTACCAATGCAGCTGTAATATTTTTTTTTTCACTTTTATTCTTCACAGGTAAAAGGTCAGCAAGCGACGCTTGTTTCTATTCGCCCCATCGCATCAATGGCCATGAAAGAGAGTGTGCAGCTTCTATTATCCTGAAAAACATCTTCAGCAGCTCTCAGACGACTACGAACGGGTAGACGTTAGTCAAAAGATTAGTTATTAATATAGGTATCTAGTACATGGCGCTAATCGCTCACCATAAAAATAATTTCAAAGATGGTGGTTTCACTAACATATTTTCAATTTGTTTATTTGCACTGGACTGAAACTGAGCTTGAATCATCTAATATTGTGCAAGCTTATGTGTGTGCAACTGCTTTAATTGTTCATTCTTTCTTGCAAAATAAGCCTCCTTTGACGTCATCTCATGTAGGCAGTGATAAGAGATGCGTGAATGTCGACAAGCAATTACTTAAAAGGTGTCCTCCACGATTAAAGTGCGTCATCTCTGTTCTTCCTTATCGTGCACTTCAGACAATACCCACGAAGAGCGCAGGTCAGGCATTCCACATTTGCTTCTCTAAAAGTTCCAAAGCCAGCTGTCAAATACTGGGCTGAAATGTTCTGTAGCAATAAAATCACTTATTCAAAGCAATGTTTGTAACTTCATTTATGCATTCACTTTAAAATGCAAAGCTCTAAAATTAGACTTGTGTGCGAGCGCTGAATTTAAAGTGAGCTCCCTAATGAAGTGAACAATACTCCTTTGGCGCCCTGATTGCCGCATTATAAAAGTAAAAATTTTAAACTACTTCAAAGCAATGTGCCAAAATACTCCTCAAAGGAGTATTTAGCAGTACGATTAGATGCCACGAGAACTCCTTAGTGACCCGACATGTACTCCAAAAAGAACCCCTTTACTGATTAAAGTAAAATGTTTACTCCTTTGAAGACCTTAAATACATTTCCGTACGCGAGAGTAAAGCAGATACTCCTTTTATGAGGAGTAAAAAAAAACACACTTTTTGAGAGCGCGTTAGACCGCGTGCTATTCACTCCTCTTTGGGTGGTTTTGAGTTTACAGTGTGCGTTGCGACAGAGCAATCAGCAGCCCTTAGGTCATTTACCACCTTCCCTGCGTTAGCGTTAACGTTTCATTTATAGGTACTTGTTAGCCCTAATGATACTTGCCCAATTAATTGTCCAATTAATGGGAAGGAGAAAGAGGCTGTTGCGTTACTGTACTATCGAGAGATCGTAATTGTGGCCTCTTTCCTCTCAGTTCCCTTCTCCAACATCGCCTTCAGAAAAAACGTGAGCTTTACCATTATTTGGCTTTCAAACATGTCATATTGTGATGCCGATCTTTGATCTGCCAATATGCGATCTAAATCAGTGGTGCCTAGTCTGTCCTCAGTGTATCCTGGCATTTTTGAAAGAATGTCTAAGAAGTCCCAGCATGCCCCAGTACAATTAAAAGCTGATCCCGAGTATTATCCTGTGCCCATTTGTAACCAGCAAATGCCAAGTGAACGCGGCCACACTGGATGACAGACTACTCGCTTAGTGATAAATACCCAAGAGCAGTCAGATATTTCCAACCTTAAATTTCATTTTGGCGATATGATATAGTTCGACGGAGCAACTCATCATCTCTTTAGCACATTTACTAAAGAAACGTGACCAGGGGTGCGCTAAACTGCGCCTTTGGTCTCACTCTCTGTAGAACTGTTTGCATTGTATTAAAAGTCAAGCATCAGTGCACAAATAGCATGCATAACTTTCACGCTTCGAGCCAGTAAGCGAGCGAAAGCATGACCAAAGGAGATCGCATTTTTCTAGCGAAAGGCGCCAATTTCGTGCAGCCGGCCAAAGGCCACTACTGAGCATGTGCCGTTACCATGGTAAACAGCAACGCTTTTCCTCGGGTGTTCCGCCGCTATGGGCGCGAGGACATATACCGTGGAGCCAATTCTCGGAAGCGCCAACGTGATGAACTAAGTGGGATAACACGCGTTGAACTGCTGCTGTAGGACAGTTTCCTGGAGAGTTTAGTTGCGTGTTAGTATTACGTCTTTATTTATTTATTATACACCTATAGGTCTGCTCTGTATAAGAATTTGAGGTAGTAAAGCCACTCATTCGGCAAGAAAGCACTTCACCGAACCAGTTACCGAAGTTGGCAAGACGACGCGAATCGGCTGATACAGTCATCATTATCATCATCAGCCTGACTATACCCACTATACCCATATTTCTCCAATTAACCCGGTTCTGTGCTAGCTGCATCCACTTAACCTCTGCGAACTTAACCTCATCCGCCCACCTAACTTTCTGCCGCCCGCTGCTACGCTTTCCTTCCCTTGGAATCCAGTTTGTTACCATAAGAGCCCATCGGATATACTCTCTTCGCACTACATGTTCTGCCCATGCCCATTTCTTCTTCGTAACTTCCACTAGAATGTCAGTAACTTGAGTTATTTCTCTGACCCACTCTGCACGCTTCCTATCTCCTATTGTTACCCCTACCATTTTTCGTTCCATAGCCCTCTGAGTTGTCCTCAACTTAAGTAGAACCCTCTTTGTTAGCCTCCAAGTTTCAGCCCCATAGGTGAGTACAGGTAAGAGGCAACTGTTGTGTACTTTGTTCTTAAGCGATACCGGTAAGCTGCTAGTCATAATCTGCGAGTGCTTGCCAAATGCGCTCCATCCCAATCTTATTCTTGTTATTTCCTTTTCATGGTCCGGATCTGCGGTTACTACCTGTTCTAAGTAAACATATTCACCTACTTCTTCCAGTGCTTCCCTACCTAACGTAAACTGCGGTTCCTTCCCGAGGCTGTTGAACATTACCTTAGTCTTCTGCATATTTATTTTTAAGCCTACCTTTCTACTTTTCCTGTCTAGGTCATCAATCATTATTCGCAGTTTATCTCCCAAGTTACTTAGCAAGGCAATGTCACCAGCAAATCGCAGATTACTGAGGTACCCTCAATCTGCCCTTATCCCTAACTGCTCCCATTCCAAGTCTCTGAATACTTCCTCTAAGCACTCGGTGAATAGTACTGGGGAGATTGTGTCTCCTTGCCTAACACCTTTCTTAATGGGAATCTTGTTACTTTCTTTATGCAGAACTATGATTGCTGTGCAGTCACTATATACATTTTACAGCACTTTCACGTACGGCTCGTCCACCCCCTGATTTCGCAATACCTGCATCACCGCCGAGGTTTCAACTTAGTCAAATGCTTTTATGCTATGACTATGTATATGCTATGTATAAGGGCTGGTTATATTCCGAGCATTTTTCTATCACCTTGTTGATGGTATGGATATGATCGATAGTAGAGTACCGTTTCCGAAACCCTGCTAGATCCTTTTCTTGCTTGTAGTCTAAGGTTGTCCTGATTCTATTAGCGATTACGTTAGTAAATATCTTATACATAACGCAGAGTAAGCAGATTGGTCTGTAATTTTTAAGGTCCTTAGTGTCCCCTTTCTTGTGAATGAGGATAATGTTTGCATTCTTCCATGGTTCCGGTACCGTCGATGACAACAGGCACTGCGTATACAGGGTGGCCAGTTTTTCTAGCACGATATCCCCCCCGTCCTTCAGCAAATCTGTAGTTATCTGATCCTCTCCAGCTGATTTCCCCCTTTTAATAGTTTCTATAATGCTTTCTTGACGTCGTCCTTCGTCACTAGTGGAACGTCTGACGGTTTCTCCCTACCGCCAATCTCATTACGGTCCTGACTACTTTGGCTACTGTAGAGATCTGCATAGAACTCCTCGGCTACTTTGACTATCATACTTTGACTTTGACTTTCGTGACGTTGCCTGCCTTGTCCCTTATTGCATACATACGGTTTTTGCTAATGCCCAATTTCTTCTTTACCGCTTTAAGACTTCCCCTGTTCTATGCAGCATGCACAATTTTGTTCATGTTATACTTCCTTATATCGTCGACCTTACGCTTATTGATTAGCTTTGATATCTCGGCCAATTCTATCTGGTCTGTTTGATTGGAATTATACTCTGGCGTTTTTGATTCGAATCTTTCGTCTCGTTAGACAGCTTACCGGTATTATAACTATCCTACCGCCTGCTTCTACAGCGCACTCAGTAATGATATCTCTGAAATTATTGTTCATTTCTTCTAGGGTAATGTCGCCATCCTCGGTTAGAGCTGAATATCCTGTAGCGAGATCCTGAACTCTTCTGCCCTTCCTCTCACCGCTAATTCGTTGATAGGTTTCTTTCTTACTAATCTGCTGCGTTCCTTCTTCAGATTTAGGCTAATACGGGACCTCACCATCCTAGGGTCACTGCATCGCACTTTTCCAATTACCTCTACATCTTGCATAATGGCAGGAGTTGAACACAGTATGAAGTCAATTTCATTTTTAGTCTCCCCGTTAGGACCTTTTCCATGTCCATTTCCGGTTCTTCCGTTTGCTGAAGAAGGTATTCATGATTCTTAGGTTATTGCGCTCTGCAAACTCAACTAGTAATTCCCCCTGCTATCCCTAGAGCTAATGCAATAGTCACCTACTGCCTGGTCTCCTGCCTGCTTTTTCCCTACCTTGGCATTGAAGTCGGCCATTAATACAATGTACTACGTCTTTATTTTTCGCATTGCCGACTCTACATCTTCATAGAAGCTTTCAACTGCCTGGTCATCATTACTGCATGTGAGTGTATAGATCTCTACAACCTTCCGTTTATACCGCTTATTAAGCCTTATTACGATGCCTACCACCATCTCATTAATACTATAGAATTCATCTATATTACCAGCTATATGCTTATTGACAAGGAAACCTACTCCTAGTTCTTGCCTCTCCGGTAAACCTCATTACCGCAGCATTACTGTTGCTCTTAAGGTAAAAAAAGCTGAAGCTGCCACACAATCAGCCTTAAGTAAGCGGTCACTGAACTGGTAATGGGATCAATCCGCAAGATCAGCGGAGCTATCAGGTGCCTGATAGATACTGAAAGCCTTCCAAAAGCGCCGGCGGAAGCGGCAGTTCGCCTGCTCCCTTGAACGTAGTGCAGCAGGCAAGTTTTACTCTGAAGTCCACGTGGATTAATTTGTGTTGCAAGTGTGAAGTGCGTTCCATGCAGCGAATTCTAGCGCACTGACTACGTCATTAGCACTCTTGGTTCAAGCGGTAATTTTTTTGTTCCCGCAAAGTAGTTTTTGTTTGCGCATACCTTATCATGTAATGATCTATCGTTCGTTTATACACGTACTCTGTCGTTTAAAATAACTACAGTACTGGAGAGGCTGCCTAGACACTCACCATGCATACCGCTGCCCGTGGTTTCGAAATCTTCTTCTTAATTTCCGAATAACTTGTGTGTCAACGCCTTCTTTGACATTAATGCTGTCATAGCTAAGGCATTCCAACCATTTATGTTACGAAGGGAAGTGTGTTTCAAAAATCTTGGAAGAGTTGACTCGACAGAGGGTGCTTGTTTTCTTCGTTTGGCGACTTTGGGAGCGATGCCAGGTCACAGCAATGGCGCGTTGTCAGTGGAATGGGCTGTATACGATGTCGAGCAAAATTACCCTAGGTTTAACGAATGAACTGCACATGATGGTTTGGAATGATTTTGCTTCGATAATTGACATTGAGGGATTAGCACAGATTTGCACGCACATAAGGTAGTGAGCGTGTAAGCAGAAAAATTATTGCAATGTATAATAATGAAGAGGTTTATAGATAAAACCCGGTGAGAGGCTGCGTGCCTGGAGCCTGTGCTCTGATCAGCTTAGTTACCCCTCGCGAACATGTTTGGTTCCTCCTTTCCATTTTGATTCTTTTCCCTCCATTCCACTGTGAACAAACAGTTGAAAGTTTCTCCTTCCCTGACTATTTTTCTCTAACCTGTCTTTTTGGGCGCCACCAACCTCAAAGTGAACTGAAAAGCGAAGCCTGATTTTGCGCCGCCTACCAACCTGGTTGCCTCACGTGGTCTTGTAGCATTACACAAACTGACGTCCGGCTACGCCACATGCGCGATGCCCGGTGCCGGAGCCGTGCTCATGATTTTTTAGCTCAAAACACCGACGCCGACCACACCAATGTCGGATTTTCTGGACGTAGAGGAATTTGACTCTGTCGCTCTAACATTGGAGGCACGAAAACACAGACGGTTTAAATCATTTAATCGCGGAATATCGTGCAGCAGCAGGGCGTTGTGACAGGATGTGGTCTGCTTTATCTGAATTATTAGGCATTATTTTGCTGTGTTAATCAGGCGGCCGTGATTTCAGACCACATAGCATATGCTTCACAGATGTGATCTTAAAGCAATGCTCTTATTAGCGATAGCATCGGATACGAATCGAAAGCCTGAGCGTTGCTGCTGCTCACGGTACGCGATCGCGCGCCCATTGTCGACAGCAACCAGCATTCCGTTGAACGCATCAAAGTTCGACGTTTTATAATTGGTTGACCGGAAAGGACAGGCGCAGTATCAGTCACGTGAAGTCCGTCGGAAAGGTCAAAGGTCAAATCGGCTTCAGACATGGGGTTTTTGCAAGAATGCATGTAGTAGTGCCGCAGCACTAAGCTCCCGTTTACCGGCTCCCCTTGCAGATGCTCGCTTGCGCACTATCATGGATCTCTGGACAGCATCTTCAGTGAGTTTGGACTCAAAGCACGATGTAAATGAACTACCACCTCGTTCCTCTAGTGCACATGAAAGACCTATCCTACCTTCACACCGACAAGTATGGTCCGATACTACTGGCCGGTACAAAAATTATGGTTACAGTTTGCGTGGTTCACAGATTCCGTACCCGACATGCACGTTGATTTTCGTCTAATTAGTTATGTTTAAATGTGCAACTATTATCACACGCACATTCATTCATTGACATTGGCATTAACTGAAACACCACCAGACATAAAAATTCCTACTCTACCGAGGCTGCACGACCGCGTCTGCGCGGCCTATGGGCAACAATATAAATCGACATGAAAGGGTCCTGGAGATTTCAAAAGCAACGTTGGCAGCGCCTGTCAACTGTGCAGTGTCTGGCGGTCTGGTGACGCCACAGAAACCGGCAACGACGAAGTGCATGAGCATAGCATAACCCAACGAACACTTGAAGAACAGCGAGACAGACAAGGACGCATGGAAGACGCACACGGTCAAGCGCTGGCAGCTACAGGTTTTTGCCATGTGCCATTCTCGGATACGGTTACGCATAAGGGACAGCTCGGCTTGTGCTTTTTTGCAGTGAAGAATAGCTGTACACTGAGTCGTTTACATTCTCCAATTGAATTTTTCAAGGCATCAAGGTTAGGCGTTTCACAGTTTCTTGGCCGTAGCCTTGATTTTAGCCAAGGAGACTTTCTTTGCTGCACTGAAGCACGACAATACAGCTTCGCGACCATTAGTTGCATAAAGATGCGACTAGGAAACCTCCCTCATTTTTCGCCATAAGCAAACGCAGCGAATGTTCTTTCAAGTAAGACACAGTTCTCAAGTGGAACAGAATTTACTGGAATCTTACAGCGTAGCAACGCATCGACTTCTTCAGACACACTCCTATCTGATTCAGCGAAAAATGCCAATCTCGATACCTGTCTCACCATTCCCAGCAGTTCTGTTCGTGACCTCCTCGGTGCGAATGGGTACTTTGTTCTCTGGGAAAGAACGCGACGCACATCTGTGGGCAGTGCAATGTTTCCTGCCGTGTGGATGAAGTTCTCCGCCTTGCGCTTCTTTTCCGGCTGTGAGGCTCGGAGCTGAATAGGGGTCTGTTGCCAAAACTAGTCAGCAGTTGAGTTGCCCAGGTCAGAGAATTCTTTCCATATCTTCATTGCATGGGGCGGAGCACAGGCGTTGTGAAGATGGAGGTTAAGCAGTGTCGATAAACCTGAGCTTTTCCGTTCTAATCTGATTTAGGTATCTGGCAGATTCGTGGGCAATTGTTTCTCACTTATTTGTCTTTCCATCCGTGTGCCCTTGTCACCTACGTCGCCATTGCTCTGAGCCAAGCTCGAACCCTTGCTTTCCTCGTAAGGGAAAGACGCTTTTACAGGTTGGGTGTTTCCAGCCATCGCAAGGCCACTGCTCCAAATATACCAGAATCGGCCTTCTTAATTGAAGCGTGTGCTCAAATTTCATAAAAGAAGCGACTCACACCAAAAGCCCAATCGCCTGCTAAACACGACGCGAATAACGCTGCTTCTTTTAATGGTGCGCTAAAAGGAGACTCGATCCGCGTACTTTTCTGCGATATTTACTTTTAAGTGAATACAGCAATGTAAGGACGTTTGCAATAAAGGTACGTTTGCCTGCCTGTAGCCCCCAACCCTCTCTCTCATATCAAAGAAGGTGTAAGGTACTGGTTTAACATCTACAAGAGAAACAAAGAGGTGATATTTACAGTTAACACCTTCTCACGACTGCTTCGCAGCTTCATTTGCTTTGCCTGCTTTCGAGATGCACAAGCAAAGATAGCTTTAAACAACGCTGGCCAATAGTGTGGCGCATACACAGAAGCTCAACACTCTATGCGAGCGCTTGTCAGTAACCTGTTTCCCTTGAACTATGTTGTCCCAGATTATAATTAGCAATGCAGATACTAGTTCCTGATGTATCTTCTTGTGTTTTTCGGGGAATCCTATTTCAGGTGAGATATTATTGCTAATGGCAAGAATGTTTCGAATTTATCTCCACACAGGACAGATTAAAACAGCCCCTGCTTACAAGCACATTCTAGAAAACCCATCTCACAGAGTAACACGACGCTAGCATGACCCACCTAATAGTTCCAGAGAAGCACAACCCGGCTACAACGTCTTTAGAACATGTAATAGAAAGCTAGGTAAGAGATAGAACTGAGTACAGAAGGAAAACTCGCCGCGTGTCCTACTCTTGCTCATAACACCTATAATCCTTGCACTTTTAAAACCCAATTTGTGTGGGAACCTTTTGAATCATAGGCGTTTTGCAGTTCAACTTGACTATTCTAGTTAATTACAAAATTATGGAGCGGCACATCAAGCCTGCCCAAATCGTTGAAGGAAAATATGATTCGCTTACCTGATAGCCCACTTACTGAACAAATGCATTCAAAAATTGTGAGAGTACCTGTGTACCCTTATGCACCTTTATATCATATATGGTACACCGATAACCTTGCCACCACACTCGTTTAATTTATGCAAGGGTGGTGCAATAAATGTGTCGGTGTTTCCAGTACATCCTTTCAGACACAAAAAAGAACATACAGGGCGCCTAGAGGCTGCCAATATTGGTGCAATTTTTTGTGTTTTGAGATTTTGAAACTGCTGCGGATCTTCAGCTTCAATGTCACCGCAGAAATATTATTGCGAAGTTATTTTAAGCATTTTAAACACGCAAGAAGCCATCTCCCAGATGACACAAAGAGAGCTGCTAATAGCACTGCAATTACTTTATGAAACATTGTCTAATATTCCAGTAATTTCTTAATTCATAAGCCTGCTAATTGCGCGCCCACTCGCCAATTGAAAAAATTACCGACGATTATGTTACTTCCTAATGCGAAATTTGAGCGCAGCAAATAAGCTGTTTCACCTTTTCGATAGATTGAGGCAAAGAAATCGAGCAACACATGTATGCGCTATCACAGAATTTTTTTTTTTATTTTTCACACGTATTCCTTTAACAAAGACTCCCTTCTCGGCGGCGGCGATGAGCTTCTGCTTCAGCCTCGCTTACTGCTCTGGATTCTGGCGGCGACGGCGCTGGGCTTCTGCTCTGGTAGCTCGTTTAGCAGCAGCAGCAGCAGCAGCGGACGGAGGACTTCCACCGGTCGTCTCGCTCTTGGCTCAGAAAGAACTGGCAGATAATTTTGCAGTGGCGAACGGCAGCGGCAATTTCGGCTCGGTTGGTGCACATATACAGATCCGCCGCCACCGATCTGGCTCTCTGATTGCCACCGCACAGGGGTTGCATTGGAGGAGGAGCGAAGAAAGGAATTAAGTTCGAGCCGGCGCTTTGACAACCGGAGACTCGCAGGAAGAGGGGGGTGGCGTGTACACCCAGCGGCAAACGATGGGGGCAGAAGCGCGCGCAGCAAGCGGACAACGCGATAAAGGAAGGAGGGAAGAGATAGCAGTGACTGACTGATGCTCCTGACGCCGATAGTGAGTCAACCCCAGCTGCGGAGTTGGTTTCAGGGACAACGCCGCCGATGCCGACGCAAACGATATGATACCCTCGCTTCCGCAGCGCCAAGAACCAGGTCTAGCCGTGGGAAGGTGGTCACGTATTCGTCGACGTGCCGGGGCCTACGTGAAATAACCGGCGCGTCGGCAACTGAAGAGCACCCTATCCGCCACACAGGAACAGGGGGGGGGGGGACCCTCCCCTCCTCTTTCTGCATGGCGGCGACGGTGTTCTATGCAGTCACGTTATCTTGACTCTCTAGCGGCGTCAGCGGCATCCAGCGATATCAGTCGGTCGCTGCTAGCGCTGGGGGGATGAAAGGGGGGCGGAGCTGGTTACGAGGCCGACGATGACGCCGACGCTGACGCGAAACCCAGGAATGGACGCCAAAGAGCTGCGCTCTAAAACGTCACGTTGCTTTGGAAAGGAGTGAAATGGTTCAAAAGTATATGCGTCATACCGTATTGTCAGTGGATCGCAAATAAGTACCTGAACGAGGTTTGATGGCATTTTCTATTCTATGAAGTACTACAGCCTGCAAGTGTTCACCAAGAAACTGTGGTTGCGCCGGCCGACCATTCCTGCGAGTGCCAACGCGGCCCACAGCGATAGTGTGATGATGTCAGTCTCTGCGATGGGCTTCCGGTTTCTGGGCGTCTGGCTTTTCCTCGTACATATTTTTCCTGGACCCAACTGGTATCGGGTGTGCCATGATCCCAGGGTATGCACTGTCAACGGTAGATCCGCGGGTCGGCTGATACGTGTACTGGTATGAATCCAATATCAAGGTTTCGTAGTATTTGTTGACCTCCTTGATGATCAAGAGCTGTAGAGACAAGGAGAAAAAGACAAGCAAGCACAAAATAAATAAATAAATAAATAAATAAATAAATAAATAAAACCTTCAAGAAAATAGCGACCCTCGTGTTAGTCTGTTAGCATTGCGTGTCGTGCCAATAAATTTTGGCTGGCAAGTCCTGCAGCCTCATCGCTAAATGAAACGACAAGGTCCTACAGTTGTCTGCCATGAAAACACTTCTTGCTACTTTTTGCCTGCCGTCGATACAATGTCTTGCATGTGAAGATTTTATAAATAACCAGTCACTGATGGTTTCCACATAATAAAATTTCCCCAAGGGTGACAGAGGCTTCACCTTAACCCATTAAGGAACATGATGAGCACTTTTCTGTATTTGCAGAAACCAGTACATGTTTTCACGGAAATTCGGGCTGGCCTTGCATCTAGTTCACAATGGTATCAGACGCCAAATACTCTTAAGGCCGATAAGCATTATTATATTATAAGGCACTGCCTCGTCGTTTTCTACAGCGAAAAATTGTATTCCATACGGGTTACTCTCGACTTTAGAAAGAGATGTCGCGAATGTACTTCAGTCGAGAAACATATGTGCTAAAACATTTAAATAAAAAAACAGCAAGGTAGTCCTAAGCCCGTTAAGGCGTAAAAAACGTATTGTGACTGCTCCTTTCCATTAAGCCTTCTATCCTTTCAAGTGTATGTCCTTAGCTTGTGCACATTTCTGCAGTACAAATGAGGTGCTTCAAGACATACCAATGCTTGGCTACCTTACTGGCGGACTCGAATGAAGCATATAAAAGTGCTCTCATTCAGTTGTTTTGACAAATGTTGAGGGCTGACTGCATTAAAAAACAGTAAAGCGAAGAGAGTAGATATTAATTAGGCAAAATTTATGGTTTCTCTACCGCTCTCTTTTTATATGAAATGCATTGCCTTGTGCTTGTTCTCTTGGGTGACTTCGCTATAAAAAAAATCGCAACTTAAAGGTGGCCTCCTGCAACAGTTTCAAGAAAAGTGCAGACAGTGTGCACGAGTGCACTCAGGTACTGATGAACGCTTTTAATGGGTGCGGTGCTACTTCCTGTACGCATCCGAAGCCCTCATGAGTACCGCAGTGCACCGTTTCTGGATGGTGGAGTATAGCGACGGAAAGAGTGCAGTTTTTTCTGTAGCGTTCGGCAGCAGGCTGTTGGGATCTTTATTTCTTGTTTCTTCTATACTTATATTTGAGAGCGTGTTTAGCGAACACCAGTTAACTCTTCGTGATCGCTCTCACCTGCACCACGCCGAGGAAAAAAGCAAAGCCAATCCGGGCGGTGAAGAATGCTGGCTGAAATCAAAGGCGATGCGTAAGACCTTGCGACAAAGAGAGGTGAACATTTTCAGGCAACGTTAGAGACTTAAATGCTTTTGCGCCATCATTCAAAAACAGGTAACAAGCTACAGCACGAACATTTTAACGCGCTAGCGTTAAGGACCCCGTGTCGCAGAAAAGCCGGTATCGGCGTTGTCGTTGTAACGCGAAAATCAGGAAAGAGTAAAGAAACAATAAATGTTTTGCGGAAAATCGCGTAGTCGAACACAGTTTCTTTGGATCGCCGGGTGAGAACGTAACCATTCCGCTACAAAACCGCATTTCTTGTCTCCGAATAAAAGTGGACCTGATGTATGCATTGCCTTATTACTGTCAGCTAGTTTTTAGATACGTCATAAGAACGAAACTAATTACTGAGGTAACAGTTAAGCGACAGCAAAGATGATTTCCGCTTTGCTTACCTGCGATGAGGCGACCAACTGAAAATTCTTTCGATCGTACGGCGCTGCCACAACAGATGGCACGAGCCGCCGCCCGTTTTAAAACCTTATACATTCATCTATCCATCGTCTTCAAAGCGCTAAGGTTTGACAACGCGGCAATCGGATTGAACTCTTAAAGGCGAAACTTAAGCGTCTTCTAATTTTGGATGTGATATTGTGCTGTTTCATATCTACAAGCATTTAAAGTTGCCCTTATTTTAATAAAGGTTTAACACAGACGCAAATTTTTAGGAAAAACCGACAAATCAAACACAAAAACACATTCATAAAAAGGCATTCGCTGCACAATAAACAAAATATATTAGAGATAAACCAAATAAGCTACTGAAACACTTCTGCTCATTGAATGTTACGGTGAAAAAGAGATCTTTATCTACTTGTTATGCAAATGTCAGGCAGAGGTTTCAGTTCTGGACCCTGTTGTAAACAGCTGTGCAAGAGAATACAGGCAGGTCTTTGTTATATCGATTCGAGTCAACAATGTTCACATCGTATATTACCGAGTCGGATATAACGCTCAGGCACTACTACCACTAGGCTGAATGCTTTGCTTCCACGTAAAATATCAGTTTTCTGCCAAGTGCAAGTGGATACGCTCGCACACGCGAGCTCCTGTGACACGTGTGCATGCAAAGAGTCGCTGGTGGTGCCGGGACTTACCGTCATCCTAAGCGACGCTCGCCTGGCCAGCGTGACCACCGCCTGTCCAGGGACAAAGTGAAGCACGACACGTTACACCAGCAATGCAGTTGTCGTGTTGTATAAGCTCTAGCTGAGTGAGCTGAGTGCCAGTAAAAGCAATTCATTCGCAGTTTCATTGAATAATTAAAGCTTAGAATCCAGTCATATTTCTCATGAAGTGTAAAAGAACGCAAGAATAAGACCTTTCGGAAAACATCTCCATAAACGAACAAGGGTGGATAACTGGTCGCAACATTGATCCTCTCGATTTTGCTTCCGGCAACCAAGCAACAAACGTAAAAGAATAGTGACACAGCAGCAGAGATGGCTGAAATCCAGGGCTCCTCATCGCTGGATGTGCCACTAATAGACTAACCCACCTCAAAACACCAAGTGTAGGTTACTTATGGCACTGGCAGCCTTCATTTTCTTATCAAGAAGCATCACAATACTCGAACTTTTTTGCACAAAAACTCAGCAACCTGTATGAAGGACAAGAGGCCACAGTCAGAACTGGGCATGGTCTTACTGATTGGTTTCCGATTGAGAAAGGAGTGAGGCAAGGCTGCATACTGTCGCCCTGCCTATTTAACCTCTATGCAGAGTGCATCATGAGGAAGGCCGGTCTGGACGAGTCTTCAGCTGGAGTGAAGATTGCTGGAACACGTATCAACAATCTTAGATATGCGGATGATACCACTTTAATGGCAGAAAGTGAATTGGAGCTCAAGAGACTTCTGATGAGCGTAGAAGAAGGGAGTGAGAAGTTTGGGCTTAAACTGAACATTAAAAAGACAAAGATCATGGCGTCTTGCCCTATCAAGTCCTGGAGCATCAATTGACAAGAAGTGGAAGCTGTGACAGATTTTCTCTTCTTGGGCTCCAACATTACCTCGGAAGGAGACTGCAGCCATGAAATTAGGAGACGACTGCTTCTGGGAAAGAGAGCAATGGTTAGCCTTGACCGCCTAGTAAAGAGCAGAGACATTAGTCTGCCAACCAATATCCGTATAACTCGTGCTATGGTCTTTCCAGTTGTGATGTATGGATGCGTGAGTTGGACTGTGAAAAAGGCTGACCGCCGAAGAATTGACGCGTTTGAATTGTGGTGCTGGCGAAAACTCTTGAGAGTTCCTCGGACTGCCAGAAGATCAAATCAGTCGATATTGTCGACCATAAACCCTGACTGCTCATTGGAGGGTCCAATTCTAAAGTTAAAGCTCAGCTACTTTGGTCACCTGATGAGAAGAGAGGAGTCGCTGGAGAAAGATTTGATGTTGGGAAAGGTTGAGGGTCGCCGGAGAAGGGGTAGGCAGCGAACGCGATGGTTAGATGGCATCCTCGAGGCACTGCAGATGAAGTTATGTGATGTTAGGAAGATAGTGAGAGACCGGAAAGCGTGGCGTGGCATAGTCCATAGGGTCACGAAGAGTCGGAAACTACTGAACGACTGAACTGGACTGCAGTTACCGAAGAGATGGTTTCTCGTCAAGTGATAATTACAAAAGTGCAGCCGTCGTAACTAGTGCACGTGCCGACGATCATTCCTGACATTACTACCGTTCTCATGTTTTTAATTCTTCAGTGGCTATAGACTCGTGCTCAGATGTTTCTGGTCTCAGTATTAGCTGTGATTCAAATCGGCGGGAACTATAGTCATGAAGATCGGATGTTCAGTTGCGCAAGGGTTTGTTGTGTTTCTTTTAAACTTGGCCGCACATTCATGACTCCGGGAGGAGAGTCACGTGGTATGACGTCACGGGCACACCTCCATTGCGCCGCATGAAAGTCAAATGTGCGGTGCCAGATGACCTTCAGGTTTGCCATGGCAAAAGTACAGCTTAATGTCTAAAGGGGGTAGAACTGGGCTAAGTCAAAACGAAACATTGAGTGCTTAGTGAGATTTCTTAGCCGATTAAGCGGTGTTCCTTAACTATCTCTGTCGCCAGGGCTGTATTATATAGGCTGTGAAATATGAAGAAATAGTGAAAATATTGTCACCCGTGCTAACTGCGTCAGTCGTGGAGGGGAAGAAGAGGACGATCGCGCGCAGTGCGCGTCGTTCTAGGCCGCCGCTGCTTTACCTGGTCGAGCCCCTGTTCTCTGGCTCCTGCGCCTCAGCACCCCGCCCCGTCCTTTGACCCTTTTCTTCTGAGCTACCGTCCGTGTAGCGAAAGAACCCGTGACATTCTAGTGGAGGTTCGGGGTAAATGTAGCATAGCCCCTCAACGCCCGCTACTGTGAGTGCGCTCCCAAGTCTCAGCCACCGCCCCTTCGACGAGAAGGCCTAGATACGTGCCAGCTGGCGACTTCAAGGGCTTTTTCCCAAATTTGGTCTTTGCCTAACTGCAGTTCTGCACGACTTACAATGGCCCGAGATACAACGACCCAATGTCAGCAGGCGTACTCGTTTCTCGTACCGTCCAAGACGCCTCTGATCTCCGGACATATGAGGAACAAACCCCGTGATCACATGGCCCGTCTCGAGTCAGTTCGTGAACTCCTCGGGCAGAGGAATCGCCTACAAAATGGCGCCAAACGTGGGTCCTGAACCCACGACTCTGAGATTAAGAGTCACTCTGATGAACGTTTAACAACGTTGGCACTTTTCTTTCATTAGGCTATTCCGATGTCATAGGTCGTCACTGCAAAAGACGGAAAATTACGCTGTGAAACACAGCGAATACATGTTGCAACTTAAGAACATGCTGGAAATGAGCTCAATTCAGACTTTCAAACCATCCTCGTTGAATTCTGCCAGTCCCGGTGAGCGAAGCTGGCGCAGCGCATACCTGCTGGATGACAATCCCCACTGCAGATCAGAGACGCGCTGCGGTAGGTATGCTGGGTGAAACTAAAGCGGAACTTCTACAGTAGAGTCCCGTTGAAAGGAACACTTGTCACAAAAGCGCTGACCGCGTTCACGTCCTCCAAAAGGAACTCACTCATTTCTTTCCTTGAACATTCGCGCAGAATACGCTAATTCTACTCAACTGATGTGCGTACTATAGGAAAGACTGAGTATTGCATAATGGAATACCGACTTTACTGTTGCAATCTAACCTCAATGATATGAACTGCGGCTGAGAGGTGAACTCATCAGGAAGTGAAGTATGGTAAATATCTTGTCAAAAAGTGAATGTCTGGTGATTTTACCGAGAGATACTAAAGGTGGCAGATTAAGGCGTGATTTGATTGTAGATACTCGGACTGTTCGGTTATAATTAGAAAGAATAAAATGCGCGGAGTTGTTCTGTACCACTTCTAATGAGTGAGGTACGGTTCACTGAAAAGAATCCCAGACTGCGGCGCCATATTCAGGCTTTTAAAGGACTAGTGATTTATATAAATGTAGTTTTATAGAAGACGGTGCTATAGACAAATTTTCCTTTAAAGGACACAACATACGACTAGCGTTATTAATTACATAAGAAGTGTGTACGAACCAGGTAAAGTTTGTAGTAATATGTATACCAAGATAAGCAGAAACTAGATCAAGAGGGACAGCATTAAGGTGATAAGAAGGCAGTTAGTTAGAAGTTTGAGACATACGCCGAAATTTGCATTTTTGATGTTTAATTCCATTGGCCATGATTCAGTTTAGTTAAACATTTCTAACGTGACACGCATATTGGCTCCGAGCGTTAGCTATATCCCTAGAGGCAAATGAATCGGTACATACTCCCAGTAATTTAAGCTCTAATCAAGGATGTTATGATATAACTGGCAATAACTTCACGACCAAATTTGCCGCCCTTGGTTTCTTGAAAGTTAGAAAAGAGTAAACATTCGTTCCTCCGGAGCGGCGGCATTCGCCACTGCAGCTTGATGTTGTAATGAGCAGTAAAGGTAGCGGTGCCGCTTGGGAGCCACACGCAAAAATAAATCCTCACCCGTGCATACCTGAAACTCCAGCACAGAACAGGACATAATAGTAGCGGTGCTAACAACACACTTTTGACTGTACGCGGAGAGATCCAAAAATAAAACAAATCGCATATCAAGCGCACTACTCAAACGCCCCCACAGAGAAAATGCTGTCTGCTTTGTTCATGCGCAATTAGTTTTCTTTTTGTATCACTTCGCGTGCAGTAGGACTTTAGTTGGTAGCACAGCGCTCGTGTTATGTCCTGTTCTGTGCGCGAGTTTTGGTTATGCGGAACCGAAATCAACTTCATGTGTTGACGAGCCTCACCTGTGGCTCGCCGGTGTCTGCAATGCAGCCATATTCGCTGACAGGCAGCGTTTTTTCGGAGAGCCGGACCCAGTACGCGATCACGTTGACTGGCAGGCCGATAAGCGCCGAGGCGGTGTTCCACAATAGGAACATCTCGAGGGGCACCACAAAGTCCTGCATGTTGTATGTTGCTATGCTGCAAGTCGCCGCATTGATTACACATTACGCCGTAAAATGAGCAGTTCGTGTATACCATATGGGGCTAATGTTGACTGAAATGCTTGTAAAAATAATTAAACGGTCGCTTACATGCTCTTAGCAGGAGAATGGCGAAAGGTTACCCTTCCTCTCCTATCATTTGCCTCTCATCGTTTGCCTCTTATCGGAGTTCGTTGCAGTGCTACATATATTTATAATTGGTTTACAGGAAAGGGAAGGCGCAGTAACTATCACACGTTCTTCGGAAAGTGTGTTGGACAGTACACCATCGCTCCTGTCAGGTGGCGTTCCTTTGAGCGAGTTCAAGTGCGGCATTGCAGATGGCGGGATGGTTGGCTGGTTGGTTCACAGGAAGGGAAGGGCGCAGTATCTGTCACACGTGCTCTGTGGACACCTGAACCGCACCGTAAGGGAAGGGAGGAAGGTGGGAGTGAAAGTGGGAAGAGAGAAAGGGGAGCCGTAGTGGAGGGCTACGGAGTAATTTCGACCACGTGGGGATCTTTAACGTGCGCTGACATCGCACAGCACACGGACGCCACTTCGTTTCGCCTCCATCGAAACGCAGCAGCCGAGGTCGGGTTCGAACCCGGGAGCTCCAGCACAGTAGTCGGGCGTCTTACCACTGCGCCACCCCGGCGGGGACACGTAGAATCTCGTGAAATATAACAGATCTTGCGCACATCTCTCGCGCACGGGATTTTGTTCATGCTTAGAAAGGCATTCGACTTAAAAACGTACCCTGGTCTGGTGGTTGGCTTCTCCATGACGAAATACCTTTGCAAAAAGGAAGAAGGCGTCTTTGCCCCCTCCCTTTCCCCCTGGCCACGTGAAAAAACATTAAAGATGACATTCTTCTTCATATTTTAGGAAGTAGAGTCGTTTCGGGGGCAGATTTTAGTTACAGTTACCAACGGTAAATTGACTTTTCCGGTAGCGTACAAGCGTACATAACATGGCCAGCAAGTCGGTTTCACTTAAATCAATAAATCGATAGGGTCCTCTTCAGTACCTGTTTAATACCAGTATCCAGCAGCTCCTTCAGTCGCTTTATCCGAACAATGCAGAAATGGTGTAATCCAAAAGGACGCAAATGCTCGGCTTCCCATAGCTACAACATATCCGCCACTGCATGACCAAGGTATATAGAGAAAAATGCGTGGGAACAATGGCGGGAGGATTTCCTATTTCTAGTGCAGAGACGTTCTCGGATCGAAACGAGGGGATTATGCATTGATAAAGCCAGAACTTTATCCTTTCTCAACAACGCAACAGCGGTGTTCTTTAGCTACTATCACTCAATCTCTTCACGTAAACGACGCCTTCGGACGTAATTAGCGGCACTGTTCCATCAGTTAACTTCTTCAGTTTCTCTGTATTACATTTCTCGAATGAGAAAATAAGGCGCATTATTAATTAAACTTAAACAAACAGAGTGTGTTATATAATGTTCCCTGAGACGGTATACATTTATTCATTAATTGCCGCTTTCTGATAAATGCCCTACTGATCACCTAATTTCTAATCTGCTCGTTTTAATGGCCAGGCGAACACATGTCTTGTGCAGAGCGGCTAAATGTTGGCAAAAATCTCTCATACAGGTTATTAACAAAATATCTCACGTGCTGACGTACCGAGCTCAGGGTGAAGAAAGAGCCAATGGCTGTGAAGCATCCGAAGGAAGCACCGGTGGTTTTCAGGAACATGAGAAGAACCATCAACGCTAGAAGAGGGAAATAAAATGGGGATCAGCACAAAATAGGCTACTGAGTAGCATTTTCAGCGCTGAACGAATTTCGCAGCGCATGTTCCCTTTCGTGGCATTAAACATGTATCTGCGTCCCCGCCCTTTGCGGTATTTTTTTTAAACTATTTCTGAGGCGGTAGTTCTCGAAGAAGATAACATATTGATGCGTGAAGCGCCAGATTTTAACACTGGTTTGCATGAAGACGACACTGATTGGAGACGGATCACAAACCGTGAAGCTGGTCGAGAATTTAACTTGGCTTTTCAGAGAACTTAAGAGTCACAGCAGCGATTAGAGGTTCTGCTTATGTGCGCGCAGCCTGCCATAGTGGCTCTCAAAACCGTGGCTTTATCTCGCGCGTTTTGGGGTAAGACGCGGCAGCGTAATGGCTACCGTCTTTCGCCTCCGAATGCGGATCATTCAGTACATGCACTTCGCCACTCGCCCAATAACTAATCTCTTAATTTTCGCCTCTATTATTTCGCACATACTTATCGACATAGAAGCGAGAACATCTACCCGACATGTAAAGCCCCGCTTTAACCGAGCCATACGAACGTGCCTGTGTGGCCCATATAGGGGTAACGTGTCTGACCCGGGACACAATGGTGCTGGAGGGTTCGATTCTACCTGAGCAAAGGAGCTGTCAGCAGCTACTGTGGACGTGGCCGCCAAGTGGCCACATGATGTCACAGACCTCGCCGGTGTTTGTGGAGAACGGGGCAATGAAGGCTCCAGCATTAAAAAGTTAGGTACTTACCGCTTGTGCATCCGTCATCTCCAGATGAAGGTATGGAAGCCAGTATTATAGCTTCAACTATTTCAAGGCTGCCCAGACACTGTAAGGCCGAAGGAAGAACACAGAAGCTATGAAGTGCAAACAGCGGGCTTTGTAACTGTTACTGGTCGTTGTGAGTTTACGGAGGTTCTGTTTACTAAGAAAGATTGAAATTTTGTACTGCTTGGTATCTTTATGTGCAACTTGTGCACGCGATAGAGGCTAACTAGCCAAGATTATTTCACGTAGCCGTCGCCGCCATCACCATCTTCAAGCATTCTATCAGCATTAGGTGCGCTTGTCACAACCGCATGCCTCCTAGTCCAATAATAACACCACATTTCTCCCGCAGGAGAATTTCTTTGGCGTTCGAAGCCGTATCTGGACGTAGATTGGAGGTGCATTTATAAGTTAAACTCTTTAGAATAAATCATAGAAAGGACTGCATGATATGTGGCAAAGCGTAGATGCCCTGTGAAGGTGTTGGTCTTGGGCCAGATGTCAACAGTTCGTAGTGCCTCAGTCAAGGCATCCAGCTTCGAGTGGGGTTTGGTATGCTCAAAGAATTAGTGACGCTAGGGCGAGACTGAGGGCGTACAGCTGATGTGAGAGGTCATTTCCAGGTTCACTGCGTGGTCGCAAACCAACGTTATTGCGAGTGGCAGGGCACTGCAGATCACGGCTCGTGTTAATCCATTGGACGCACTGCAGCCCCAGAAAGATTCGTTCGAGGCACAATGCAGTTAGCAGAATGTTTATATGGCTCCCAACTTGGAACGAAGCTTAAGGGTGGTGGGCAAACGGGATAAAGAGGAGGTATCTGAAGCATGCAATTTGGGAATCCCATGTAACATATGTGTTGATAAACGGCGGATTCCCCCTCAATCTGTGCGACAATGGGCGCGTCTCGTAGGCGACCGCAGCGGATAGAAAGGTGCGCTCGTACTGGAGAGTCTGGCGGCAAACGTGGACAAAAAGTCAGATGGGAGTAGCAGTAGGGTTGTAGGGCTGGAAATGGGGAACCTCCAACTTAGGTATTTTGGCTTGCACAAGAAGCCAGACATTCTGCCTAGAGATGGAGAGGCGGTCGAGTAAGGCAAGGTGACTACAGACTAAGAATAAGCTCAGCTTGTTGCGCTGGCAGATACACCGGGTGTGTTTTTTTTTTTTTTTTGCTATTTGGAAACTTTTTTTGCTATTTGGAGAATGAGTCAGCGCAGGTGAGATTTACTGCTAGATGGATGTCATGTACGAGATAGAGCTATCAACCTTTTTTATTTTAAGAGAGAGTAAATGGGGGGGGGGGGCATATAATAATGAAGGCCGTCAACATCAAATGTTAGCCTCGTTTTTAAAATTTCGCATCCATCAGCGCGGTTTGAAGTAGCTAAAGTAAAAACGCGCGTTTGAAAGAGTGTTAGGTTCATTTTCCCGCATTGCATAAATATGTAATGGCGTTGTTACGCGTGGCAATGTTGCCAAACGCATCGTACTTTCTTCTACATCATTTATTACACAAACAGCGTATGCATTTAGCCCATAAATGAAATACACTCCATTTCACGAATGTGTAATGCCGGAAAGCCAACTCAGCGAGCTTTGGAATATGGATTTCTGGCACAAAATTTAGGTGAAAGCATTTATAGGCTTATGAGTGTCCGTCTGTCCGTGCGAGCTTCCACGAGAAGTTTCACGGTTGACTAGATTCGGCGGGGTTCTGTTTACCTTTAAAGATGTAGGTGAACTTGAGTTAGAGGTATATATCTAGTGACCGATAATGATAGTCGTAGTCAGCTATAGTGACATTTATTGTTTATATTGACTTCAGCACTCATGACTGACAGTGAAGGCATCACCTGGTAATGACATGTCATGACAGGACGAGACGTCATTACTAACGGCTGTGATGCCATAATGAGGTCACATCAAATTAATTATCCAATAGCAATTAACCACATGACAACGTAATCTTGACGGCACATCTGGTCACGAATGATGACATCACCAGGGCATTTACGCACATACAAACCTGACCCAGCCGGGCATCCAATCCAACCAAACGACATCATCACTTAATTGGTGACGCCATTGGTCATGACGTCATATCCGATCATGTTTAAAGGCCCACTGTCCACCCTCTGGTCGAAAATGTTTTCTTCCCCGGTGACTGTGAGACTTCGCCCCTAGAACGCAAGGCCGCAAAATGTTTTTGAAAAGAGTAACTAATAACGCAGTTACAGCCACCGCAATCACCCGATTCTTTCATGACTCTCTCCTTCCGTTCCCTCGCAAAGGTTTTTCACTCTCCTGCCCGAGGTCGTCTGGCCTCCGCAATACAAATTCCCCTTCCTCCTCCGCGTTTGGCGGGAGATGGGGCGTGGCTCTCCGCGAGCGCGAAAAAAAAAAAAAAACGGTCGAGGGAGCACGCGCCGCTGGATTCAGTCTGGCTGTGGCGAGGGAAAAGCGCGCTGCGAGCGGTAGACACCCATCCTTCTCCCGTCAGTCAGCGAGACGAACCAATGGACTTCGTTCGCGGTACGTACGTCATTACTGGGGCCCGTCGGGCCAGCGCAGGAAACGGGGAAGCTGGCTTCCCAAAGGAGAGCATGAGGGAGCTTTGAATTGTATTTTCGATGCTTTGCGGTGCGCGCGTCACTGTAGCATTTTGCACAGACTATCTCCGGTACCTGATCGAAACACTGGGCTCCTTTGCTTAAAAGGGCCTTCCCTGGACAGTGGCCCTTTAATGACCGAAACTGACGTCATGATTGTCAGATTTGGTCATGGTGTCATCCGACCCCCCTCTGGCCTGCGTTCGGGGGGCGGAAAACAGAGGGCCCTTTTTCGGTGGAAAATAAAAGTTTGTATTCACGCATATTAGAAGCTGACTCCGCCGGGCATCCGACCCAGGCGTCCGTGCTACACCTTTCATTTGGCGCTTCCTCCAACGCCGCACGAGCAGCATACAGACGCAAATGCGGTAAAGCAGGAATCAAAGACGTTTCAAACTGGTTAATTATTATTATTACACGAAACAAAAGGCGCCGTATCTATCACACTTCGCGGACACCTGAACTGCGCTGTAAGCACGGTGCAATAGCTGTAAGGGAAGGCAGGAATGTGGGAGCGAAAGAAGAGAAAAAGAGAAGCAGTTGTGGAGGGCTTTACAGTTATTTTGACTACCTGGGGTTGTTAACTATATGCTGGCACGCTCGTCGGGCTGTTCCTGGCCCTACGGGGCTGAGAGGTAGGTCAACGCCGCTTGCGGCGGGGGCTAGCCAGCCACCAAATTTTTATCTCTTGTAGGTCGTCATTGCACCCGCCACCGCTTAGGTAGTGGACGACGGCTGTTGCGGCGCGCGTCTTTCTCTTCCTCTTCTTTTTCTTTTTTTGTACTTTCTCTCTCCTGTCTGCACGAGGTAACGGAGGTGGCTCCGCTCAACACCACCTAGACTACTCAAGGCCTCTCCGCTCCAGTTGCTTTGGGACTTTAAACCCCACAAACCAACCAACCAGCCTCTCCGCTCCTCCGTGACGTCATCACACTACGACGTAAGCGGAAGCTGCGCGCTTATTCTTGTTTCCCTAGAATTGTGGTTGTTGCCGCATGTGAAAACATTCTTTGGTGTTTTAAGCCACGTTGTTTAATAATAATAATCAATCAATCAATCTTTATTTAATGTGCGCAGGAACAACCATGTGGTCTTAGTGCTGCAGCACAAATTAAAAAAAGAAACAAAAATGAAAACGCACAAACATGTTTACACACACAGAGAGAACACAAAAGAAGAAATAAATAATACATGAAATGAAACTGAGACGAAAAGTATCACGGAAAGTTATCAATAAATGAGGAGCATCACTTATATACACAGTGAGAGAATTTTTGAGCACATCAGGAAAGAAAGAAAAAAAAGAACGGTAGATAGAAGAGAAAAAAAAACAACAATCAATAACTGACATTGATTATAGTAATATAGAAATATACATAAAATAAACAACCATTTCAGGCGCAACAAGTGCATGGTACTTAAAACATAGGCTAGAAATACAGAATACAATAAAGAAGTAGAATTGAACAAGGGACAGTAAGATCCGAATATAAAGTTTAAAGCTGAAATATAAGTAAGAAACGGATAAAAAGTAGTTCAAGATACAGACAGCATTGAACAGAGTCTGATACGACGGCAGTGAAGAGAAGGAAGATTCAGTTGGGCGCTCCTGGTGGAGCGAGAGGGGGAAGTTGCGCAAGGAAAGCGATAATGAAATATCCGTAAATTTTTTTTTGTACTCTGTCAACCTTGTCCAAGTTTGATTTGCAAGTGCCATTCCAAACAACCAACGCATACTCTAAGAGCGGCAAGCATATGGACAGGTACAGTTTTAGGAACGGAAGTGGAGTATGGAACTCTCTCGAAAGTCTGCAAACGAATCCGAGTGTACGCATAGTCCGCTGATCAATGCGTTTAGTGTGGGAGGAGAAGCTGAGGGTGCGGTCAAAAAGTACACCAAGGTCATTAATTTCATCAACCCTGTCCAACAGCACAGAATTCACAGAATAATGGTAGAGAAAGCTATGTGTTTTGCGAGTAAAGGACACAACCCTAGTTTTGGAAGAATTGAGGGTAAGTCGATTCTTCGCACACCAATCAGAAAAAGCAGATATGTCCGATTGCAACAACAAGCAATCTTGAAAAGAATGTATTACCTTGGATATTTTTATATCATCAGCATAAAGAAGGAACGAGGAGTTCTTTATCGCCGAGGAAACATCATTAATAAACACGGAGAAGAGAAGCGGGCCTAGTACTGAACCTTGAGGAACTCCACTCGTTGCAGGGTAAACGAAAGAAGTCTGTCCATTAACACTGACAAATCAGAAGCGATCCAGGAGATAGTTGCGTAGGAGGGCTACGAGTGAGACTTCAACGCCAGAGAGTAGAAGTTTTTCAAGAAGTAGTGAGTGAGTAACAACGTCGAAAGCTTTGCTCATATCACAGTACATAGTGTCAACCTGACCCCTCTGAAGGACTGCTGCAGAGGCATACGTCATAAACGTGACTAGGTTGGTAGAAGTAGAGCAACCCGACATGAAGCCATGTTGATTCGGTACTATGATATGTTTGAGATGGAAGGAAAGTACGTTGTGCAAAGCTAATTCGAAAAGCTTAGAGGTTGCACATAGAAGAGAAATAGGACGATAATTGGAAACATCAGATTTGTTTCCAGACTTGAAGACAAGAAACACGCGTGCCATTTTGCACATGCGAGGAAAGGCAGCATTTTTTAAACAGTTATTAAATATGGCAGTCAGTACTGGTACAAAGATATAACTGAAGGCTTTTATTATGGCGGCTGGAATGCCATCAGGTCCAGGAGACAAAGTGGTCTCAGATGCTTAAGACTCTCAGTTATCAACTCCTCGTCAAAGAGAATGGAATTAGTGCACCAGATGGGAGGCAAACGGAATCACAATATGGATGTTTGTAAACGAAGGAAAAATGTTGGGCAAAACTGTCGGCAACATCCCGAATTTCCGAACCCTGAGAGTCAACTAAGCTGATACTTAAATCTGATTTAATGGAACGCTTGCGAACATAACGCCAGAACTTACTAGGGCGATTTGAGGCACTCCTCTCTAAAGACTCAAGATAGAAGTCGTAGTCCCGCTTGTATAAACGTTTGCAAAGAGAACGCACACGGCGAAACTCATCTGCCCAATTGTGAAACCAAGTGCGTTTCGCTTTACGATGGGCCCGTTCCTTGAGTTTTAATGCCGTTATTAGTTCCCTTGAAAACCAGGAAGGGAACTTCCTACGCGTAGGAGTATGCAAAGGTATGTACCGACGCATACCATAAGAACTTTTTCTGTAAAGCGACTGACTTGTCCATCTGAATCATGTCATTTAAGAGGGACCAGTCGACGGAAGAGAAGAAATTGAAAAGACTGACATAATTACCACGTGCATACGCAAAACGTGGCGAATTCCTCACCCGATCTGAATTAGTAGAAGGTGAGGCAGAGACAGCAGTAGTAACTAGAAGCGGAGGGTGAAATTTGTCACAGCGAGTCAGCGGTATGTCTGAACTCGAGACTCGAACACTTTCAAAATTAGATAGACAGATATCAAGAATATTTCCACAGCAGTTTTCAATGAAATTGAGTTGCTGCAAAGAGGTAAAGGCTATGAAATCAAGTAGAGCGTTACACTTACTTAATATGTAATGATTGCTGTGAGAAGACATAAATGAGTTCCAGTTGATACCAGGAGTATTTAAATCGCCTAAAATAAGAAGTTTGTGTTTGCTATGACGGGTTATAACATGTTCGATTGATAGCAGATCATCATCATAGGCTGGAGGAGGAAGATTCGGAGGAATGTAGAAAGCTGCAAATAAACGTTTTTCATGTCGATTTAAAGTGAGCTCGAGCCACACACATTCTTCAACAGTTTCCAGATCGGAACGTCGAACACACTTCACAAAACTGTCAATAGCAATGAGCACTCCACCTCCTCTTGATTTGGGACCTGTTTCAGGGCGGTCGCTACGAAAAACAGAGTAATTATTTGGAAAGAAATCATTGGAAGGAATATCACTTGACAGCCAGGTTTCGGTAACCACAACAGCGGTATAGCAACAGGACAAGACGCTAGAAAAAAATTCAGGTCCCTTAATCCGAAGACCTCGGGCGTTTTGATAATAGATGTCCAAATTAGGGGCCACTGCAATTTTGCGTCATTTCTGAGGGATGAAGCATATCGTCGTAAAGCTTCCCACGAAAGTCCTTGTATATACAACCCATCGGCCACATCGAAGGCTCAACAAGCTTACTGTAGGATTCTTCATCAACTTCAATATGGAAGGACGCGTAGGAGTCGTCCCTTACGGAAATCCCATATCTGCTCCAGATATGGAACATATACTGCCAGATACAAATATATAAGGCAGCAAATAAGACCTTATCTGGGTCAGATAAGGTCATATATGTGCAAAATGTTGCACTTATATGGCTCAGATTTGGCCATGTCATGCAACATATAATCCATATCTGAACGGGTAACGGGACCTTATATGGCTTGATCAGGGGCATATATGGTATCTTCGCGACCTTATGTAGCCTGATAAAGGGCATATATGGCATCGTCATCACCTTATATAGACAGACCTGGGCCATAAATGCCTGGCATCAACAGGACTTTATATAACCTCATCGGGGCCCTAATTATGTAGACGCCATAGTTATTGTATATTAGCAATATATGGCCTTCGTCTACCTTCTGCAAATATCCAATATTGGCATAATGTGGTAGAGCTTCAATATTTCTACACTCAGCATGGCCTGCATGCTCTATAGTGTTAATTGTACGAATTTAGAAAATAGCTACGACTCCTAATATTTCAAATATTTTGCAGATTTCGCGGCACTATAATTATTACACCATGTGTTCCTTAATCCAGGAGGGCGCTGGATTATAGCTACATGCTCCTCTTTCCGCCTACTAACTCGCATTTTCATTTAAAATGCGGCCGCAGTCCGGTGCACAAAAGCATGGTCGGTTAAGTTGAGCAATTCAAAATATCAAGAAAATAATGGCAGTTCAGTATACCGCCCCCTCCGCGCTGTCAGACGGTGACTCACCCTCAGAGACAGCTGGCGGTTGCTTCGACGAGGACCGCAGTGGCTAGACATTGACTCCTCCTCTCCTGCGTTCCCCTCTTCCCTCTCAGACAGCGGCGGCCCCTGCGTCGCTGGCTCGCATTTCATCTCCTCCTCGCAGCCACGCTCTATACCGCGTATGCCGCGAGCTCTCCGTTTTGCGTGTGCTTGCTTCTTTCCCCTCCCCCTTTCAACTCCGTGCGCATAAGCACTTGGTATCTCGTTCCTTTTCGGTGGCAGACATCAGAGTTCGGTGCGGCTGGCGGGCGTGCTGCATGTTGTGTATGCTGGTGTGTGTGTGCCAGCGCCTGTTCGCTATTAGCTGTGTGCATGTAGCAAAATGCGACAGCAAACCTACAAGAGCTTCAGTCTGACCGTGCGCACAGAGGAAATTACTGTGTCCCACTGCGGGTGGAAGCTGCCTCCCCAGCCTTGGCAGCGAACCTGATGGTCGATTGAGCTTTTCGGGGATTCTGCCCTGGGTGGCCTGGCCAAATCTTCACCATTGTGTCGGATCGCATCCTCGTCGTGCCGCCTCATCTTCACGCCCGATCACCAAAACCGTGAGCGTTAGACTTCTTGTCGGGAACTAGCACTTGCCAGCCTCAGGATATTGTTCACTTTATTATTTTGATGGAAAATTAATTTTTAATCAGTAAATTGGATGGTAATTGCCAGTATGTGATATTTTTTCATACATTTCATTGCTAATTTGTCTTTCGCTCCAGCAATTTTGACATTTCAGTGGGTGGATAGGGTCCTTCGTTGTTTATTGTTATTATTATTTGCACTACCGAAGTAGCTTCATGCTTGATTTGGTTTAGGGGCAGAGCTGTCGCTGTCATGACAAATGCCATCGGACATGCTTTTTTTTGTTTTCTCTCCTAATTTGAAAAGCAACCACGAGTTAGGCGTGTTCGCTCATTTTGCACTCCAGTCTCTGCTTAAGGTAACACCAGTACTTCCTGACCGCCTATATGTACTTTGCTAAGGTTTAGGTATTATCAGCAGTCCCAGCAGTGTGTGTTTTATCGCCCTACGGTTTAGCGGTGCCTTTTCCGGGTGTCGACAAACCTTTAAATTCCATTTTAAGAGTCTAGTTCGATTAATAGCCGTTTATTTCACTTAGCTTTGCAAGTAAACCAGCTCAAACTAAAAGCATTTACTGGTTAATGCTTTGTGTGTAAAAGAGTAGAATAAAAATGCAATATCTAATTTAATAGGTTAATGTATTTCACTTTAGCTTCTCGTGTAGACGTTATTCTGTTCAGATATCTCATAAGTTTGTTATAGTATCGCGCGTAAATGAATAGAATCTCAATATTTACTAATGGATGAGCATGTCTTTGACCCTCGGTATACACACGTAATTCAAGACCGTCTTTGAGCGATTTCATATAGGCAGGGAAAAAAGAAAACCTGTGGTTTCAAAGCTATTTTCCTGTAAGGTTTGAAATAAAAGGGGAAATTCAGGTTTCCCTTGGCAAACTTGATTGAGCGTGCATCTAGCTTGAATACTGAAATTGTTTTGTGTGTGTGTTGTAATAGAGTGTTATGTTGATATGCAGATATACAGATCTATAGTTCAAAACCTACCTGCCATGCGGGCTTGATCTTTAAATCAGGAATTGGGTAGATAAGGCATATCTGACCAGATATGCCTTATCTGGTATTCGAAATCAGGAACTGGGCAGATCAGGCATATACAACCAGTTATGCCTTATCTGGTACTCGAAATCAGGAATTGGGCAGATATACCTTATCTGGCCTAGATCTGTTCTAATATACCATATCTGCCCAATTCCTGATATACCTGATCTGGATTTTTTTATAAGTCCAGATATGGCATTTCCGTAAGGGGTACCTTGTTTTCATCTGCCGGCAGGAAACGGGGGTAATATTCACTGATTTTAGATGGTTGGTAAGGTCTACCGATGTTGTATCGGGAGTTTAGAGACGAAAATAGTCTTCGGACGCTTCTTTTGGTAAATGGTGACGTTCAGGACAGGTGAGCTCGATGCGCCAGTAATGGCTCGACTTCGGTGCTTCTTCATCGCACTGAGTGAGTTAACCGTACGTGGAGGAGCAGAGGCAGAAGATGAACAGGTAATATCGCCGGGAGTCATCCCTCGATGAAGAGCGGCGGAGTAGTCCACAGACGGCTGCTCCTCACGGGTAGGATTGCCCACGGAGACGAGAGGACGCTCGACGAGAGGACGCTCACACTGCGAAGCAGCGCATCGCACAAGCTCCTGGCGTAGGCCGCAAACATCGGCACGTAGAGAGGCAATGACCTCGGCTTGTTGTACAAAAGCCCGCGAGTTCTCTCCACGAAGGCGCTCGTTCTCCTCTCGTAGCTGGGCAACCTCATCGCTCAGAAAAGAGATTCCCTCAAGCGCGTCGAGGAGGAGAGCCCGTAGCGAGGCAAACTCGCCGCCATGTTCGCCGGTCGCGGTTGGAGGGGGAAAACCAGTCGGGTGGCTGGGCAGGAGTGGGGCGACGGGAGAACGGAACGTAGCCGCCATCGCACCACCGTCGCTAAGCCTAACACCGTCAGACGATGACGACGCACACAAATTACACACGAATGGCCGAGAGCCGGACTTCAGGAGTTGCAGCTCGTCATCCGCCCAAGTGACGCACTTCGTGTGAACCTGTTTCGCACAGTTGGCACATCGAAAAAACTGCTGCTTGCCAAAAAACGGGCGAGAGCACAGCGCACATGCGTCGTTACTGGGCGCCATCTTGGGTAATAATAATAGTAATAATAATAATAATAATAATAATAATAATAATAATAATAATTGGTTCATAAGAAGAAAAAAGCGCAGTATCTGTCACACTTGTTTCTGCGGACACCTGAATCGCGCCGTATGGGAACGGAGGAAGGTAATACATAACATTTCAGTCAGCTCCAATATCGCAGTCTCGATAATCGTGCAGCGGATTTTCTACAGAAGATTAATTTTTAAGGAAACAGCATATGATATAAATGAATTTATGAAATGCAAAAGCATTGCTTTTATTGTGTTTTTCTACGACCCAAACGCACACTTGTCGGAGAAAGTGTGACAGATACTGCGCCTTTCCTCCAGAAGTGTCATCTTGTCTAGCGTTCCAGCCATCTGCAATCCCAAACTTGCACACGCGCCAAGGAACGCCACACGACAGCTGCCGCAAAAGCGGGACACACTTCGTCCATGACAGTATGAGCCATTAAAGGCTTTCGGCTTAAAACAGCAGCCCTACGTCTTAAGGTTCTAATAATCGCAATTTAGTCCGCGCGCACTAAATATCAGTAATACCGTGTCTCTAAGCCGCATTCACGTAGTATAAAATAAGGTTCGCACCATAGCTATGCAAACTTTCTTTTTAAGGCAAGTATCGAGTACATAAAATCTCGGAGTATCTAGGTAATATGCAGCGTTAATGATGCACAAAAAAAACCTGTCGACAACAACTTGTAAAGAGGAATCTTTGCCTTACCACTTTCGCTTTCCTGGTGTGAAATCGGCACGATGGATGGCTTTTATCCATTAAGCCCTTCTCACTGGTTCCGACGGGAACGTGAAGACTCTCACTGTATCCCCACCATCACAGTTTCCGCTGCACCGCGGTACACAGCAATGTCCAGGCATTCTCAAAACGTGCACACTTGATGAAAACACTGCAAGCATCAGCGTAGACCTGTCACCGCCTTTCATCCAGTGCTTATTTCTAAAAAAATCTATAAATCTTTTGCGACACACGTTGCACAAAGGCGAAATCTCGCGCTGCAGTTGGAGCATATGAACCGCGAAAAAGTCGAACTTGTGTTAAATGCACTGCGGATGCATTTTTTCAACCAAGCAATGCATCAAAAATTACTTAAATCGGAGAAATCTCGTGCACAAAGCAGTTTAAACGTTTCAAAATTTTTTTTAACACAAAAGTAACTTTTTTTGCAAAAAATAATATTTATTTTAAAATTTGCGCAATGCGCAGCGCAGGTTTTAACCAGGTAAAAAGTTTTAATTAACCAGTTAAAACCGACAACGGGGCTTAAGGCGGGAGCAGGAAACCTCTCGCATCTGTCGCACCCGCCTCCCGGATACGCACCGAGACGGGAGACGACGAAAAAGCTCCGTCGTAGTGTGATGACGTAACGCGAGGAGGAGGAGGATATGCAGAGGGTGGTGTTGCTCAGCTACAGAGCCAGTAGCAGGCCCGAGCATTTTCTTTTCCATCTTCCTACAGCCACAACAACAACAGCTCCGCGTCAGTTGCTTCCTACCGCTGTACTGGACTGATGGCGCCAAGCAAAGATCCCGGTTCTCTAGCAACCAAAAGGGCTGGCGCTACCGAGCGTACGTGTAAGCAGCAACAAGCTGAGCGACAAGCTCAACAAGGTTCAAATCGAAGTAGTAATTTCTCGCCACCCTCTCTCAACACACAACGACGGAAGATTAATCCTTCACCTTCAGTAGTAAACATCCCGCTAAAGGCTCAATCATCCGGACATAAAGGCTTTCGCCTCATCGCACTTGAGTGGTCCAAAGTACCCCAATAGAATTTTTTCAAACCACCCCGCTGATTAAAAAAAAGAATTTGAAATGAAATTTCACTTCGAAGGGGACTGTCTTCAATTCCACAATAAGGCCCCTTGAAGTAAAAAATTAAGATGGTTAGGTATTTTTTTTATTAATTGTTAATCATCAAGCTATAAGACGCAGATGATGCCTACTTTGCTGTAAAGCTCACATGCACAGACCACGCAGACGAATATCTCTTAAGGTTTAAAATGCACGTTTGTAAAGGATATGCATGTATGTATAACTTTATTTAAATGCGTCGTGACGCTGGCCAAGCGTCGACCCGGGGTTATGCCCTACTCTGCATTACCTGATTTTGGCCCATTTGTGGTGGGCCGTGAGGCTTGGACTTTTCGAGAGCAGCCCGAGCCTGCTGGACGGCCCATAGTTGACTGTTTTTATCTGTACTATGCACAGCACTGTACATGAAGCTTAAAAATCAGCTTGTATGCTGGTATAATCGCAAGGGCTGCGGGTGGTTATATGGACAAAAGGCAGCCACAAGAAGCCTTCTCTCCTGCTCGGGATAACCTCAAAATTATGAGTTGAAATAAAATAAAATGTAAGATGAAAAAATAAAGCGTACGTGAGCGTCTGTAGTTTTCTAATGGCCACCACGTGCACCCTGTCCAGCTTGTCGCTGGGCGAAGGGAAGGTTCGACGGGCCAGGCAGAGGGCCTCAGTAATTTCATTGTCGCTGGTCTGCAGTCTTTGGTGCTGGACCATGAACAACGGTCGCCGGCGCGGTTTGCGAGCTCGCGCGCCTGTGCGTCTGCCGTCTCGTTTCGGTTGCAACGAGTCTTCGCTGCTTCTCCCTTTTGCGCCGGGAACCACTGAATTCTGGTTTGAAATTCTACCCCCCGCTGTACTTTTTGACTGCTCAGGACTCGGGCCGCTATCTGGGAGATCCATTCTTTGGCGAAGTTTGTGACCGTTTGGACGCGAGTCGGAGAGAACCGTGGTGCACGTCGGATCCGTGAGGGCCAGTGCCAATTCCTCCGCCTCTTCTGCGCGTTTTGCCACACGAATCGACGACTGCAACCGCAAATCGCGAACGTTCTGCGTATTCCGAGGCGTCCACGAACCTCGTCCCGGTGTCTTCTCTGTGGCTGTGTAGGAAAGCTCTGGCCCTGGCCACTCTTCTTTCCCGGTTGTGTTCCGAGTCGACGTTCCATAGAATTGGGTCGAATATTAGTGTTTGTCTGATAGCGCCGGGAATGGGGAATTTCTGGCCTTGTTGTGCGTGGTAACGGATGCCGAGACTTTCCAGGATCTGGCGGCCTGCTGTCGTTCCCGGTACCATTTCTAGTTGTGAAGTGCGCTGCGCCTCGACGATTTCGCTAAGCGTGTTGTGAATCCCGAGCTGGAGCAAGCGGTGCGTGCTGGTGGACTCAGGTAGATCCAATGCAATCTTGTACACCCTACGTATGAGGACATTGATCTTGGCTTCTTCTCCCTTGTACCAGTTGTGGAATGCCGCAACGTACACAATATGGCTAATTACGAAAGACTGTATGAGTCGTATGACTCTCCTTCCTCATTCCGTTTATTCTGCTAAAAACCCTCTTGAGGATTCACATGGCGTTAGCCGTCTTGTGCTTTAATTTAGTGATCGTTTCCCCGTTGACGCCCGTTGGCTTCTATTATTATGCCGAGGGACCTAATTCTGCGCACTATCGGGATTGTTGCTCCGTTTCTCGTGCGTAGTCTGATCTCTTCGTATTCTCGCTTGGTCGCATTCCGACCTTTCCCGGGTGATCTGTGTTGCAGATTCAAAACGACGAGAAGGAAGACGAGGATTGGAAGCGGAAGCGCACGGGGAAGACTGAGTGCCATGTTGCTACATCGAGAAACGTAAAGACAGTCCGGTATTAAACACAGTGTAGAAGCGGCCAGGTGTGCGCGCTGCTTCTACATTTTGGTGCCGAAACCTGGGAGGGTAATATGAACTCCTCCGTTGCTAGAGGAACGATAACGACCCTCTAAGAAGATACCAGGAGCTCCGCCATCGAACCCCACCGCGGACAGAGAGAAGAGAGCTTCAGCGATACGCCATGGACCGCATCATGAGGAAGCGCGTGTTTCAACGAGATCTTCCGTTCCGGCTCTGGCATGAGGCAAGTATGTTGCTAAAATTCTAATGCTATTCTACTACTATTCTTGACCTAAAGCTTATTCACGCCAGACTAAAAAGCTGCAATGAAGGCCTGCGCGTTTTAAATGAGCAAATGCATGCTTTAGAAGTGTAAGTTTGTGCAGAAGACGTCAGACCTGTATAGGAATGCGGAAACTGCGACTCGGACAATGAGGCTCCTCAGCCCTCACATCGAGGGTTTTCAGGCGCCTATTCCGGCTGCCGACAGCCGTGATATTACGAAGCCAGCAGATGAGCATCCTACAGCAGCTGCATTGTCTACGAGCGCAGCTTTACCGGAAATGTTCACCGAACTGTACCTTTCGACCTAACCGCCGCTCCTGCCATTGAGCTTGAAGAGTGGCAAGTCGTAATTAAGTGCCACTGTTTCCACAGCGATGCCAGATTAACGTTTATTCGAGTCAACCTCGAAGACACCTACGGAAGAAGCCGAGTACAAAGGGCATCGCTGACATTCATTGACAGGAGTGATGATTTTACGGCCCAGAGGGATGTCAGCAATCACCCAGGAGCGCCGGTTGTATTGCGTGAGGTACCTTTGGGTGAGACGTGTTGTAATCAGAGACCGATCCAAATGGGGTGGTCCCGGAGTAAACAAAGCATCGAGCCAATTACGAACGCTGAAAGGCGAGCAGAGGCTTCTGTGCTGTTTGAAAGCAAGACTGTTTTCGGACCTACAATAAAAGAAGATTGTGAACGAGCGCAACATGTGGATTGTGCATCTGAAAACATGCACACAGAGCAACCATCAAAACGAATTGATTTTATCAGCCTGCAGGGGTACGAGACTGGCAAAGAGGAGCTTATAGGATATAACGACTTCACTCGAGGCACCCAGAAGCCGCCAAAAGCAAAAACGATGGAAGAGCATACAGTAGCCTTGAGTAAACTATGAGAGACAGTGAACAGCATAAAAACTAAGATTCCGTCAAAGAGCTTCGCAGTGCGGCTTCTGTGAAGCATGTGCGACAGGAAGACCCCCAAGAAATTATTCTAGTTGATATGCCGACCTCTGTAGATCCCACGAAAGATGCCGAGGTGAAAACCGAACAGATGGTATACGATATGTTATCACACAAGCGCGAGAACTGAGTCGTGCAATGCTGCAAGCACTTATACAGTGCGCACGGTTATTGAAGACGGTCAACGAATCTTCAAACAGCCTGAAAAATTGGCGGCCACTCTTTCGCAAGCATAGGAAAAAAGAAAGGCCAGTGCGCTGAAAAAGAACATGGTTGAAACACATGTGTTGTGTTAGATTCTTTTATTGTGTCAGACTTGAGAGATGCGCCAATGTTGAGATGAACAAGATCAATAATGATTATGCTGCAGTGTAGTGGGACGAAACTCAAAAAGACCTTCATGTCGGGGAGTAGGGCGGCAATCATCAGATGGCATCCAAGTCCTGCACCCCGTCCACATTGCGCCAGCTGTTCCCTGTTGAGTATATCGCGCCTTACATGACGGGTACCAAGATGACTGAGAGCGAGCAGGAGCTTTACGAAGAGAGCCTCAAGCTAGGCGTACAGCGCGAACTGCGTAAAACAATGAGTGTTTTGGGCACCGAGATTGTCACTCTTTCAAAAAACATGCCACAGCTAAGTGAACCCCCCTAGAAACGTCCCTTAGAAACAGTGAAAGTGTTGTCGCAGCTGATACAAGAAGGGGCGGTGCGCTGGTCTCAACAGAAACGTACCCACTGGACATTGTTCAGCATTAACAAGGACCCATGGCTACGATGGTATTCAAGCAGATCAGAGATGAATGATATATATCGGACAGCTAGAATCACCAATGGGGCCACGAAGCAAAACTGAAGAAGACGCTAGACGAGCACAATAAACTTCCGGTATATGCGGCTCTTACGACCGCATCTTGAACACCATCCGTCAGTTGTATCATCGCATCAGTCGCATGGTGGTCATCTGAGGCCATTGAGGTGACATCGTTCAAGCTTCGATCTACCTCTCACCTCAGAACAACCAGAAAGAAGATATGGTTTGAGACTGGGGCGCGGGAGAGAAACTGAGCGCCATGTTGCTACACCGACCAAATGAAGGAGAGCCGGGTATTAAACGAAGTATTCAGAGGCGTCCTGGCGTTTGCCCTGCTTTCATAGTCTGCCCTCTGCGTGGGACGGTAGAGTAGGAGTTCCGACTTTTTCGGCGAACATCGTAATACCGTACCCAAGTGGTATTCCTCTATTGGCTTGTGAGGCTGAGTTTGTGTTCCTTTGGCGCGCCCGCTACCGACGACTAGCGCCGATTGGTGACAGATGGAGGGACCGTGGAGATCACGTGTTCTATCGAGAGACGCAGAGACGCCATAGAGACGCTGCTAGCCTCAAGGGTGAGCAGAAGAGACATCGTCCAGGCGAGCTGGCGAACGGACACGCGGACACGCATGAGAAGGCAAGATTATGTAAAATTATTGTTTCATAAACCCAGTTCAACTCTTTATTCTTCGAGTATTACTTCAGTTATCTAGTATGACTTCTAACATGGCGAAGTCGACCTCAGAAGCTGAACGGAGCCCCAATGAAGACCCTGAAAACAAGGACATCCGGTCGCAGCTACAGACGATAATGAACGCCTTGAACCTCGACAACGATTACAGTCAAGATCAATGAGCCGAGGGAGCGGTACGCATCTCGCAGCCACGGTACGAAGAACCCGGCCCCACAACGAGCGGCGTGCACGACACTGTCCACGAGACGCTCGAATTTGTCTACGCAGACGGACTGCGGGATACGGCCCCGAAGTTCAAATTACATCCTTGGCGTGATAGCAGAAACGCAGCGGCAGCTAGCCCAAGCCATACAAAAGAACATGCGTCCATTTCAAGTGCATTCATCTGGAGACACGGCCGCAGCGATCCGCGTCTTTGAAGGTACTGTACGAGAGAGCCTAAAAGCGTTTCTCGAAGTGGTTGAACGTGTCGCATCTCTTGCGAACTGGACAATATCTCACGATTATCAATTCTATCTCGCGACTGCGCGGAGCAGAACGTGATTGGCAAGCGTCTTACGGCAGCCATATTCACGATTGGAGAACATGGAAGCAAGCTATTGCTGAACGCTTACCAAGATACTTTGTTGGGCGAGTTGGTACCTATTCATTATAAATATAAACAGCGCGAACACGAAGACAAGGGACAAGAAACAAGAAAGCCACAGTACAAGCGCTGACTCACAACTAAGCCTAAGCCCTTTACTCCAAGGCCCAGAAAAACAAACATGAAGAAAACGAAACAGTCACGTGAAACAACCCCTGGGTTCACCTGCTGCATAAAAATTACTTTAAAAATTCCCTTAAAAAAGACGCCTCTTTGCTTGAAAGAGCAAGAGAAGTCTTGCTGACACACTTATTGTCCGTTGAAATAAAATACGATTCCACTATCTCTCTCGTTATCTTCTCTTTGTGGCGATATAAAAACTTAGGAGTGCACTTCTTCTTCTTCTTCAATATTTCACATGACTGGCAATGGGATACCAGAAACGTCTTGTCCTTCCCACTTTCCAAGTTCCTGTGTTCCTGCAGTCTCTTATTAATACACCGTCCTGTTTGTCAAACGCTTCCAACTCAAAATGACCATCCAGGAATTCCTGGAATTTCAAAATGAACGCAAACATCGGCCAGACGAAACCCTTGTCCAGTATATGAATGCCAAAAACGCAATGTTGGAAAAAGCACCGCACAGCCTCAGCACCGAAGGATGCATCTCTCTTATACTGAGCGGCATTTACGAAGACAAGTGGGCGACTTCTCTGGCTGTCCAGAACTGTCATTCTGTGCTAGAGCTCATCGATCGAGCCGCGAACCTCGACAGTCGTCGACAACTGCAGCAAGTGTTAACCGAAGGAAGGCATCTTAATGAATACAGGGTGCCAGGACGCCAACAAAGTAATCTCAGAATGCCACGACCAGAATTTGGATGCCAGCTAAGTCATCTCCCACTGCAACGGCGAGAACAGTTAAACCTGAGGCCACGGGAAAGCTACCAACACAGAGAACGCAAGTTCTATGACTGTCCGGGAATGGGACATATATCTCGAGAATGCCCGCAAACTGAGAGGCAAGCAACTCTACGAGCAGAGAAGAAAAGGAACAGGAGGCCGAACGAGAATCACGACCGAAACGTGCATTTTTTCCTGCGCAAACATGGGGACACGCTTCCGATCATCACTGCCTACATCAATGGGAACACTCCAGTGAGAGCATGCATTGATACAGAAGCAAACGTTTCCATAATAGACCCCAAGATACTGTCTTCCGACGTCGAGAAGAGTACCTATTCAATAACGTAACAAGGCGCCGTTGTGGACCGGCCACTTGTACCTGAGTGGAAGACATTCGTGTCAATCAGTGTCGGCAAGGTGTGCATCAGTCTGCCTGAAGTCTTTGTTTTGCCTCTTCCACCTACAATGGACATCATTCTCGGTTCAAACTGAAGAAAAAGGGCCAATGTCGATGTCACTTTTCATGTGTTCAACAGCATGACCTTACTGAAGCTTCCAGTAGAAGGCAGTACAGTCGCGGAGGACCAGTCTTCAAGGTCTGCAGGTGAGGCAGAAGCGCTTATTTCATTCTTTGTGACCGAAGACAAACCTCAGGAACGTAGCAAAACTGCCATGTTTGACCTCGTCAGGTCCAGACCCTGAACGTAACGAGAAGATCATAGAAGCAGTTGCACTAATGACATCTGATGCAACCCCAGATGAACGCAAGAGATTAATGAAATCTTGACGACTCACCACAAAGCTTTTGCTACGAAGGAGCATAAGTTCGGAAAGTGTCCACACACAGAATACTCGATTGAATTGAAAGACAGCATTCCTGTAGCATCACACGCATACCGTGCCTCATATGCAGATCGCGAGTTCGTGAAGAAAAATGTCGACGAACACATCTGACTAGGAATAGTCAGACCAAGTCAGAGCGAATACGCTGCGCCGACGCTCGTCGTAGATCCGCCAAACTACTTAACGACACACAGGAGAATGGTTCATGACTACCGCGACCTCAATGCCAAAACAGTGAACCCGCCATATCCCATGCCACTAATAGGAGATGCTGTGGATAAATTCATGAGAGATCGTTCACGTTACTTCATGGCCATGGATATCAAGTCAGCATTCCTCACAGTTCGGTTCAGTTAAGTCGTTCAGTCGTGTCCGACTCTTCGTGACCCTATTGACCATGTGACGCCACGCTTTCCGGTCTCTCACTATCTTCCTAACATCACATAACTTCATCTGCAGTGCCTCGAGGATGCCATCCAACCATCGCGTTCGCTGCCTACCCCTTCTCCGGCGACCCTCAACCTTTCCCAACATCAAATCTTTCTCCAGAGACTCCTCTCTTCTCATCAGATGACCAAACTAGCTGAGCTTTAACTTTAGAATTTGACCCTCCAATGAGCAGTCAGGGTTTATGGTCGACAATATTGACTGATTTGATCTTCTGGCAGTCCAAGGAACTCTCAAGAGTCTTCGCCAGCACCACAATTCAAACGCGTCAATTCTTCGGCGGTAAGCCTTTTTCACAGTCCAACTCTCGCATCCATACATCACAACTGGAAAGACCATAGCACGAGTTATACGGATCTTGATTGGCAGACTAATGTCTCTGCTCTTTATTAGGCGGTCAAGGCTAACCATTGCTCTCTTTCCCAGAAGCAGGCGTCTCCTAATTTCATGGCTGCAGTCTCCTTCCGAGGTAATCTTGGAGCCCAAGAAGAGAAAATCTGTCACAGCTTCCACTTCTTGTCCCTTGATGGTCCAGGACCTGATAGGGCAAGACGCCATGATCTTTGTCTTTTTAATGTTCAGTTTAAGCCCAAACTTCTCACTCTCTTCTTGTACGTGCATCAGAAGTCTCTTGAGTTCCGCTTCACTTTCTGCCATTAAAGTGGTATCATCCGCATATCTAAGGTTGTTGATACATTTTCCAGCAATCTTCACTCCAGCTGAAGACTCGTCCAGACCAGCCTTCCTCATGATGCACTGTGCATATAGGTTAAATAGGCAGGGCGACAGTATGCAGCCTTTCCTCACTCCTTCCTCAATTGGAAACCAATCAGTAAGACCATGCCCAGTTCTGACTGCGGCCTCTTGCCCTTCATACAGGTTCCTGAGGAGACAGATGAGGTGAATTGGAACTTCCATCTCTTGGAGAGCTTGCCACAATCTGCTGTGATCTACGCAGTCAAACGCTTTCGCATAATCAACAAAGCAGAAGTAGATGAGTTTCTGGAACTCTCTTGCTTTTTCCATGATCCAGCGAAGGTTGGCAACTTCGTCTCTAGTTCCTCTGCCCTTGCCAACCCAGCTTGCACGTCCGGAAGCTCCCGATCCACATACTGCTGCAGCCTACCTTGGAGGATTTTCAACATCACCTTGCTAGCATGCGAAATAAGCGCGATCGTGCGGTAGTTGGAACAATCTTTGGCACTGCCTTTCTTTGGAATGGGGATGTAAACTGACCTCCTCCAATCCTGTGGCCACTGCAGGGTTGTCCAAATCTTCGGACATAATGTAAGCAGAATGTTAACAGCGTCATGGTTGAGGTTTTGAAGCAACTCAGCTGGAATCCTATCAATTCCGCTAGCTTTGTTCTTAGCAAGGCTGGCTAAGGCCCATTCAACTTCACTCTTCAGGATGCCCGGCTCGAGATCAGTGGTCACAACCGTCTTATGTTGGGTTTGCACATTCGGGTCCTTCTTGTACAGTTCTTCTGTGTATTCCTGCCCCCTCTTCTTTATCTCTGTGGCTTCAGTGAGGTCTTTGCCTCGTTTGTCCTTTATCACGCCCATCTTAGCACAGAAGCTTCCTTTAATATCTTTGATTGTCTTATATAGAGCTCTTGTGTTCCTTAATTGGCTGTTGTCCTCAACTGCTTGGCACTGTATGTTCAGGAAGGCATTCTTATCTCTCCTTGCTATTTTCTGAAAATCCGCATTGAGAACCTTGTATCTTTCTCTTTCCCCCATAACATTTGCCATCCTCATTTCCTCAGCTATTTGCAAAGCCTCTTCAGATAACCAGTATGCTTTCTTGCATTTCTTTTGCTTTGGAACTACCTTAGTAGCAACTTCTTGTATTATATCACGAACATCAGTCCACATCTCTTCGGGCTCTTTGTCTTCTAGATCTAATTCTTGAAATCGGTTCCTCACTTCCACAGCATATTCTAATGGAACTTGATCCAGATTATACCTGAAAGGCCTTCTAGTTTTCTGCGTTTTCCTCAATCGAAGCTTAATCTTGGCAACAAGAAGCTGATGATCGGTGCCACAATCGGCCCCAGGCCTTGTTTTTACTGCTTGTATAGCGCTTCTCCATCTCTGTCGGCAAATAATATTGTGAGCACTGTGTGGCGCTTCATCTTCCACACTGCTGAACGTGCTGCTTCATCTTCATCCTGCTCCCTCTTGTAGATACCCATCGTCATCGCGGAGTGTGTTTGGCTGCAGTGTGCGACCAAGGCTTCAGGTCTGTAATAAAGCCTGATTCCCCAAGTCCGACCTTCGCGTTACCTTACACGTGGTGGAGGTGCGCCTTGATTTCCCCGCTGCTTCGTCACCTGCATCCACCTGGAGCTTCGTTCTGGCCGCCGTTTGACCCCGACCACCATCGTCATGACACAAGAGGGCCACTCCGCTATTCCAGCTGCTACCAACTCGACTCCAGCTCCCCTTGCCACTTGGACTGTCAGTAGCCGTCAGCGCGACCCGCAGATGTTCGCCGGTCTCCGCGGCGACGACGCTGATGACTGGCTCGACAGCTACGACCGGGTCAGTGCTTTCAACCGATGGGACGATTCTCTTAAATTAATTAATGTGTCCTTTTATTTGACGGATGTGGCCAAAACGTGGTTTCTAAATCATGAGTCGACGATTCCGGACTGGGCTACCTTTAAACAAAAGTTACGCCAGATTTTCTGCGCTCCTACTGTTCGCACGGAGTCCGCCAAGAAGAAGCTAGAAGCCCGACTTCAGCGGCCTAATGAGACCTACACCTCTTATATAGAAGATGTACTTTCACTTTGTCGGCGCATCAATGACACAATGCCAGAGGCCGAGCGGGTTCGGCACGTCCTTAAAGGTATTGGGCCACTCGCCTACAACGCCCTGGCCGTGCAGAACCCTACCACAATCGATGCCATCATATCCACTTGTCAACGCCTTGACGAACTACAGTCAATACGCCTGCAGCCTGATCCCACTTCATTTGGTTTCACTGCCGAAGCTGACCTCCGTGTGCTTATTCGCGAATTAATTCGTGAAGAGCTCTCGGCTCAAGGTAATCTGTGCCGCCCTGCATCTGAGCCACATAATTCAAGTGCCGGCCTGCGTAGCATTGTTAAAGAAGAGCTGGCCTCAATGACCTATTCCCCGCCAACATCGGTCGCTCTTACCATTTGTCAGGTGCCAACGTACGCCCAGATCACGTCCTTGCCGCCCGCAGTTGGAGCGCCTACGCCACCGGCGCCTACCACTGCTCATGTCGCTGCATTGGCACCACCTGCCGCAGCGCCGACATACTACCCCAACTGGCGCCCAGCCCGCCCTGTGTGTTATTACTGCGGGTACCGAGGCCATATTTCCCGCTTCTGTCGTCGCAGGCTCCAGAATGAACGCCGCGGCTACGAATCATTTGAAGCAGACTACCCTCCTCGCTTTTCCGGCTCTAACCACCGTTCATTCCCCGATTATCCCCGACGTTCATCACCCCCGCCAGAAAGCCCCGCTCCGCCTGCTGGTTACAGGCCTTCAAGACGCCGTTCTCTTTCGCCTTTTCGCCGCTCAGCCTCGCCTCTCCGTCAAGCTTCTCTGACGACTCCCCGCCTGTCGGAAAACTGACCACTGCAGTTTTAGGAGGGAAAACTGCACTCTTCGGCCATCCCAAAAATCCTCCGGAACGTCCCTGGAATATTATTTTAGTGCGGGTTGAAGGATTATCTGTTGAAGCTTTGGTTGACACGGGCGCCGCTGTTTCTGTGATACACACTGACTTGTGCTCCCGCTTGCGAAAAGTGAAAACGCCTTATGATGGACCTGAACTCCGTGGAGCTAATGGTGCAATAATTCGGCCTTCTGCTAAGTGTACTGTGCGAGTTTTTGTTGACGGTGTCCGCCACCATGTACAATTTGCCGTGATGTCACCGTGCGCTCACCCAATTATTTTAGGCTGGGATTTTCTGTCTGCCGCATCAGCCAGCATTTCGTGTCGCGACAGGATCATTTACATGAACGAGAGCGATCCGTCTTCTGAACATCCCGAGCCCCGTTATCGCCTGCTTGCCGCTACTAACTCAGTGTTGCCCCCTGGATGCGAACAACTTGTCGCGCTTACTTCTGCTGACATTGATAACGGAGATGTGCTAATCGTGCCTTCTGATCGCCATCTGACCCGCGGAATCGCGCTACCACCAAGTCTTGTTCGGTTTGAGCATGGCACAGCGCTTGTCGCTGCTTCGAACACTTCCCCAGAGCCCATTGTGCTGACTAAAGGGACATGTTTTCCTTGTGTCCTGGACATTCACCCGGTGTCCCTCACCACCCTTACCGCCCCCTCTTCCTCACCAGCAGCTTCTTCCGATGCTTCTCTCTGTGTTCTCTTTGGCACCATCAATCCTGACCTTCCTGCGACTCACCGCCAAGCTTTGCAGGAATTACTTCGAAAACACCAAGCCTCCTTTGATGTCACTTCTCCGACCTTGGGCCGAACGTCTTCTGCACAGCACCGCATTATTACAGAAGGTACTTCTATTGTTAGCCGCCGCCCTTACCGTGTTTCCTTATCAGAACGTAAAATCATAGAAGATAATGTGAATGATATGCTCCGGCGAGACATTATTCGGCCATCAGCTAGCCCCTGGTCATCTCCGGTCGTCTTGGTCAAAAAAAAGGATGGGTCCGTGCGTTTTTGCGTTGATTACCGCGCACTTAACAAAGTCACTCGAAAAGATGTTTACCCTATGCCACGAATTGACGACTCCCTCGACTGTCTTCAGGGCGCCGAATATTTCTCCACTTTGGATTTGCGTTCCGGTTACTGGCAGATACCGATGCACGAAGCCGACAAAGAAAAAACAGCATTCGCTACTCCCGATGGGCTTTACGAATTCAATGTCATGCCTTTTGGACTTTGTAATGCCCCCGCTACGTTTGAGCGCATGATTGACACTGTTCTTAGAGGACTTAAGTGGAAAACATGCTTGTGCTACCTGGACGACATAGTTATTTTCTCTGCGACTTTTTCTGATCATTTATGCCGCCTTGATCAAGTATTAACGTGCCTGGCATCCGCCGGTCTCCAGCTGAACACAAAAAAGTGTAATTTCGCCAAGAAAGAAATCAAGATCCTGGGCCACCTCGTCAGCCGCGATGGCATTCGACCCGACCCTGACAAGCTTGCTGCAGTTTTGAACTTTGCACGCCCTCAGCGGACTAAGGAACTACGCAGTTTCCTTGGCCTGTCTTCGTACTTTCGCCGTTTCATTCGAAATTTCGCTACCATTGCTGCACCGCTCCACCGCCTCCTTACAGACCGTACTACTTTCAATTGGTCCGAAGAATGCGAAAAAGCTTTCCAAACCCTAAAGAATGCCCTCACTTCGGACCCTGTTCTCGCTCACTTCGACGACACTGCTGCCACCATTCTTCACACCGATGCCAGCAGCCTCGGTATCGGCGCCATACTTCTGCAACGTGATACCGCTTCTCAGGAAAAGGTAATTGCGTTTGCCAGTCGAACTCTAACACTAGCGGAACGCAACTACACCATCACTGAGCAAGAGTGCCTAGCCGTCGTTTGGGCAGTTCAGAAATTCCGCCCCTACCTCTACGGCCGCCATTTCACGATCGTTACCGATCACCACGCTCTGTGCTGGCTATCAACCCTCAAAAATTTGACTGGACGCCTGGGCCGTTGGATTCTGCGTTTGCAGGAGTACCACTTTGATGTCATATTCAAATCGGGACGCAAACATCGAGATGCCGATGCTCTTTCCCGCTGCCCGCTATCAGAATCGCCACCTAGTGCTTCCTCGAGCCTTCCTGCGTGCACCCTCGACGTCCCAATGTCGTCCAGAGCCCCAACCTTAACCTGTGCTACTCTTGCCGCTGCTCCAGATCGCTAGGCCATTATTTCAAACCAGCGAGCAGATCCCTACTGTATTTCCCTAATCAACCTTCTCACCGGTGCTTCTCACCCTCCTACCGCTAGGATGCGCAGGCAACTCCAAAAGTTCAAACTTGACAACGGCGTGCTCTCCCGTTATATTTATTGCTCCGAAGGCACCCGTTGGGTCCCCGTTATTCCGAGAGCGCTTCGCACCCGTATCCTGGCGGCTTTCCACGATGATGCTACAGCCGGTCACTTAGGCTTTCATAAAACTTACCACCGCGTGAAAGCCCGTTTCTTCTGGCCAGGCCTCGCCTCAAGTGTGGCAAAATACGTCGCCTCTTGTCTGCCATGTCAGCGCCGCAAACGGCCCACTTCTCCTCCTGCTGGCCTACTACAGCCGCTACCTTGCCCTGCTACTCCTTTTGCCGTTGTTGGCATAGACTTATACGGGCCACTTCCATTGTCCGCACGAGGTAATCGCTGGATCGTCACCGCCGTCGACCACCTAACACGCTACGCTGAGACCGCTTCCCTGCCTAATGGCTCAGCACATGAGGTCGCGACCTTCTTTTTGGAATCGCTCGTACTGCGCCATGGGGCCCCTAAAGTGCTTCTCAGCGATCGTGGTCGGACATTTCTGTCGAAGATTGTAGCCGAAGTTATTGAAGCCTCAACCACACATCACAAATTGACCTCCAGCTATCACCCGCAGACCAATGGGTTGACTGAGCGGTTCCACCGCACGCTTTCTGACATGTTGTCTATGTATGTCGACCAGGACCACCGAAACTGGGACATAATACTTCCTTTTGTTACGTTCGCCTACAATACGGCTGTACAGCGGACCACAGGTTACACCCCGTTTTTCCTCGTTTACGGCCGTTCTCCCGCTACCTTTCTTGACGCCTCTTTTCTTTCTACACATGCCAGTTCCTCATCCTATCTTCCTGACCAGTTCCTTTCCCGAGTGGCCAAATCACGCCGGCTTGCTCGCGTCAACACGGAAGCTAGCCAGGAAGACCGCAAGTACCGCTATGATGCAACCCATCGCCAAGTTTCGTTCCGTCCCGGCGACGAGGTGTTACTTTGGACCCCATTACGCACTCCTGGCCTTTGTGACAAGTTACAGCACCGTTACATTGGTCCTTACACAGTTCTTGCAAAAACCTCCCCGGTCAACTATCGCGTCTCCCCTGTTTACCCTCCTCCGGACTGTCGTTACCGTGGCACTGAAGTTGTCCACGTTTCACGTATGAAACCTTTTGTTCGGCGCATTCCTGCGGACTAATTGCGGCCAGGCTGGCCGCTTGAACTGCGCGGGCGAAATAGTGTGAGCACTGTGTGGCGCTTCATCTTCCACACTGCTGAACGTGCTGCTTCATCTTCATCCTGCTCCCTCTTGTAGATACCCATCGTCATCGCGGAGTGTGTTTGGCTGCAGTGTGCGACCAAGGCTTCAGGTCTGTAATAAAGCCTGATTCCCCAAGTCCGACCTTCGCGTTACCTTACAATATAATCGATCTGATTCTGTACAGACCGTCCGGCGAAGTCCATGTGTACAGGCGCCTCTTGTGCTGTTGAAAATGAGTATTCGCTATGGTCAGGTTGTTTTCTTGACAAAACTCTACTAGCCTCTGCCCAGCTTCATTTGGCTCACCAAGACCAAACTTGCCTGTAATTCCGGATATTTCTTCACTCCCTACCTTAGCATTCCAGTCTCCTATGAGAAAAACGACGTCTGATGATGGGGTGCGGTCTAAAAGGCATTGTAGGTCCGCATAAAATCTCTCAACGTCAGCTTCTTTAGCAGTAGTGGTCGGTGCATAGACTTGGATAACTGTTATGTTGAAAGGGTGACCTTGGATCCGAAGTGAAATCATTCGGTCGTTTTTGGGGTTGTACCCTAGCACTGCTTTGCCCATTCTTATGTTTACTATGAGAGCGACCCCATTCCTTCTCTTGGATTCGTGCCCACAATAAAAGACATAATGGTCGCCGGAGTTAAATTCTCCGATTCCGGTCCACTTGAGCTCGCTGATACCCAAGATATCAATGTTCAATCTGTCCATTTCTCGCTTGACGATATCCAGTTTACCTTGCGTCATAGATCTTACATTCCATGTTCCTATGTGATACATCGCCTTGCAACATCAGACTTTCCGGTCGCTTCCCGACACATCCACAACTGAGCGTCCTTTTGGCTTTAGCCCAGCCGCTTCATTCGTCCTGGAGCTACTAGGAATCGCCCTTTGTTCATCCCCAGTAACATATGGGACGCCTTCCAACCTGCGGGGCTCATCTTCCGGCGCCATATCATTAATGGTATTGTGACTGGCCATAGGGTTTTCTTGGCAGGAAATACTGGAGAGGGTTGCCATTACCTTCTCCAGTGAATCACATTTTGTCAGAACTCTCTGCCGTGACCTGTCTATCTTGGGTGGCCCTACACAGCAGAGCTCACGACTTCATCGAGTTTCGTAAGCCCCTCCGCCACGACAAGGCAGTGATCCATGAAGGGGAGCATTCCTCACAATCCGTGTCAAACCTGAAGACACGCCTAAAACAGCCTTCGTAACGCCAGATGGGAAGTACGAATACCTTCGTATGGCACCTGGATTTTGTAAAGCCCCACAAACAATGCAAACTGTAATGAGAAAGACATTCGATGATCTGCCTCGAACAAGTACATATATAGATGACATTGCGAAAGGTACAAGATCCATCCCAGAGGAACTCAAACTTTTGGGAGAAGCGTTACGCCGCATAAACAGACATTGAAAAGTGCCAGTTCGTCCGCAGCCAGATTTCCTTCCTAGGCTATGTGCTCACGAAAGAAGGACGCATTCCAGACCCTAAACGCATAGAGGCCATCAACAAGTTCACGCCATCTAAGGATGCCAAGCACCTTTTCTCATTCCTGCAGTTTGCAAACCATTTCAGAAAATTCATCCAAGGATTTTTTGCAAAGACTTCACCACTACAGAAGCTACTGGACAAAGGCAATGCGTCCACATGTACTGAAGAACATCAGAGGATATGTGACGCGCACAAGCATGCTCTGATTAATCCGCCAGTGCTTGCAAACTTTCGAAATGACTTTCACTATACAGTGCACGCCGATGATAGCGAGCATGGACTTTGAGCTATCTTGACTCAAGAGCAGGACTCGCAAGAGTGTGTGATCGAATATGCCAGTCGTGCTCTAAACGCACATGACAGCCAACTCCACTCTAACCAGCTGCTGGAATGTATGGCTTTGCACTGGGCTGTCACGGAAAAATTTGGTTTGGTTTGGTTTGGTTTGTGGGGTTTAACGTCCCAAAGCAACTCAGGCTATGAGAGACGCCGTAGTGGAGGACTCCGGAAATTTCGACCACCTGGGGTTCTTTAACGTGCACTGACATCGCACAGCACACGGGCGCCTTGCTTTTCGCCTCCATCGAAAAGTGGCCGCCGAGGCCGGGATTCGATCCCGCGTCCTTGGGAACAGTAGTCGAGCGCCGTAACCACTGCGCCACCCCGGCGGGGTAATTTGGCATTTACCTGAAAGGAGGACCAAGGATCACGTATCTGGCACAAAAAGCAGTGACAAATCACCGATTTGCACGATGGACTATGCACCTAGCAGAGTATGACTTTGAGGTACGCCATCACCTAGCGAAACTAAACAAAGCAGACACACTTTCCAGGCTAGACGATCCCGTCGGAGAGTCGGAGTCTCTCCAGCCTCCCCAGACGGCAAGTGGCACAAGCATCTGTATGGCAGTAGTGACGGGTAGCAGCAGCCTGCGTGAGTTACAGAAACTAGACCCGGTATGTCAACAACTACACCAACAAGCTGAAAAGGAAAACTCAGAATTTGCAGTGAGAAGTGATATTCTTGTGAGGGATACTGCAGACACAAATGGTGCCAAGGTTGTAGTACCTACAGTCTTGAGGAACAATGTACTTCAAATGTGTCACGATTCCACGGGATACATGTATGCACAGCGCACTCTGAGCCAAATTCAGAGACGATGCTGGTGGCCAAAGATGCAACGGGAAGTAAAGAACTATGTTAGGCCTTGCGACACTTGCAAGAGGGTGAACCGAAGGACGACCATAGCGGAGGGTTGTTTGCAGCCTAGAAGCATCCCAACCCATACAAACACGATCATATCACTCGATCACTTAGGTCCATTGGACGATTTTCAAGGTTACCATGCCACGCGCTACATCGACGCAGTCCTCGTGCCTTCAACAGCTGCACTCTACTATATCGACTACCTGTTAAACAGATGGATACCGAGAATCGGAATCCAAAAGATGATTGTGACAGATCAGGCAAGAGGGTTCATCAACAAAAAGACAGCTGCCCTGCATCACCATCTTGGGATTGCTCGCATCACAACGCCGTCATACTGGCCTCAAGCCAACGGTTTGGTGGAGCGAGTAGTCGGAGTGTTGAAGAACATACTTCGAAAGATTCTAGACAAGCCATCGACTGGTACAAGAAGCGTCCAGAAACTGTACTCGCTGTAAACGTCTCGAAGCACAAGTCGACGCAATATACGCCATTTTAGCTAATGCATAGCTACACCCCTGGCTTCGTGGACAACTCCCCCTTTCAGATGTCGAAGAAGATCTGTAAGAAGCCACGAGACTCCACGAATTAGCCAAGATCAGAGGCTAAGCGAAAGAGAACCTCGAGGAGTGCCAGAAGGCAGCTAAGGAAGGCACCTAACTTCCAAATTGGCGAAATTGTCTACTGCACGCTCGGCTCCCGATCATCAACTGTCAACCCCTGTCTGACGGCGCTTGTGAAATTTCTGAAATCTTGGGAGAGAATATGGTGAAGAGCAGACGTGCGCATCGGGCGTTGCACGAAGTAGTAGAAAGAGTCGTCAGCACGAAGCAACTGAGGAGACATACCCCTAGAGAAGCCAGCTTTTCTGAACTTGGAGACTCATTGGACGTCCGCTTGCAACCAACAACGCCAACAACGACCGTGAAGGAGTAGAGCTGACTGAACATCTCCATCACAGATCCAATCGTCTCTCGACAGTGACGGGACAGCTTCCAACCCGGGTGAAGTAACGCAAGATATGCAGCCCCAACACGACCACGTTCCACACGGACATGCCAAATCCCAGCACACCTCAAGGATTTTGTGATCTGAGGACAGATCAACATGAGTGAGGGGTGTGTGAGCCCGCGTTTGTGTTCCTTTGGCGCGCCCGCTACTGACGACTAGCGCCGACTGGTGACAGACGGAGGAACCGTGGAGATCACGTGTTTTATGGAGAGACGCAGACACCATGGAGACGCTGCTAGCCTTAAGAGCCAATGGAGAGCAGAGGAGACAGCGTCGAGGCAAGCTGGCGAATGGACACGCAGATGCGCATCAGAAGGCAAGATTATGTAAACTTATTGTTTCATAAATCCATTTGAACTTTATGATCTTCGAGTATTACTTCAGTTATCTAGTACAACTTCTAACAGTCTCGATTTCTAGTTGGAATGTCGTTTCGATATGACCGTCGCTGCCTCTGTGCACGCAACAGGTTATATCGTTGGTGTATATGGTGTGCCGGACGTCTTTGTTCTTTTAGCTTTTCTGCTAGCCCGATCATGACCAGGTTAAAGAGTGTGGGTGAGATAAAGGAGCCCTGGGAGGTGGCGGTGCTTCCCAACGTTTGCTCTTAGCTGGATGTCCCTGCCACTAAAACAACTCGCTTGTCTGTCAAAAAATTTTTAACGTCGTTGTATGTGCGTACACCGAGGTTTTGCCACGATATGTGATGTAAGATCACCGAGTGCGCGATTTTATCGAACGCACTTTCAAGGCCGAGCCCGAGAATTGCTCTGGTGCCTCTCGTCTTGCCGTCAAGCACGTGGTGCTTCAGTTGTATCATCGCGACCTGCATGGACAATTGTGGGCGGAATCCTATGAATAGTGGGTATCTCCCTTTGTGCTTTAAGTGGGCTTGCCAATGGTTAAGCAGTGCGTGTTCTATGACCATGCCGACGCACGACGTTAGCGATGTGGGGCGAAGGTTGTAGAGGCTAGGCGCTTTTCCAGGTTTCGTGATTAGTATCATTCTCGCAGTTTTACATTGTTTCGGGGGGTTGCCGCGCTGCTAGCAGTCATTGATGAATGCCGTTAACTGCTCCACGTATTTGTCGTCGAGATTCTTCAGGGCGCGATTAGACATACTGTCGGGGCCTGGCGCTGATCTGCTGTGGAGGTTGTGCAGCGCCGTCCTGATCTCTTCTGCACTAAATCCTTATCCAGTTCTACATTCGGATGGATCCCCCTCATGTTGTGCGGTCGAAGGGTGCGGTAAGTATACTTCGTTGGCAACGGGACGGTCACTGCATCTTCACCGTACTTCTCAAGCTCCCTGTGTAATAGATGTGCGAGGCAGTTCCTCTGGTGGGACTTGGTCTTGGGTTCGTCCGACAGATAACTGAGCAGGTTCCGCGATTTTCCGTTGTGTAATTGGCAGCTGGTTGCATTGCATGACTCATCCCATTGCTGGCGGTTAGCTTTCGGCAGTGCTCCTCGATGTTGCTGTTTATCTCCGCTATTTTATTTCTGAGTCTCCGATAGAGTCTTTGTCCCTTCCACCTGGCCAGGACCGAATTCTTCGCATCGATGAGATGCGCCAAACGGCGGTCCATCTTATCAGTTTCAACCTCGGTTTCGACGGTCTTGGCTGTAGCTTTGGCGTCTGCAAGCAGCGAGTGGGTACACCTCCTGAATACTGTTTTTGGTCTCGTTTCTTTCTGAAATCGCGCTAGTCGATCCATCGGAATTTTCCATACTTCCCTGCGTCTTGTCCGGCGTCTGGACGTGTATTTCGACGATTATGTGGTCGCTCCCAATATCAGTCGATGTATGTTTCCACGTGGTGGCCGTCGCCTCGGTATTTCGGACGAACGTCTGGTCCAAGGGTCGTGTTCCTGGTAGTGGAGTTACCGATTCTTGTCGGGTGCTCCGGGTCCGTAAATAACGCGCAGTCGAGTTGCTGCGCACCTTGCCCGAGTTTCGTCTCTTGGTCCTGCTGTATTTGTAACCCCGTGCCGTGTCTGCCACGTTGAAATCGCCCCCTTCAATCACCGTCAATCTTTTGCGTCTTCTGAAACAGCGCACGGAAACGTTGGCGGCATTTCGACGGGCTGCTGTATACGTTCAATATGAATATGCTTTGCTTCCTCTGCTTGGTGGGTATCAGTTCGATGAGAGCGTGCTCCTTCAGTTCGATGAGAGCGTGTTTCATCTGGACGCCACTTAGTTCGTTATCAACGACCCAAGTAGCACACATTACATGGCCCGCCGGGGGCCCGTATGGGCAAGTTGGGCTTGGGCAACCACAATAACACCCACGAGGGCCCGCTTTAGGGATCAAGCGGGCAAGCCCAAATTGGGCTTGCCCCTGTTTTTTCCATTCGGGCATTATATAGGCGTGGAAAGGGCTAACTAAGTACATATTCCCACATCTGGCCCTCAAGGGTCCTGCTTGGGAAACTTTAGAGCCGATGCAAATGAAATTTGGGCTTTGTGTAGGAAACGCATGGGCTGATCTAATTGGGGCTGCCCACTCAAAAGCCGAATAGGTCCCGCATGGGCCGCGGCGGGGCTAAATACGGGTATGCCCGCACATTGCCTACATGGGACCCTTGAGGGGTACTTGAGGGAAGGTCAGACGAAAATCTGGAATTCATGCAGAAAATTCCTGGGCTGCCCCAAATAGGTTTGCCCACCAACAACCTAAATAATTTCCGCGTGGGCGGTAGCGGGGCAGGCAATTGCTCCTTCCCACTTCTGCCCGCATCGGTCTCTTGCGGGGCAATTTAGGGCAGACGCGATGCAAATGTGGGCCTAAAGCAAATAGAAGACGGGCTAGTCCGATTGGGGCTGCCCACGCAAAAACCGAATAGGTCCCGCATGGTTTGCGGCCGGGCTGAAAAGCGACCACACCGCCACGCTGCCCACACGGGTATTTCTCTGGGTACTTGAGGGAAAATGCAAAATATATTCGTAGTCCATGCGGTAAAATCAAGATCAGCCCAATTGGGGCGGTCCATGAAATGCCGCAGTGGGCCCTAAATTGGCCGTAGGCGGGCTTACCGCTCTGAAACGTCTCCACCCTATCTTTAAGGCACCATTTTATTTATGTAAATCATGTTATACCGGCTACTAATTGCCTCTTCTGGAGGTTTCACATAACTGTCCTAAGCATATTTCTGCTATGAATAAAGACTATTTATTTTTACTCTAACAACTACGTTAATTATGCAGTGTCGACAGAAAATATGCAACAGTATAACTGTTCCGCTTTACGAGTATGCACTGAACGACCTCCAAATGTTTCCTGCGGCATTACTATTCCACACGCACCACCGAAATAAATATTCAGACCAACATGTTGGGGTTGATGTGGGCCAGCCCACATTATTGTAGTGTTGGGAATAAATTTCTCTCATGTTACTGAGTGTCGCATACAAGCAAAAAAATAGCACATAATGTTTCGCAATTGATGATTACTGGAATTTGGGCAGCCCCGAAAATGCCAGATTCAACCCATCAGGGCAGCACGTGGGCCAGCTCAAAACGAACTGGCTTTCGCAAATCCCGCGCATGTATAGATTAATCGAGTTAAAAATTAATACCTTGATCAAGGGATGACATTGCCTGCACAAATGTGGGACCCATTAATGATTCTGGTGTGCTGCCCACATTCGTCTACCTGGGCTGAATGCGGGCAGCCCTATTTGGGCTGCCCACACGGATACAGATTGGGACCGATCGCGGCAAAATTGGGCAGCCCACGCGGGGCCCCTCTCGGTACGTGTTGCAAATCCCGCAAGGGGCCCGTATGGGCTGCCCTCACGGGCCCAACGCGGGCCCCCACTTCATAGCCCACTTTGTGCTACATGGGGAACGTCAGACGCTTCCAACCGAGGGAGCATAAACCCCTCCCTTTGATTTTGCTGTCGTGCGCTCTGTACCCAGTTAAGGTAGCCACGTTGGTGAGTGTTTCTGGCGTAATATTACGTTCGGTTAAGAGCTGTGCACGGGCTCTGGACGGCCCGAAGGCCCGTAGCAGGGACGGGCTCGGGCCGCTCTAAAGCCCGTTCGCTCGGGCTCGGGCAGGCTCCGGGCTAAGATATATTTGCCTCGGGCGGTGGTGGTGGTGGTAAGAACATTTATTTACACAAGGGCCAGGAGACATGTTTTGATCGGCCCATAAGGAACCGGTCTTTACAAGCACTCACAAGCACTGGGGTCCCTAGTTGGGGACCCCAGTGGCGGTTGCCGCCGCTCGGGCGCGTCCGACTAAGGCTTGTTGGGCCTGTAAGTCGTGGCAGCCGAGCAGGACCTCTTCCTGCTCGTACAACACACGCAGCCTATTCTGCGTGTGTTGTACTGTGGGCTCTGAAGGTGAGACCGTTAACCATTTTGCTGTTGTGAACTACAGCGGCCGTGTACCATCCCCCGTGGTGAGGACCGGAGGCGTCCACGTAGTATACACGTTTTGTTGCCATAATGTCGGGCTAGGGCTTCCGCTCGTGCCAGACGCCGACCATTATAATCTTCGTGTGACATATTCGCTTGCAGAGGTCGCCCGCAGAGGGCGCGTCTCCACAATTCTGGGATGCGAAACCTGTCTTCCATGAGTGTGGTGTGTTGGATATGGAGTCGAGCAAGAAGGCGGCGACCCGACTCCATTTGCGACAAACGCGTGTACTGATTTGTAAGGTTCGCTTCCCGGAGCTCCCGGAAAGTATTCACCACCCCAAGGGCCATAAGACGGCTGTTTGAAGTAGTGATGGGGAGGTCCAGGGCAGGCTTGACAATTTTGCGAAGGATAACCTCAAAGGCATCCTCCTCTTGTTTCCGTAGGTGGAGATAAGGTGTCGAATATAGAATCCGACTGGTCACGAAGGCGTTTGCCAGCCGTAAGGCATCCTTACTTCGCAACCCCCGCGTTTGAAACCCGAACCCGGCGGACCATGCGGCCCACCTGGTCCCCCACCTTACGGAGTTTGGCCAATGTAGTGTCTGACCGTCTGTGTTTGTGTATGTAGAGTCCGAGTACCCGTATCTCGTCAGCTTCGTGTATGGGACCACTGTCTAAAGAAAGAGTGATTTGAGTTGTGCACTTTCGCGAGGGGCGGAGGTGCACAAATTTTGATTCTTGTGGGGAACACTGAAGACCACAGCGGCGGGCGTAGCGGTCTACTATCGTCGCCGCTGTTTGCAGGCTGGTTTCAATGTCCCCGATACTGCCATAGGTGGCCCACAAAGTGATGTCATCGGCATACCATCGAGCTGGGCACGCAGGTGCATCATAGCCAAATTGAAAAGCAGCGGCGAAAGTACTGCGCCTTGGGGGGTTCCTCGCGTGCCGAGTAGGTAAGGACCATGCTCATTATCTTGGATGCGAATGTAGGATTGACGATCCGTGAGACATTGCTTGATGTATTGGAATGTGCTGAGACCACAGTCGGTCTAGCTTAGGTGGGTGAGTATAATCTCGTGTGTTACATTATCAAATGCCCCTTTCAGATCTAAGGCGAGTAGTACCCGGTCATTATGGGGGCATTCGAGTGGGTCAAGGACTTCCCGATTGAGGTGCAGGAGGGCATCTTGAGAGGATCTGTGTGGGCGGAATCCGGACGGAGGTTATTTGTGTCAATTGGTTTCCCTTATATAGGGAATAAAGGTTACGAGAGCCGTTTTCCAGTCGCTTGGCAGGGGGGTGTCCCCGCGCCAAATAGCATTGATGTAGCGAGGAGGGATTGGTATGCCGAGTCGGGCAGGTTCGTCAAAAGCTTGACGGTGACCTTGTCCCTTCCCGGGGCAGTGCCCCGTTTCATTTTGGCAAGAGCCGCCCGCAGATCATGGAGTCGGAAAAGTTGATCCAGCTCTGTGTTCTCTCTGCCTGCATAAGAGTACGATGATCCACAGGGGTCTTGGGCTGTGCAGAGATACTGGTCCCGGAGTTTCTGTACCAGTTGAGTCATGTTGCCAGAGAAAGCATGCATGGCTCTCTGCAAATGTTTCTGTGTTTCGGTTCGTGTTTGGGTTGGGTCGATGAGGGCTCGAAAGAGGCGCCATGTGTGGCGGCTAGACATTTGTCGCGCGGCTATGTTGCATTTATCCACCCAGTTGGAGTCGGCGAGATAGGCCGCGTACTCAGCCGCTTTCTAGGTGAGCTCGGCAATTCGAGCTTTAAGCTTTCTGTTGTTTCTGGCGTCGCCAACGGCGGACAAGGCTGCGACGGGATTCCGAGAGGTGTAAGAGGTAGTTCTCCACGTCCGTAACCGCCTCTGAGAGCTGCATCTGTGTTTCATGCGAGCGAAGGTGTGTCAGCAGCTGTTGGGAGCATGCTGAGTAGCCCTGCTCGGAAATGGGTGTGTTATCAAGAGAGTCAAAACTTTGCCTGAATTTCGTACAATCTGGGATACGGGCTTTGTTGTGGGACGTTTTAGCGGGCGTGTGTGTATTGTAATGTTAAGGATGCAGTGGTCACTACCGAGGGTTTCCTCGGTGTTGAGCCAGTCTGCGTGTCTTATGTTGCGAGTGAAGGTTAAGTCCGGACACGTATCCCGTGTCACGGAGTTTCCTAACCGTGTTGGGCAGACCGGGTCAGTGTGGAGGATAAGGCCCAACGTGGACGCAAGTTCCGCCAACTTACGTCCGCGCAACTCCTCCTTGCGATACCCCCCCCTCCCCGCTGACTGGGAGCATTAAAGTCGCCCACGATCAGGAGGGGATCGCGACCCGCTACTCTTAGCGTGCGGCTGAAGAGGTCCGCGAATGTCACTCGCTTGAGTTTGGGAGGGCAGTACATATTGAGTACATGCAATGGCGGGTCCCTGCGACGGAGTGGTAGGATTGTCACCATTACATAGGAATAATCTAGTTGGAGATCGAGATCCACTAAGTTGGCTGTGCATGCTTTGTGTACGAGAAGACAAGACGCGGGATCCTGTTGGAAATTCGTGTAATTTGAAAGTGTGGCGCCCAGGCCTGGCTTCTGGAGGGCAACCACGGCTGGTACAGACTCGAATGTTTCAAGGTTTCAAGGTAGAGGCGGAAATTGGCTGATTGAAATTTCATGATTGAACATTTTTATAGGGGAAGAGGAGGGAGTGGCTGCCCCGGGCCAGAGCCAGCTACCTGCGGCACCAAGGGGGTTGCGGCAGGAGCGGGGCGGCTGTCCTCATTGTCCGAATCAATGATCCGACGGTTGAATTTTGCAGGACGGGATACGTCCCTAATGGGCCCCGACCGACGGAGGAGGCGGGGGTTGTCCGAGATGTGTTTTGAGACGACCGCGGGTATGGCAGTTATGACCTTGGTGAAGATCTGGTCCATAGCGGTCTCGATCATAGATTGCATTTTTGAGGATAAGCGCTCCTCCATCGCGGAGATCGCTGTCACGAGGGCTGGCGACAGCTCCGCATCGCTCTCCATCGCGTCCGAGTTCTGCGGGCTCAGAGCGGCGGACGCCAATTTTGATTCTAAATTTTGAATTTTGTTCAGTAAAATTTCATGCTGTGCCCGGAGCACGTCAATCTGTTTTTTGTATTCCGCATTGAGCGCGGAGACGGTGAGTCGGGAAGAGGGGCGCTGGGGAGAAGAGGAGGTGATCCCCGCCCAGTTGCTCACCTGTTTGCCATGTTGGGGCGCGGATGCCCGGGCGCCGGCAGCGCCACCCGTCTTGAGAGCCGGGAAGTGGTGGTTGTCCGTGCCGCTGGGCGGTGGCGGTGGAGGCGCCTTCTGCTTCCCAGGCGGCGTTTTGATGTCGGTGGCACGAGCAGCAGGCGGCGTTCCGCCATTGCCACCTGAAGCTTGTTGCCTTGGCTGCCGCCGTTTTGCTGGGGGCTCACGCCGTTTGGCCTTGGGGCCTGGTACCTTGAGCTGGCGGAATTTTCTTGTGCAGTCACGTGAGTTGGTAGGGCGGGCTTGCCCGCTGACTGCACAGGATGGAGTACATTCATGAGGTGCCTCGACCCCGTCGACGGTCGGCACCGTTTGGCCACACAGGCCCCACCTTTCGTTGTCCGGGCAGGGGCATGTGTCCGCCCGGTACCCCACAGTACCGCATCGCACGCAGGCCGGGACAGTTCGCTTGTACGCACGTACAAGGGTCACCTCTGAATTGTAGTGAATAAATCGCGGCACCAGTTTGCCCACAAAAGTGAGCGCTGCGACGTTTGCTTTTCCAAGCTTGCGGATATCGGCAAGCTCTCCAGCACGCCACTGGAACTTGTTTTGTAGTGACTCACTGGTCTCGTAGTTGGCTACGGTGATGACGCCGCGACACACATCACCAGTGAGTTTCAATTGGCCATAGGCTTCCAAAGCGCCATCTCTGACAGAAAAATATAAACTGGGAATAAACGCGGCGGCACCACCTAGGCATCCCGTGCAAGTTTTCTCCTTTCGCTCGCTCGCTTCCGCGCGCGTGCAGACGTCTCGCGGACAGAAAAACACGCACTGGACGCCGCCGGCTCAGCACGCTGCCTTCACGGCGTGCGCCGTGCGCTTTCTCTCGCATGAGCCCTTGACGCGCCCCCGCAGGCGCACCGCGACATGCCACCTGCATTCCGGTTTTATTGGGCAACCTGACGCGTATTTTCATGAAGGATACTTAATTATAGGCGGGAAACTTTTTATTTACGTCTGCACTGTACAGCAGACAACAGACGGGGATGAGTAAATATTGATTGTGATTGCGTCCTACGCTAGCAAAAACGTAGGAAGCGCATCTCGATGTAAGTCCGCTATGCAATTATATTGTCGTATATAATATGTTTAAAAACTGCTTAAGTATCATCAGTACTGTGAAATAAAGTGGCCCGCTCGTTGACCATCGTTTTGGCCTGTTGCATGCGATCTATATACGGATTTCTTTTTTTAATATTACGACGTTACCAAAGGAAATCTTGCAGTAGAAGAATAAGTATGTAGTCTGAAGAAGGTGTTTCTTCAAAGACAAGAACGCTATAGCAATCTCATAAGCACATGCGTGCTCCGTGCGCTGCACGCGACATAACCGGCTCGCTGGCTAGGGAGGCAGGTGAAATCCAAGGTTGTACTACATAGTGTTTTATTTCGGTTCTTATGAAATGGTTGTGCTTCATTTATAATATTTGGTCGGCACTCACGAACCCTGTGACGCGAATGGGGTGCTCCGTGCGAGTAGTGTCAGTCGAGCCATAGCTAGGATCACTTTTGTACTGCACTTCCGACATATCTTCGTTAATAAAATTAATAATAATAATAATAATAATAATAATAATAATAATATTTAATAATAATAATAACTGGTTCACTTATTGGCCAATTTGCGAAAATCTGTAAAAGCGTCTCAGCAAGGCATGTTTTCCCAACACCATCCCCACCCCCGAAAAAAAAAAAGGCCTCGTTCCTAGATATTTTCTTGGTCAATCTAAAAATGAAAAGGCAGCTGTGGACACTTATAGCACATTCACACATCAGTCTCGATCGCGGACGTCGCATCAGTTGATTTGGTTGCTTTCAGAGCACCCACAAAGCAAGGGGAGAGCACAGAAAATCGCCGAAACTAGACACGCGGGGAGCGAAGAGCAGGATAATCTTACACCCTCTTCACTTTTTATGCATGGTGTTAAACCACTGTACTTTTTTGATGCCTCTCCAAGCCGTCTTTGTCAACTGTCAACATTTCTGAGTTTACAAAGAAAGGGGAAATTTGCTCTTTTTGTTTCCACAAAGAACGCGAAACTTCCAGAACGCTGTCATGCGGTTGGAAAACAGGTCTCGCGGACACGCTTCCAAAGAAAACTGCGAAGTTTCACACGTGAGCCTCGTCTTTTGGTGCTTCGCCTACTATTGTGGCTTCCCATGACACAATGCTACGTAGTACATCCGTTTCACATCAGCGGAAGCGTTTTTGTATCGCCAAATAACCACCAGGCGCAACACGATCGCCGCGCGTGCAAAGGAAGCTAGCGGAGCGTCTGCTCCGGCGAAGCCCCATCGTTTCACATTTCGCCACCACGCCAGGAATGCGGCGCTGCCGTCGCGCGGCGAAACTTGAGCTTGGGCTCCCTATACATGGGGAGCTGACCTTTGGGTGACTCAATTTCGAAATCACGCAGAAGCTTGTCAGCGACGTGCGGTTGTCGGGTGCCTGCGACGATAAGATTTTGCTCCCACGTGGGGAGGAGGCTGAGCGATGCTGCGGCCTGGGTGCCCAGGTAGGCCTCGAACGCTGCTCCCAGCTCGCTATGTTGGAAAACATCCTTGAGAGCGACGGTCACCCGGGGCTTCAGGATGATGACAATGTCTTCGGGGTGAAGCCGCGGAAGCGGCTTTGGTTTCCAAACGGGTCCAGAGTTACGTGGGGGCCCACCGTGAAGTGCTGCAGCGCGCGCAGCAGCGTTTTGCTGTGTTGAGGGGTCATTCAACTTGGCGCCCGCCTTCTTGGCGTTCCGCTTGCGGGAGCGGCGTTCAACCAATTTGAATAGCCTCGCGTTCTCGATGGGCGCAGAATCCGGGCTATCAGGCGCAGAAGTTGCCGAAATCTTGGACCAGGTCATGGTGGCCGGGTCGTAGCCACGTTGTAGCTGTTGAGCCATCTTGCCGCTGTTTGGCGACTCACCCACGGCCGGGCTGCGGCGCAGCCGTTAGGCCGAGCGTCGCCGCCACGTCACGCAAGTGATGATCGGCCCTAAAAATGCCTTAATAGTCCCACCTGTGTGCGGGTGGTGTCCACAGGTAGCTGCCAATTTCACGCAGACAGTCGCAGCTGGCTTGATGGGGTTGAGGTCGAAATTTCGTTGCTCCAGCCAAAACTGGTGGAGCCGATACGCTGCACGTCCTCTCGCTTCGCGCGCTCACAGCGCCCCCCTGCTTCGGGCGGGCCGGGCCGGACACCCCAATCGCGAACACATGGAACGTTGCGAAAGCACGAATACGGCCGTAGTGCGATAAGCGTCTAGAATACACAGCATTTTCCCGCGTCGTCCCCAAGCGAGAGCTTCCGAGTTCTTTCCTGATGTTGACCCACCTTTCCTTCTCGTCGCGAAGGAATTTTTGATAACCATCAGTGACCGAGCAGAAGGGCCACTTGTGGGCTATTTAGTTTCGAGTTTCGCATCTCCGCTTTCGTAACACCGATGCTGATGCTCATGTATTCGTTTCAAAATTCGCACCACGCTGTTGTTTATCATACATCTCTATTGTGACTTATCCTGTCTCGGCATGGCCTCGTTTAAAGCGGAACATAGCTCAAAGCATCTGCTGTGCAAGAGTTTTCTCTTGTTACTATTGTTGCGAAAATTTCACGTGAAGGGCACACGATGATGCAGGCGAACTCACTGAATAGTTGGCCACAAAATCAACCCCTTGTTTATGCTTATAGCTAGCGCACTCTTGAAGAAGCAAACAGGCTGCATACCGAAGACTTGTTTCCCTATCGAAGAACGTGTTAGTATTTCCAGCCACAAGTTGTAGCACTGTAAGAAACTTAAGCGCTACCGGGTTCATTATCCAAGAGTGCCACAAATGCCTTAATTAATCGATAACTTGTTTTTGCACAATTAGTTAACTATACGTACGTTTTTTGCCCCTATATGTTTAGAAAATTTGTCATTTCAAACGTGAGAACTCAACATTTTAAGATCTTGATCAGATTTTATCATCCTGAAATTATTTTCTTCTTTTCCATCGCTTTAACTGCAATTATAACGTGATGAGCAGGGCCTTGTCCGGTCCTTAAATGTAAGCACCGGGCTGGGCCGGGCCGGGCTCAGTCCCTACCCGAGTCGGGCCGAGCTGGACTTGGACTGTAGCGTCGGGCCCGGGCCGGGCTCGGGCTCAGTATTTCTGCCAGTGCACACCTCCAGTCCGGTTTACGGGTAGCGTGCGTGATGTGTTGCTGTAGAACCGCCTTTTTGCCGGCGAAGCCATGGCGGTTCCACTGCCATATTACTATTCCTTGATTATCGTTGCCCATGTTGATGCTGAAGCGAGTTGTCCGGCTGCCCTTGGTGGTGGCTCGGTCCTGCATCTTTACTCGCCGGGACGTGTCCGTATTATGTGAATACGGAGTGAATCATTATTGTCTGCATGTTCCCTTCGAGATTTGTGGTCCTGTTTGCTAGCCTGAGGACTGTTGCGTGTAGGGTCTCAATGGTACTTTGCATAACGCACAGCAGTGTTTTGATGTCTGAATTTTCGCTCGAACCTGACTCTCGCAACTGCCTTTATGCTGTTGGTGTTCTGTCGCCCGTTCCTTCGTTGCGGGCGGGTCCCGCGTCAGGAACGCTCGTTAGCACCTGCTGTTGTGCCATCTGTTTTTGTTCCACCACGGCGCGCTCGCGTCTCAGTCCTAGCATCTCCTGCACGAACCTTTGGACCAGTTTGCGCATTACCGCGTACTCTTTCCAGATTTCTGCGTTCTCTTTCCTGAACGCCTCTAAAATGCCATTATCGGCTTTGTGATTTTGCCGATTTTGCCCTGGGACTGCAGGCGGTGTTACGACCCCCTCCCATCGCATTGCCCCGCACATTATCCGCCAAGCTCACCTTGTCTGCGGGAGTTGGTGTCATGGATCTCGATGTTTTCTGATCGCGGTTGTACCTTTGCCGGCTGCGGGAGCGGAATTTGACACGCGAATTCGACGTTGATCTGAGTCTGGGAGGCTGGATGGGTGGGAAGGCTTTATGTGTCAGTTGAGCATGTGCGGTTTCGCGTTACCAACGTCACCTGCGAATCATGCACGAAGTCTTGCACCTTGATTTGCAGGTCTTGTCAGCCGTCATGTGAGTGCCGCCGCACAGGTTACACTTGGGCGAGCATTGGTGTCCCTGGTCGGGGTTGCGGTCTCTGCATCCCCTGCAAATGCAGTTGGCGGGATTTCGGCAAACGTCAATGCGGTGGCAGAGGCGTCCGCACTGGTAACAGATGCCAAATTGTTTGCGATGCAACGTGCAACAGACGACTGTTGCGCCGTACTTGACGATGTTGTGCACTTTGAGTCCGTCAAAGGCAATAACAACCGTGGTAGTAGTGCCTATGCGTTTGGCCGCCGGTGCCAGTGGGTTTCTCGGGTTTACGATGTTCTTGTCCAGTGCTTGCGGTCAGTGGTCAATGGTGATACCATGAAATACTCCCTTGGTTGTACTGTCGGGTATCGTTTCGGTGCTTGTTGAATGCGTGAGGTTTCCTTTGGATGTGAATTTGCTGCATTTTGGCATAGCGGTCCGTGTTCGTACGTTTCGGTGTGCTGACGACGATGATGTGCTATGGCGTGGTCAGAGCGCGGAAAATTCAGTATCTCTGCGAAGAATATGGTGGCCCACCTCAAAACTGGGTATCCATCGATGCCTCTCGACTTCACGGATCCATTGGTGCAATATTAGCGGTAAATGACGGCTGAAATAGCTGCGAAAACATCTGTAGAAGACAGAGCCGATGTGAACGCGTCCGCTCACCTGGCCGATCGCAGCGCCATCCTCTCTCCAAGCATTTCACCTGAGAAAAGGAGAGGTGCTGGCTAGCGGAAACACTGCCTGCAGGTGCATGACCCAGCTACACTGCGGTTGGAGCCCTTAATTATTCTCTCCTGTAAGAAGCGTTTGCTCAAAGCACCATCCCACCGCTGCGGTGAAAAGAAAAAAAAAACGTATTGCACTTGTTTAAAACGCGCTGTTACCATGAAAACAAAACGAACTAATTAGGCTAACTTGTGGGCGCCAAAAGATTATAAATGTGCCTTACCAACCTCTGGCACATAAAAAATAGCAAAATTTCAGTCGGACACGCGCGCAGCAGTGACGAGGATGGAGTCTCGATGGTTTTGTGGGCAAGCATTAGCTGATGCATTTGTTGCTCCAGTCCACGTGGCGTATCCTTCACTTCGCTTTTATAAAAGTACAGGGAAACGAGTTCTGTGAAAAGCTGCCAGTGTTCGAATATCTCTGGCAAAACAAATCAAAATTGTTGTCACTTATATCTGTTTTATTATAAAAGCGTTGAGCACTGCGATAACCGCACAACTGTTCTTTGCTATCGTAGAATTAGCCGAAAAACACGGCATTTTTCAGTAGAGATACTGATCACTTTTCTTCGCTAAGAGAGAAACGCGAGGATATCTGTTCCGGATTTTGTAATGCTGCCCCTCTTTGTGATCGAGGAGTCAAAGTGGCTGGGGCAGCTGTGCTCTTTTGCCCCCTTCTGATGTTTCCGCACGACCTCAGTCATTTGCAATTTCACAAACAAAGCGCCCTTGCAATGATGACGAAGGTAGCAATATATAATGCGCGCGCGATTACAGTATGTGCTAGTGAGTGTTCATTTCAGCGATCCCTGAAATGCGATTCTTTAATTTAAAGATGATCGATATTTTGTTTCCTTTCCCGCGCTCCGTGACAGAATTTGATGCGGGTTTCTTGGAAAGATTTATCTCTCGACGTCATTAATCTGACGTGATATCTTTCAACACGAGCTCTCATTCACTCGCCAAAAACCCCTAAAACGCTCGTCGTAATTGAAGCTGGCGAACGAAGCATGGCGTGCAGAAAGCGCTGCTTTGCGACTGTAGGAAAAAGAGATAAAAAAAAAAACATTTTTTCACGACCAGCTCTGCTTCGTAAGTAGGGACAGAAAAGGACGAATATCGTTTCATACATCAAGTGCAACACTGCCAAAGCTACAGCTCTTGTTTGCGCTCTCCGCATCCGCGATGAAAATAGTGCCTGCTCTTGACGAGAGTAAATAATAGTTATTTTGTCTGCAAGCTTAATACATCTTACATTTTCCGTCAACCTCATAAACAGCACTTTTTGTATGAAGAAAGGATTGGATTCAGTGAATTTGTACGTTTTTTTAATGTCGTTTTCGTTAAAATTGGTTCACAGGAAGGGAAAGGCGCAGTAACTGCCACACTTGCTCTGTGGACACCCGAACCGCGCCGTAACGGAAGGGAGGAAGGTGGAGGGCTACGGAGTAATTTCGACCACCTGGGGATCTTTAACGTGCGCTGACATCGCACAGCACACGGACGCCACTTCGTTTCGTCTCCATCGAAACGCACCCGACCGTTTTCGTTCATGTCGCGTTTTCGCTGCCCCGCAACCTTGCCAGCTGTGCCACTAGATGGCGCTGGCTGTGCCCTCCGCGCAGCGGATCTCTTTTTGAGAAAATGGTTTTTCAGTACGCATTCTTTCTATAAGATCCGCACTGCGAAGATGTGTAGGCATGCGAAGCAAGTTATTCCAAACGCGTATGCTCCGAATAGAGCCCATTTCCACAGGAACCACTCGGCCTCAAAACGAGCGCGTAGCGATACGCTTCCTTTTTTTTTTTCTTGCGGACTACTTGCGTAGCTTTCGCTGCGTTGCACCTGATGTATGAAACGGAGTATAATCGCCGATACACCGGGTGCTACATACAGCGAACGTTCGTGAGGGAGCATGATAGGTAAATAAAAATTATTAGTTTTAGGGACTGAGTAAAAACACTGCTGCAGCAACTTTTGCAGAAAGCGTTATTTCTAAGTCGTTTGTTTTCAGTAGATACTGTTGATGTAAAGAGGGTTTCTTACAATTAGGACAGCCATCGCAGCGCGAACAGACGTGGTGGTGGGACCTAGGTGGAGGGAAGAAAAAGAACGCGGCACACGCTAACGTCAATCGTCCGCGTGTGTACGTCGTTCGACATAAAGAATAAATGCAACAAAATGTACGTTTATTTTTCTTGCTCGTCTCTCAAAAATAACGCATATTCAAACGTTCATTGAGCGTAGCGGTGGCACTTAATTCAGAAGACTGCATGCGTTTCTCGCCAGCGGCTTAAAACTACGTTAAACCGAAAGGAAGTAAGGGTGGATGCTTAGCGCATGCAGCGTCCGTGACGGCGGCACCATTTAGCAACGGGCTCGTGATAGGTTAGGAATACTTCGGCCAGACTTCGCGGCCGTATACATATATGCTCTTTCAACACTCTCCAATTGCTTCGACAGGCGGCCCAATTCTTGAACAAAGGTAAAAAGCGCATCATTTGTGAGAGAAAAAGATGATCTTACCCATTTTTCTGAGCGTGGCTGAATTCGCGGGTAGCATGCTTTCTTTTTCTTCGTCGTCGTCTCAAATACCTTCTCCCCGAAGAAAGTTCCTCAATCTGCAGCTGTTTGCACAAGCCAGCTTCACTTTACCGAGAAGAAAATGAATGCCGATGTATTTGTCTCACAATAGCTGGAAACTCAACTGAACATTGGGGCGTGTAATTCAATGGCCGTTTCTTGTGTTACTGAGAGTTGGAATGTGCTCGTTCGCTGATATAGTTGGCAAGAAATTTTAATGCGAAATCTTTTTTAGGCTCGTGAAACGGAATCCCGTGCGCGAGCGTTTTGCGCGAGGTCCATCACCGGTTCCTATTAAGAGGTGAGATTTGTGCGCGAGATTTCGCGAGATGTCCTCTCTTATTCTAGCGTGCCAGCCATCTGCAATTCCACCCTTTAATTCGCGCCAAGGAACGACACGTGACAGGAGCGATGGTGTACCTCGCTCCTGTCAAAGCAGTGACTACCTCGAGATCAGAAGTTAATTTCTCCAGTCTTCTGCGCCGTTCACCAGCAATTAAACTCTCCTTGGCTTCCATATCGAGCGCGTCTAAGTTCACCGGCGTTCTATAATTCGTTTACAGGAAAGGAAAGGCTCAGCATCTGACACTCGCGAAAGGCAAGAAGCGCTTCCCGGCAGCGTTGGAGGTTCCCGCTTGGTCCTCATAGATGACAGCAGATTGGAGACTGACAATTTTAGTCTTTGGTACCTTAGGGTCACGAAGAGTCGGACACGACTGAACGACTGAACTGAACTGAACTGAACTTTACATTTGCGCGCAATATCTGCCACTCGGAATCTGCAATATCTGACAAGCGGAATTAAAAAGAGCGTTTCAAGACCCGGGACGTGGCACAGCGGTGAAGTGCTCGGCTGGGGATCTAGGGGATTGAGGTTCGGTTCCCGGATGGAGTCTATTTTTTTTAATGAGGAGGAGTCGCACACCTCTTAAGCGTTGCTAGGCAACGCCGGCAGAGCCTGGCGAGGGGCTGCGCAGCTGGCCTTGGCTGTGACGTCACTCAGTCGCGGCATACGGCATACGCAAAGCTCGGCTTCGACCCCGGGAGGGGGGTATCACAGTTTTCTCCCGACATTTAGGAGGTCATTAGTTTTAGGGTGCAGCCCGCTGTCAGACTGCAAGCCTGCCATCTGCAAGATGGCTCTGCCAGGGTGGTGTTGCTCAGTCTCTCTAGCTGAGACATGCGAACTGTCTCTGCGTATTCTTCCCAGTTATTATGATTGATTGATTTATAGGAAGTGTTAGGTTTGGGTCGCGTGCGCCTGGGTTGCGTATCACTGCCAGCAGTTATTACGTGCGGCCTCGCGGCCCCTCGGTAGCGTTGGCCTGGCGGCTCCGTGGGCGGCGGACGGCATCAAAGGTGCCAGCAAAGAAGAGGCGTCTTTTAACGAAACAACCTTTACTGCAACATCATGAAGAAACGGGCAGTGAAGCTGACCCGGAGAGATTACAGACACTCTCACACAGCTGGTGTCCGTCAAAGTAGTCTCTATCTCAGCGGAGTCGGCCGCTGCTTTTTATAGTTTTTCCTTTTCACAGGGAAAGGGTAAACCCTCACAGGAAAGGGAGAACCAAACATGTTGGTTCACGACGAATGACTCAATCGCAGGTGTTCCGACCTCATCTCCTCCACCTCCTGCAGACAGGAGAGGGCGACGCACTCTCCCTCAAGCTCCAGGCTTGGCCAGCTTTTGCACACACACGCGCGCACACACATTTGGCGCGTGGCAGGATCACGTTGAGACTTGTCAGCGGGAGGAAACGTTGCGCGGCCGATGAACGGCGTCGAAATGGCCGATCCGCTCTCGGTTCTGCCTGTTGCTATGCGGTGGCCGCGTCAGCTGTCCCACTTGTCGGTGGAGAAACGTATCAGAAGGGAAAGGCGCGGTAACTGTCTCACTTTTTTCTGTGGACGCCTCAACCGCGCCGCAACGGAAGGTGGGAGTGAAAGTGGAAAGAGAGAAAGAGGAGACATAGTGCAGGGCTATGGAGTAATATCGACCACCTGGGGATCTTCAACGTGCGCTGACATCGCACAGCACACGGACATCCCTGTTATCATGCATCACCATGGAGAGGAGTTTCTCCGTAGAGGTGCACATCGGGAGTCCTAAGGCTCTCATGATACATCTTCGGATGACAGAGACTAATGTCCTCTTTTCATCCGCTCTAAGATTTAGGAAGGAGGAATATGCATCCGGAGCATAATAAAGAGAGTGGGAATAAGAGAGCCTAAGCGGTAACAATGCGCTTCTAAAAAATGAATCCCGAAGAGGTGTCCTACGTGAACGCGACTAGTGGGAAGTGGGAAGAGAGAGAAATTATTCAACGGCCCTTCACAATGTAGCTTGCTGTCAGCGCTTGTATGGCGGTGACCGCCGACCGCTTTCATTACGAAAGAATCTAGGCCGAAGGGATTGGTGGTGGTAACAACTTTTATTGCCACAATATGCAAGGAACTATTTCGGGCTGGGGCGAGTTCAGGGTGGCCTCCAGTCAGGGGCGACCTCTTGAGCTCACGTGATGAGGGCCAGTTGCGTAGTTTGTCTTGGGCTGGCCAACGGCTTGTCCCATTCCTCCGCTGAGGGAGCTGGGAAGAGTGTCTTTGGAGGGGGATGCTGGCGCATTCCCATAGTATATGGTCTTGAGTGGCATGCGTCCCGTCACTGCAGTGCCGGCATGCACGGTTGTATTCTCAGTTCGTAATTAAAGATAATCGGTAGGGGCTCACAATGGCCTTTGTTTGTCGGCATCTGAGAGCGGTGGCTTGCGCCCGGTCCAGATCGGATTGAGGGGCGGGATACGTGCATATTAGCTCGCGATAAAAGTTTGTTATCTCCGCGTATGTGCGCGGCGCCTCGACGGGTGCGTCCGTTCCCGATAGATCTCCCGTCCGCAGGTTGGTTAAGCCTCGGGCTAGACGGTCGACCCTTCGTTTCCGGAGTTACCCACGTGAGCCGGAACCCATACGAGATTGATGTTGTGATTGCCAGATCGATTGCGCAGAATTCGCTTCGCGAGCGCGCTTACACAATTTTTGGCGAAATTTTGAACGGCGCTCTGAGTCACTTAGAATAGTTTTGGTGCGGGGATCCGCGATGGCCAGTGCGATTGCTACTTCTGCCTCGCATATGGAGCTAGCACGAAATGTTATGGCGTTAATGAAGGCTGATTTTGGAGTGGCCATACATGCCACGTATGCCCCGTTTTTGATGTGCTGAGCTGCATCAACGTACATTGCTTGTGGATCGTTCTCGTACTGTTTGCTTGTCTTCCTGCGTGTATTATTTCCGCCTGGTTGAATGCTTTTGGCCATTGGCTTAACAACTATATTTTACTACTAATCTCAGCCGATAAATGGGAGACCTCCTCAGTGGGGTGTATGTGGAGCTTGTCGAGAATTACGCATCCCGCAACGCAGCGTTACAAGCGGGTCACTTGGGCTGTCGTATGAGCTTCAGTTTGTTCAGGTATAGCGTGCTTAAAATTCCCAACTGCAGTAGTCGATCTTAGTTGGTGTATACCAGCAAGCCAAGGGCCGCTTTGTATTCAGTTTTATTTATGCTAATAAGTGCATCTTTGTCCCTACGACGCAGATGGTAGTACGGGCAGGCGTACATGATTCTGCTTATCATGAAGGCTTGAATGATCCTGCACAGGTCGGCTTCTCTCATACCCCTGCGACGTGTGGCAATGCGCCTCACCAGTCCACCATGTAGCCGGCGTATTGTTTCTGTTCTGCGTATTATTCTGAATCAACAGTCCGAGAACTCTGATCGCGGCTACCAGGGGTATCGGATGGTTGTCGAGAATCTGTTTCTGCCTGTAAAGCTTGTTTGTTCCTTATAACTAAGAGTTCAGATTTAGCCGGTGAGCACGCAAGGCTGTTTTCCTGCACATAAGACTACCGTGTCAATAGGTCGTTGAGCACGTTGTGGTGACTCTGTAATCTCTCCATCGGAGCCAGAATTAATCCATATGGTGCTGTCGTCAGCGTATACGTAATGGTGTGGGATATAATCTAACAGACGCGAGAGACCACTCGTAGCGATGTTGAAGAAAAAAGGTGAAAGTACGGTGTCTTGCGGTGTTCCGTCCCTAGTGTAATTTTGTCGCTAGTTTTTTCATCGAAATGGAGCGTAGCCGTACGCGCGTTCAGAAAGGTAGCGATGTAGTCATATGTCCGTTTGCCTACGTCCATCCGTGAGAGGTGAGTGAGGATGGAAGCGTGTGACAGATTGTCGAAGGCGTTAATCACATCGAGTCCCAATATGGTTCGTGTGGTTCTTATGCGATTTGTACCTAGAATATCATGTTGTATTTTCCACATCATGTCCTGACTATTAAGACCTGCTCGAAGCCCAATCATGGACGGGGTAAACGTGCCTTCCGCATCGGTGTGCATGAGGGGCCTGTTTAAGACAACGTGTTCCATCACCTTCACGAAACATGACGTTAGCGAGATTGGGCGAAGGTTGCCCCTCTCTCGTCTTTTGCCCGGTTTAGGTATGAAACTAATTTTAGCGTGCTTCCATTCCTCAGGAACGCTGCCCTCCGTTCAGTACCTGTTGAAGAGGTCCGTAAGAGCCTCTAATGACTGGTCCTCTAAATTGCGCAACATCTTATTGGTGATCTAATCTTCCCGCGATGCCGAGGTGGTGTTAATTTGCTTAAGGGCAGCTCTGATCTCTGCTACGGTAAAGACGCTATCCATCTGAGGATTATCCTATCCTGAGTGCCCGTCTGGCGTGTGTATATCCTGGGAGGTGTTAACGTACTGATTTAATGTATTCATGAGCTCTTCATCGGTGCCTAGGAAAGATTGCGAGATTCTATAGGTTCTTGTGAGATTCGGCCTTAGTTCTCGTAGGATCGAGTAAATGTCTAAGTAGAAACAATGTGTTCTTGTTGCCCAGTTGCCCATTAAGGCGGTCGCAAGTCTGATACGAGTAAGCCTTGATTTCCTTTTCAAGTCGGGTTAGCCACATTTTTAAACGTCGGTTGGGCTTATTTTTACGCCATCGAGCATGAATACTCCTCTGTGTTTCCATCATGTGCACTAGCTTAGCGTCCGGGTTGGGACCGCTATCATCCAGTGTCACAGTCTGATGTGTTTGCGGCGTCTTGCAACAGACGCTCCATTGTCTTAATTCCACTATACCGTCCGCTGGCCTTTATGAGCGGACATATCTGAAGGCGTCGTGTGCTTCATTTCCTGGCGACGCATTTGCAATGCTTGGCTCGAAAACTGGTACATAGTACATAGTGATCGCTTCTATATGTCTGTATTCAGATTTCCCCACCTTGCATCGGGGATATTTCCCGCAAAGGTAAGGTCAGGGCACGTATCCCTGGTTACACTGTTACCAATGCGTGTAGTTCTATCAGAGTCGACGACTAAGGTATGCCCTAGCGTCTGAGCTGTTTCCCGTAACTTAGTTCCCTCTCTACTGTTAACTGAGTAGCCCCATTCAGCATGGGATGCGTTAAAGTCTCTAATAGCCAGCAACATTTCATTTTGAGCGGCTACATGCGCCTTACGGAAGAGTGTGGCTATTTTCCTGCTGTTGTCTTTAGGTGGACTGTATACTTTTAGAATGTAGAGGGAATATTGTGATCGTTTGTTCGGTAGGATTTGTATAAATGTACGAGAGACCACCGGTGTTTCCAAATCTAGTTGGTGTGCAGTTAAATTGCAATGCACAAGTGTAGCTGTGATCGGCCGGTGCTCAGCCGACACTTTCACATTGTATGCTGTACATCCTGCAAGCTTTACTTCTGTATTCGTGTCTTGGAGTGCTCTGACTCCTGTCTGTTTGTTTGGGCCAAAACTGCATATTCCAGATTCTTAAGCTTGGCTCTGAGTCCCCTGCAGTTCCATTGCCGCACTATATTGCGTATCGGGTAAGGTTCCGCTCGCGCGGGTTGCAATATGCTGAGCCTGAGAATGCTGCTGGTGGACTTATTTAAGAGCAGCAGTTGGCAACAACTGTCCTTGACCTCCCGATAGGACGTCTGTCTAGATTAAATGTCGTAGTGTTCAGTGTTACTAAGCTGACCAAACACTGCAGTAAGCGAAGCCACTTCTAGTGTTTAACTACATTATGCAAGCCAGAGGCACCACAATTCTCTCGCTTTCATTTCGTTTTGCGCGTAGCTTCTTGTGCAGGCAAGAGCCTTCAACAGACTGTTTGTTTGTGGGATGGAGGAATTCTGTGCGTTGATCTTTAACAGGGACCGTTCAAGAACAACGCACAGAACTCCTCCATCACAAAAAAAAAAAAGAAAGAATATGTGCTTAGATAGCAAACGTGTGTGCTATCTAATTATAAGAATTCCGCCGTTCGCATAGAGGACGGAAACCGAACGGTTCGGAAACTAAGCAGAGGATAATAACAAACAGCGCTTTGGCATATTGCTCAAGGAGTGGTGCTCAACAACAACGCCCATGTTGTGAACCATTTCTTGTGTCTCTTCTCTAGAAACAACTTTCTTTTTGATTTCTCGAATCTACAACAAAGTCATGCTACAAATCGTCGTCAAGTATCCCTGACAAAATGACAGCACCATGCATGTTACTATGAGAACCTTATTTGAGAAATACTAGCAGTTTTCGTCAAAACCAGACATTTTTTTTTTAAACCTGCGAAGAGAATTGTACTGGCTTCAATAATCAGATTGTAATGGTACCTGCTGGGGATGACTGGAGCGGCCAGAATAACAAAGGAAATCTTGAACACGGTTCTGTACCCCATATCCCATCGCCTCGGATAACCTATTGTTAAAGAACATGAGACAGAATGCTATAACAATTTGTAAGCATTCTGCTCATTCCAAAGACACACTGAAAAGACACGTGGAAGGTATGACAAAATATGCATGTTTTCCTTTGTATCTGTGAAGTGGCTAACCGACTCCTCACGAGGCTGAGTGCGGCATCGTGTCCTTAGCTGATTTATTTCAAACGCTCGATTATGTTCGCGTCGGAATACGCGTTGCAACGAAATGTGGCATCCACGCTTTGCTCGCCGTTTTTCTCAATTCTTTACCAGAAACCAAGGCGTGCGTTGCTCGTTTTCATCGTCTGGTCCGTCACCACCTCACCAGCGAGTCTTGGCCCCGATTTGGTCTACAACTACAATACGAGCGGGAGCGTGAGTTTGATGCCTGCCTAAGTATAGTCCTCCTATATTACGTTCCAAAATAGTTCCAAACATAAGTTTAAGACGTATTCACGTTTGGAAGCTTTGCTTCAAATGTTTCTGTTAATCCTTAACGAAGAGAACGCAGTAAGCTCCCACACATATATGTGCAACTCATCGTAGTGTGGTCTCATGGCATGAGGATTTTCTGTTATAAAGCTATAGAACACGATAAGCCAGCAATGAAAAAAAAAAATAGTCTTTCGCTAACGAAACTAATCTTGTCCGCAGGCGGAACGGTTCGTGCTGAACACTACAGTCCGACTTGCTATCGAAGCGGCCAAGGTTAGTGCTGATAAGTAAGTTTGAAGGCAAAAAAACAAAAACAAAACAAACGTAAAAGCAACTGCGTTGAGGACCATGCCTACTTCTAACATGTTGGTGTACTCAAAACCTAGCCCTGTACTATCACAGTTAAGAAAGATAACGTGTTAAAAGCCTGTGCCGCGCAAGCATTTCCGCTCAAAGAAGCGAAGTAGAAAAGGAGAAATTCATTTTGCATATACAGCTGGCACTGCCTTTATGGGCAGCCGCTATGCGCTACATTCCTTTTATCACACTACTTACAAACCGACTATAAGTCTCACAAGAACCTCCCCTCGGAGGAAAAACTGTTCGCGAAAACAAGGTGAACTCGTTTCTCTCATTTACTACCGACATATTCTACTAGGAATTGGATATATACAGTCTCCCTAAGCGGCAATGTTTAGTGAGCTATAACTCGGAAACACTGAGTGGCAAAGATTTTATTTTATCCCTTTTAAAGTGAAAGAAACAATGCAATCGCGGGGTGCTGCTTCTTTGGTCAAGCGCACAAAGCAACTCTTCAGGCTTCGCCTTTTACTCCCTGCCCAAACGTCATCATCGGCGCCGTAATTAACTTCAAATTCTCATAAAACCACGCTTCCGTCGTATACATTTTTTTTTTTTTACCGTGTAGGATTGCAAATACCAGCCAGTGACTTTTCTGCTATTTATTTTCTCCCAAAGAAAATAAAGCCGTCAGATGTTTAATTAAAACCTAAATAGAGGGTCTCTTATCTTTTAAGAAGAGAATGGTGAAAGTGCTCCTATAATTTGCCCCTCATCGGCGTTCGTTGCAGTGTTACATATAATTACAATTGGCTTAGAAGAAAGGAAAGGCACAATATTTGTCACACTTTCTCCGGCCAGTGCGTTTGGACTAGGGAGCCTCGATGCTTTCGCCTCCGCTTTCAGGGTAGAGAAACTGCTCTCTGCGCCATGTTGGGTCCCACTCGCCCGTTCGGAAGCACTGCGCGCAATGGTGCGGCGGGCGGTTTCGACGACTACCGCTATCGTTCGAATTTTTGAGAATTTGGTGTTCACTCAAGACAATGGTATCAGAGAGTGTTGCAGTGGCGAAACGAATTTAATTCCGTTAAAATCTGTCATATTTTGTGGTATTCTGCCAAGAAGCTCTTTGCCTTGAGAACAGTCTTTACATTCTGATATGCGTAGCATACCCCGCTACAATTTACTCACTTGCGATAGTCAAAATTTCGATTCCTTGGGACTTAGCGTGAACGTCTTTTTGCAGTGTAACGAAAGTATAGTCAGTGCATAAGAGCTGTTTTAAGAACATTTCGAGGTAGCTGCAGGAGAAGGTTTCAGACTAGTTTGAGATAGTGACAGGGACTTTCTCTAGATCCTGTGTATAGCATGCATGTTGTAATATAATATCCGAATAGCAGTAACATATTTTTTATAAGTTTTTATTTATAAAGTGTTTGCGATGGTCATCAGTGGCTAGGTGCAATGTAACTTCAGCCGCGATGACTCGCTTTTTCTGCCCTCCAGTACGCATACACAAACGAAACTCCTCGTTCCGAGCTACTTTCTGCGCAATGCTATCAGAAGTATCCTGCTTTGTCGACAAGACCTGAGTCACATATCCTGATAAGTAGGCTCGAAAACGTGTCATGTTTTTGCAGCTGTCAAGCTATGCCTCAGGCGAGGTGAGAAATTGTTGGTAAAGACGTTCCCGCGACTTTTTCCTTTTCCACCTCTTTGTTCGTCATATTTTCGTCATTCTAGCCGGCGCTCTGCGAACTTGCGCTTTTAGCTGAAATGATGGCTCCAAGGAGAGGTAAGGATCTAAGCTGCCAGGCAACACCTAAATTTAGCGAGGATTTCTTCAGTAATCTGGTGAAGAAAGCGTTTCCCGGTAAAATGGCCGCATTAAATAGAGGCTTTAGCTACGAAGTGTGTATCTGAAGCTCTCGTCGCTGCATTTTGTCGCTGCACAAAGGCACTCAGACTACCACCCTCACCCACCTGCCCCCTTCGATTTTTCTCACCCTACCTTACTAAGTTTTTTTCTAATGATGCCAGTAGGTACTCCCCTTACCCATTTCACTATAAAAGAGAGGGCGGAAGGTAAGAAAAAGGGCTTCCTTTTGTTGGCGCCACAGGCCGTTGGTACGAGCAAAATTCGGCACGCGTGTGTGTCTGCGCTGAAATGTTGGGATTTCTCAATTTTTCTTGCTCAGCTAAATGATTTTAACGGCAATGAAAGCTTGTCTGTCGCCTTCCTAGATACTTTCTTTCTGTGCGCTTTATGATTATAACTTGACTTTTCATCAATCTTTCACGCATGTGCCCCGTCCGACGATTATAAAACAAGAGCGGATAGTTCCGAATAAGCAACATAGGCGGCAAGTTCTCCAGCTTCCTTCTGAGAGTTGTAGTAATTGAGCATGCCCGGGGCAACAATATTCAGAAAGTGTAGCAATCAGAGGCTTACTTTGTCAGGTATCTTGGTAACCCGCTCGCTTTCAGTGGTTTTCTTCATCACAAGATACGTTTACATTAACTCAACAAAAATCAAGTCTGGTCCCTTTTAGAGGGAAAGTGCAAAAACACAGATGAAGAGAGGACAAAACTAGTCACGTGTTTCCGTCTAAAAAACCCTTTTTTTTTTTCGAATAATGAACTCCGCACGCATTCTGTCTTGTTCATGTACAGCAGGCTATGTAAAAAAAAAAAAGATAGCTTTATGCTAGAAAAGGCAATATAGCAGTTTCAATCCCGTAAGCCACCGTACTGCCGATGCACGACCAAGCGCCCCAATCGGAGAAACTGACTGAAAGATACTGTTACGGATTCAGATTTGTCCTCTGCTGTTCAGACCGGAGAAGGACGGCTTGGAAGAAAAAAATTACATTTGCTGCGTTGAAAATACCTCAGATGTCGTACTGTAAGATATAGGGAACGGTTCGAATGAAAGATAGAAAAGTGGGTTTAAACTGCACAAAGATAGTTACATTTGCAGGCTAGATCACCCTCCTCGCTGTTGGCACATTGGAGAAAAACGATCGCGGCGTTATGAAAAGTCATTGTGCTCGAACAGCAAATACAGCATATGTTTGTACGGAATTTACCAAGCCAACTACAACTGCTGCGTCATGTAAAGATCACACTTGAAACTGCCAGAGCATTACTACTAAGAGAAAATAAAAAAATGCCGTGTTTGTCGAGTTAAATTGCATTATTTTAGTCACCGTACAACTGCAGAGGGCCCTCGCCGCAAGTATTGCTCGCTGCAACTGTCGAGAGGGACCCAACATTCCGCCGGGAGGGGAAAACGGCAGCGAGGGGTGGTACAAAGGGTGTCCTCACATTGGAAGCGCAGGCGAAAGCCATCGAGGCACCCTAGTTTGGACGGTACACCAGCGCTCATGTCACGTGGTGCTCCTTCGCGCACGTTCCAGTGTGGGATTGCAGATGGGAGGAACGCCAGGCAGGAACTTGTCTCGTGGAATCTCGCGGAATATGACATACCTCGCGCACAGGATTTCGTTCCGTGAGCCTAGAAATGTTTTCGCCTTAAAAATAAAATACCGTCATATTAGACCATAATGCCATCATGGTGGATAGATTAGGGCGCATATTAAATGATAAAACTAGTCAATAATGCTTCACGAGGGAAACGGGGATGGGGACATGCGGGGTGCCACCGAAAGATGAAAACATAGCGTGTCTCGATGAGCCTGCGCTGGAGAGGAGAGGTGCGAGAAAAAATTTGTTGACAATGAAATGGTTTGGGAAGGGAGGTGCATATGGTTGTGGAGCTGAGTGGCCGACCCTATTCCGGGATGTCATTGGCCGCCGCCGCTACCCGAGCTCTCTGGACCAGGCCACGCTGGTCCGAGCTGGACAGGGCTGCATCCCAGCCCTCAATATAATTGGCTGTTTCATAACTTTTGTTTTTGTATTTTTCTAACAGGCCCACACCATATAGTACGCGGGCTTCTGCATCCCCCTCGCAAGCTGTTAGCAGCACTATGGAAGGTAACGGCAACCCGAGTCACCAGGATGGCGGACGCGCGCAGCATGATAGAGCTTCCGCCACCTTTCTATACCGTGGCCAACAGGCACGTAGGAACTAAATCTCGTATTGTGCGCCATCATGATTGGCACGGAGGGTCCCTACCTTTCGTAGTGCTGCAACCAGCTTGTGTAACGAATATAGGCACCCATAGGCTCTCTCGTGGAGCGCTCTTTCATCGTAGAGCACCAGCTGCCAGCGCTTTTCCTTTCCCAACAATGTCTATCGAGCTTATTCACGTGACGTCATTGCAGCTTTACTGGCACCCATGACACGCACAAAGCAATTTTTTTTTTAGATTGATTTAGAGGAAGGAAAAGGCGCGGTAACTGCCTCACTTGTTTTCTGTGGACACCTCAACCGCGCCGTAAGGGAAGGGAGGAAAGTGGGAGTGAAAGTGGAAAGAGAGAAAGAGGAACCGTAGTGGAGGGCTGCGGAGTAATTTCGACCACCTGGGGATCTTTAACGTGCGCTGGCATCGCACAGCACACGGACACGCACAAAGCACAGATTTAAACAGATTTATTTATTTATAGGAAGGGAAAGGCGAGGTAACTGTCTCACTTGATTTCTGTGGACACCGCAACCGCGCCGTGAGGGAAGGGAGGAAGATGGGAGTGAAAGTGGAAAGAGAGAAAGAGGAGCCGTAGTGGAGGGCTACGGAGTAATTTCGACCACCTGGCGATCTTTAACGTGAGCTGACATCGCACAGCACACGACGCCTCTTCGTTTCGCCTCCATCGAAACGCAGCCGCCGAGGTCGGGTTCGAACCCGGGTGCTCCGGCACAGTAGTCGGGCGTCTTACCACTGCACCACCCCGGCGGGGCACAAATAATAAATTGGTTCACAGGAAGGGAAAGGCGCAGTAACTGTCACACTTGCTCTGTGGACACCCGTACCGCGACGTAAGGAAAGGGAGGAAGGTGGGAATGAAAGTGGAAAGTGAGAAAGAGGAGCCGTAGTGGAGGGCTACGGAGTAATTTCGACCACCTGGGGATCTTTAACGTGCGCTGACATCGCACAGCACACGGACGCCACTTCGTTTCGCCTCGATCGAAACGCAGCCGCCGCGGTCGGGTTCGAACCCGGGAACTCCGGCACAGTAGTCGGGCGTCTTACCACTGCACCACCCCGGCGGGGCAAACCGGCGGGGCACAAGCACAAAGCAATTTCGGAGGGCTAATATAAAGGTAGAGAGAGAGAGAGCTGCCCTACGGCGAATTATGGCACAGCGTCGGTGAAATCCCAGTTCTGGTTGGATGGAGTTGTAAACGGCGTCTCAAGTCGCCTACAAATGAACGGCGCGCAGCAGGGAGGACGTCTGTAGACTGGCGCCGACGCGTCGGAAACTATTGTGTGCTTTTAGTTTGGAACCGCCCAACGTTATGGCGTCTCCACTATACAGCGTTGTCCCAACTGCCGCCAGCTAAACCTGATAGTGAATAGGGTCTATAGATGGTGCTTCCACGTGATCTCAACTCCAAGGAGGGCAGGGAATATGGGGGATGCATACACCTACGTACAAGGGTAGTCAAAAGTTCTCGGGCCACACGGTCTTCTTCAGAGCCGTATAGTGAGACAGCTACGACAGCCCCAAGTCTCAAATTATCTGTGCAGGGTAGAAGGAGCATTATTATAACCTCCGAGATAATTGATTGCTTTAATGGGATACAAAGTGCCAGAATGTGCCGACCAGAAGCAGAACCTGCGTCCTGGAAACTTTTAAGGCAAAAGCCGTTATTACCTCATCACTGTCGTCAGCAAAAGTGTCAACGCTTTTGCGGCGGCTCCGATTGGTCGAGACGGAATGACGTCATGGAGGGCTCGACCAATTACAGAGCACCACCACAGTTTGCTCGAAAGCGTGCCTTATATGGCCATATGGCAATCAATGGTCAATTTATAAATAACAATCATTTAATTCACAACTACTAAGCACAAATTACTAATCAATGACTAAAACTAATTTATCACTAAGTACGCTATGACTGATTATTTAGTATTTACTAATTAATAAGATTGGTGCAGTCACCTAATTGGTTACTAATTATTGCCGCACACCCATGTAAAATAGACCACACAACAGCAAACGTAGAACAACTGCGAAATTACAAGGAGCGCGATCTCATCGCTGCCAAGCATAATTCACTGAATAAATGCACTCGCAGAATGTGAGAGTAGTCTGTCGCTTTACTCGTAGCAGCATTCATCGTTCATATGCAACAGTCGCGTAGCAGAATGCAGCACTCAGGCTTTCACCTTTCATGACTTCAGTCGCCAAAGTGTCCTCGAATGCTTTTACTACACCTGTATGTACGTCGCTAGATAAGGGAGCGGATAGATAGATGCGGTGTCGGCGTACATCTGTCGAATACTCTTGTACCGGTGGGGTTATCACACAGTAGCCCACCGTCAACAGGGTTGTGCCAAGGAGTTGGTTGCTTAGCCCTCGTCACCCGTTTCGTGAACGAGGGTTGTCAGCTCCCTGGGCGGTAGCGATGAATCCGAGTCGGCGTTGGTGAGATGAAGAAAAAGCTTTATACACTATTTACAGGCATTTACACAACGAGTTTGGCTCTGGGACCGAAAGCTAACATAGCCATACGCGACTGTTCTCGCGCAGCGACGGCCGGGGAGATTCCGCCACGTCCGCTCTCTCAAAGGCGAACTGCTCCCGATGGATGCTAGTGACGAACTCGCACTCGGAGTCTCGAACAGAAGCACTTGAGTCTCCGTAATCGAGAAACCGTTGACGCTCAAATGGTCCAATCCGACGGCAGCACTTTCGCAGGGCCAATGGGAGAGCTTGCTGCGCCCTTGCTTCAAATATGCCGCGGAACGAGAGGGAGTCCACCGCCAGGGCCACGGCGCCGTGCTGTCTAGACGCTGAGCTCATGTTGAAACACGTCGCTTCTCTCCCTTTGGCACGGCTCGCCTCCAGTGCACTGTTGCTCTGCAGAGAAGTATCCAAATTTTGTGAAGGAGGCGTTCGCCAAAGAAGTTTGGCGTCCAGCTGAATTACTGGGCGGCTTTGCCCGGCAACACAATACACTACAGCGTACTCGAGATAGCGCCTCTGCAAAGCATACAGTTTGGTATGAGGTGCGACGCAGCATATGCAACACATTGTTGAGTTTCGTACGACGCTGCATGCGTCGCCGAAGTGGCCAGATCATTATATGATGGACTTCTGCAGTTCTCTCGGCGTACTGTACTGGAGAGATTCCAGTATGAAACAGTCAGTCTTAGTCGCTAACTTCATCATCATCATCATCATCATCAGCCTGATTATACCCACTGCAGGGCGAAGGCCTCTCCCATATTTCTCCACTTAACCCGGTTCTGTGCTAGCTGCATCCACTTGACCCCTGCGAACTTGTTAATCTCATCCGCCCACCTAACTTTCTGCCTCCCCCTGCTACGCTTTCCTTCCCTTGGAATCCAGTTTGTTACCCTCAGCGACCATCGGTTATCCTCTCTTCGCACTACATGTCCTGCCCATGTCCATTTCTTCTTCTTAATTTCCACTAGAATGTCATTAACTTGAGTTATTTCTCTGACCCACTCTGCACGCTTACTATCTCTTAATGTTACCCCTACCATTTTTCGTTCCATAGCCCTCTGGGTTGTCCTCAACTTAAGTAGAACTCTCTTGGTTAGCCTCCACGTTTCAGCCCCATAGGTGAGTACACGTCGCTAACTTACATGTCTACAACCCGCTACGGTAGCCCAGTGGATAGGGCGCTCGGTTACCGAATGCGAAGACGGGGGATCAAATCCTCGGTTTGATCCCGACCGACGGCGGCTGCTTTCGATGGAGGTGAAACAAGGAGGCGTCCATGCGCTGTGCGATGTCAGCGCACGTTAAATATCCGGTTGGTGGTTGATCCTGGCCCTACGGGTCTGGGACTTGTACGTCACTGCCTTTTGCGGCGTGTTGTTGTTGTTGTGGCTATAGGAAGAAGGAAAAGAAAATGAACGCGCCTGCTACTGGCTCTGTACCTGAACCACCTCCGCTGCATCGTGCGGACAGAAGAGAAAACAGATAAGAAAGAAAAAGAAGAAGAGAAAGACGCGCCCGCAAGACGCAGCCGTCGTCCACCACTGAAGCTGTGGCGGGTGCAATGACGGCCTACAACAGATAAAACTCGATGGCAGGCTAACCACCGCCGCAAGCGGCGGTGACCGACCTGTCCAAGCCCTATCAGGGCCAGGATCACCCACCCTTCCCCACCTCCTCCTTGCGGCGGGGGCTAGCCTGCCACCATACTTTGTTGTAGGCCGTTATTGCACCCGACACCGTTTCGGTGGTGGACGACGGCTGTTGCGACGCGCGTCTTTCTCCTCGTCCTTTTTCTTTCTTCTCCCGAGGCAGCGGAGGCGGCTCAGCTACAGAGCCAGTAGCTGGCCCCTGAATTTTCTTTTCATTCTTCCTTGAGTCGCAACAACAATGTTAAAAATCCCCAGGTGGTCACAATTACTCGTTAGCCCTTCACTTCCAACTTTCACTCCCACCTCCCTCCCTTCCCTTACCCCGCCGGGGTGGCGCAGTGGTTACGGCGCTCGACTACTGTTCCCAAGGACGCGGGATCGAATCCCGGCCTCGGCGGTAGCTTTTCGATGGAGGCGAAAAGCTAGGCGCCCGTGAGCTGTACGATGTCAGTGCACGTTAAAGAACCCCAGGTGGTCAAAATTTCCGGAGTCCTGCACTACGGCGTCTGTCATAGTCTAAGTCGCTTTGGGACGTTAAACCCCACAAACCAAACGGAACCTAAAAATCCCCAGGCGGTCACAATTACTCGTTAGCCCTTCACTTTCAACTTTCACTCCCACCTCCCTCCCTTCCCTTACGGCGCAGGTCAGGCTTCCGCGGAACAATGTGACAGATACAGTGCCTTTTCCTGTGAAGCAATTGGTATTATTATAAAATCCCGACTCGTTACTGAAGCTGAAAATCATGAACCGACAGCAGCGGCTCAGTGGTTAATACGCCCGGCTATTCCAGGGTTCGAACCCGACCGCGGCCGCCGCGTTTCCATGGAGGAGAAACGTAGAGGCATCTGAGCGCACGTTAAATATCCCAAGGTTATCGAAATTCGTGGGCAGCTCTTCACTACGGCACACCTTTCTCTCTCTTCTCTTTCAATTCCACCTTTCTCCCTGTCAAAGGGAACCTCAAGCAAAACAGATGGCGGAAGCCCGTTCAGACACGAACCTCCCATCTAATTCTTTAACAGTGCAGAAAGTCGATGCCAATCGTAAACGCTACGTCAAAGAGCTTGGGGATAATGTTGAGAGAGAGAGAGAGAGAGAGAGAAAACTTTATTTCAAAAACAAAAAGAAAAGAGAAATGAAAAAAGAAAAAAAAAAGGGGGGGGGGGCTGTGAGTGGAGTCTTCATTTCAAGACCCCAGTGGCCTGGGCTGCCGCTCTTGCCTGAGTTACCAGCCTACGCTGGGTCTCTAGATCATAGCATTGCAGAGTGGCCTCCCACTGCGCCTCCGAATGGTGCATGTTTATGTGTGGAGGTTTGGGGCCTTTGCACCCCCATGTGACGTGGTAGGCGGTGGGCTGGTCGTTGCACCAAGGGCATATGTCTGTGTAGTGTTCTGGGAACATTATGTTGTATTGATGTAGGTTGGGGTATGTGTTGGTTTGGAGCTGTCTCCATTCCCGCATTTCTTGTGCATTTAGACTCTTGTGTGGAGGGGGATAAATCCTACGTTGTTCCCGTAGGTACTTAAGTCGCGCGCCGTAAGTCGCTGGGACAGGAATGCTGGTTGTGAGATCGGGATTGGTGGCCGCTCGGTTTGTGTGACCTCGAGCTAGCCTACCCGCGACCTCATTACCTTCCAATCCAGAGTGCCCGGAACCCAAGTGATCTGATGTTTGAGCTGTGAGGTTGTAGCCAAAGGGTTAGTTGTGAAGCGAGCTAATTTTTTAGGTATTCTGCCTGCAAGAAGGAGCCGACACGCCGCTTGTGAGTCGGTGATTACGTGCAGCTCTCGATTGGTCGCGTCTCCGTAGGTAATGGCCAGTACGATCGCCGCCACTTCCGCTTCTGTGATAGTACAGTGCGGGATGGACATGCTGGAGACTTCTGTGTATGAGGAGCCCACCACCACGGCTGCTGATGCGTTCGATGTATGCTCGTATAGAGCGGCATCCACATAGACAGTTCTCGGACTGCGTTCCACTGCACGTTGAAAGCATGTTTCTAAACTTCCATTCGCGAATCATGAACCGATAAAAATCCATTCTACCTCTCCACACCCCGCCCCAGCACAGGTTATTCAACCCCCCCCCCCCCCCCCCCCACCGGGGTGGCGCAGTGGTTACGGCGCTCGACTACTGTTCCCAAGGACGCGGGATCGAATCCGGTTCTCCCACCCCGACTCTAATTGAGGTACTAGAGAGGTAAATTTCGCCTCGCGTTCATCCCTACTCCAAGGTACTCGGAAAGTGACCAAACTTTAATCTGGCGCACACTGATGAATACTCTACTCCGGCTTTCGCCCGACAGTGTATGTTGGAAGGTATATTAATCAGCGTTAAGTTCGTTTTACTCCCATCCATTGCATCATGCTTATGTCCGCCATTCCTGTCCTGCTATTTTGGACTAGGAATGACACTACGAGTGACAGTATACTTACAGAGCCTGATTTCGCTTTTCTCTCTGCACGCCACGCAGCTCTACGTGTTGTACCGTTTCGCTAACCTCTACTGGAAATTGGGCGTCGAGCAGCGCCCTATCGTTGTCGAAGGTGCAGCCGACGGCCATTCTTCCGCTGGCTCCCTCCGCCTAGGCGCGGATGTGTCAGACCTGAAGCTGGGTTCGGCGTATTTTAGACGGCGCATCCCGTATGGCGCCGACCCCCGAACCAGCTCGACCATCGCAGTCAGCCCTGGCGACTTCAGTACCGATCATCTGCGCCATGGACAGCACCAGCCGCCGGGCGGCATATTCGACTTCTTGGGCTGGGAAGCGGCGCCACTCTACGACCCGTACAGCCTCGAGGGCACTGCCAGCCGTCATCGTACTGCTGGCCGTAGTGCGAGCGGCGAAGCGTCTGTGGTAGCGTCGGACGTCGATCTCGACGCCACCTACGAGTCGCACGTGGTCAGAGCTGACAGGAGTCCACAGAAGGCACAGTCGGAGCGCGGCTGGCAATCACGACATTCGACGGAGTCGGCCATCGATGGCAATGTGGTATCCGGGGAACGTGCGCCCCCAGAGCGCAGGTCCGGTCGCCGACTGTCCATCCTGGCTCCAACGGACGCCCACAAGCCAGGCACCCAACCGGTGAAGGAGAAAGCAGCGTTGGCCAGTAACGATTCACCTATGCTGTCCGGTTCTGTGCGCTCCATTCTACGCCATTCGGACGCGTCTCCGCGACGCCAGAACCAGTCAGCTGAGCAAGAGGTCAGTTCTCGTGACTATGCTGCAGTCCCTCCGTCAACCGACACCACGCGCCTAGCAGAGGTTATGCAGGACACTTCTAGGCTACGCCGACTGCGCCGAAATCGCCAGGGCTCTTCGCCGCCCAAGGCGATCGGGAAAACCGCGCAAGTCTCTACAACTACGTCGATGCAAGAACACTTGTCGACAACAGCGACTCGGGCGACATCGGCAATGCGAGAGAGGAAGTCGATTAGGGCTTTGTCCAAGGATGGAAAATTCTTCCCCAAGTCGCCCAAGAAGGGATCTCCGTCCAAGCCGTCACCTTCAATCGAAATAGACAGATTATAAACGGATGGCTCTGACAAGTTCTAATTAAAATGTTGGCGATTAGTCACTTGACGAAAATAGTGACGGTATTTTGTAACGAAATGCAGTCAGCACATGTAACTTTTTCCATGCTTAGGTATAACAGCCGCGCTTATTTTATTGCTTTCTGCCGTGTGGCTCTAGCTCTCTTTCATTCGTTCGTTTGTATACGTGCTTACATTTTTTTTTGTCTGCCGATAAATGAAAATGCGTCCAGCGCGGTGGCGCGTTTCTAATCAGGAAAACAAGTAAAGCCTACTTCCAATTTTGCGTCAGCAGCCTAGAGGAAGTGTACAGCTACCCACAGACTTAACGTGAATGACTGAAAGTGGGGCCTGGACTGCAGTCACCGCCGCGAAGTGATAGTCATCGGGTGCAAGATAATGATATTGATATTTTTACGGCTGCTAACGATAGCTGACGTGCTCATCACTTTCAATATTTTTTTTTTCAGGGGTGCCCGATCGCCGCGTACGCGCGCGCTCATTACGTAAGCGTTTCTGCCGCTCTTAACGCGAAGGCGGCATCCCACGCCCGGGCCATGCGTTGCAGTCTTTTACCGCGGGAATCCTAAATTGCGCGCTAAGCTACCGCAGCTCGCGCGCATCGCGAGTTTCGTGGGAGTGCTGGGGATCTAACAAAAAAAAAACTGTTCTGGTCAGTATCGTTCGCTTGCAAGTGAATTCCGCAGGAAGTCACAGGTATTGTGCCGTAATCAAGAAAAAAAAGGCAAGCAGCAAGGCAAAAATTTGGAGGACGCTTAAGCTTCGCCTTTATGAATGGAACGCGATAGCACAAGAGACACCGTAGTGCGCCCGGCACTAGTAGACGCAACCGCTTACACGTCTCAAGAGCGAGCTCATGTTCCGACGCTTCATGCCCTAGCGGTGGCGTCATCGCTTCCCCTAGCGGCCTCTGCGAGAGAACCTTTCGGCTCCAGTTCGCGCTTACAAGCGTTGCTTCGCTTACAATTCGGCTGAGGCGTGCACTGAGAAGGGAGGCTCTGTTTTGAATTCCTACATAGATCAACTTGCTGTACTCATTTTTATTTATTAATCCTTCCGGTGCGTAGAAGCGCTGCCAGCCACCTTGCCGAAACGCGCGGGCTTCAAGTTGCTGTCGTAGTTCGTCGGCAACATCGTTGCCGATCCAAGCCGGCGCGATGAAGACCTTGAAGGCCATGCGCTGCCTATCTTATTCCGCGCGCCACACGCATGATGGCGCTACGTGGACGCCAAGCGAAGAGGAAGTACAGCGGAAAAGTAATTTGCCACTCGCTTAAGTGCGTGTTCTGTAATTCTGTAATTGACATGCTCAAAATTACTATTATACGCCACAGTACACTTCTCTAATGAACATTTCTGAGGCAACACCGCAATCAATAGACGCGCCTTTGTCCAATTGAAGCCATCCAGTTGGGGCAGTATTTTCTCGAAGCCGTTGCCAGTGTTATTGAAGTTTTCAAGACACAAGACAAAGTGAAGTGCCTGTGTGGCTTCCGAGAATGGAAGTGTTGCTGCAAATGACTGATTTGTAATGGATTACGCAGCCCAAATAGCGTGGTTTTAACCCAGGTAGTGCATTTGTCGCGTAATATTCGCTCTGTGTGTGTGTGTGTGTGTGTGTGTGTGTGTGTGTGTGTGTGTGTGTGTGTGTGTGTGTGTGTGTGTGTGTGTGTGTGTGTGTGTGTGTGTGTGTGTGTGTGTGTGTGTGTGTGTGTGTGTGTGTGTGTGTGTGTGTGTGTGTGTGTGTGTGTGTGTGTGTGTGTGTGTGTGTGTGTGTGTGTGTGTGTGTGTGTGTGTGTGTGTGTGTGTGCGTGCGTGCGTGCGTGTGTGTGTGTGTGTGTGTGTGTGTGTGTTATGTTCTATATGTGTAAACTCTGGGAGTAAATTAGGCAACAAAGAGAAAATAATCGTGGCGGAGTGGTTAGCGTGCTCGTCTCGCATTCCGGAGACCCACGTTCGATTCCTCAGGTCGGAGATTTTTCCTTCTAGTTTTTGTTTAATAATTCTTCTGGGACTTTTCGCTCCTGGCCAACGCCGGACGACGTGGGACGGCGGCCGCCGACGACGACACTGACTTTTCTGCGACACGGGGCCCTTAACGCTACCGCGTTGAAACGAGCTAGAACAGCCGTGTTAAGGTCGGATAAGCGTTAAAGCTATCGCATGAAGTTATGCAGTGCGCAGCTGCGGCAGCTTAGCGCGCACACCTTCGGGGCTTTCGGGTGCCCGAGGTCAGAAAGCTGCAATGCGTTCCCAGCGCGTGCGAGGCCACAAGGCGAGCAAACGCGGAGAAACGCCTACGGAACGAGGGTGCTATAAAAAGCAGTTAAAGCGAGCTGCGCACCAGCTATCAGCCACCGTAAACGTGAAAGGAGCATTATCTCGCACCGATGACTATTCGCCGCGAGATCGACCTAGACGTGGCGCCACCGTCACTCCGGTAGTGTGGATCGGCAGCCGGCGGCGCTCGCAGAAACGCACGCTGCTTAGCTCTGCTTCCGAGTTTACGGCGGGTTTGTTGGCGATTAAAACGTGTGTTCTGCAATATTTCTGCAATATTGCAGAAAAAAATCCAGGGATTTCGCCAATGCAGCAGAAGAGCGGATTTTAGGAAAACAAAGCATGCAACCACCAGTCTTCTAGGTTTACTTTGCACGTTTCTTGCGCTCTACCGCGCTCACGCGCCTAATGCTTAGGCCTGCCTAATGACAGCTTTGTTTTTTTATCGACTTTTAAACAGTTTTCGCGTGTCTCATGCGAGTGAGACCGGCGAATGTAGTGTCAAGCCCACGCAGATACAAGGTTCGTGCTCCGACCAGCAGTAATTTAGATTGAATCGAGAAAGCCTGGTTCATTAAATCGTACTTCACTCGAGGATTAAGCAGATTAAATGTAGCATTGGCAGCGCACTGCATGGCGAGTTGCTTTAGACTGAGTGCACATCAACTCTGGCCCAGACAACCACGCACAAGTATTCCCCAAAAATGAGATCACGCCGACACTAAACAGGAAACCTCGCTGCACGGGAAAGCTGATTGCTCACGTGTACAGCGCTGAGTGGATTGAATTTGCCGAGATGCTTTTTGCGGCCACTGTCATAGAATGTGATAGTGTATTAATGCATGCGCCACTAACTGTAAATGATTTCCTGAAACCAAGGAAAGTATAAGGGATTTCTGATGCGTGTGATGTTAATATGTAACGGTAAATTAGTAGTGTAATTATTTTGTTTTGCAATGCGAACAAATTTCACCCTGTAAGAGAACTTTTACACACTTGACAGAATTTACAATAATCAGCGATTAATTTTCAGTAACGTTAAAGTGCAAGCTACGAATTACTCGCCGCGAAGACATCGTTGTAAACTGCGCCTGGGCACTGTCATGTTCTGGGAAGCAATTTTACAGGCTGAAAATTTCTTCATCACTAATTATTAAGCAATGAATAAATCTTATGCGAAGTAAATATTAGGGTTGCTTAGAAATATATAGAGTGTTATATCCGGCATCTGTTTTGGAAGCAACTCTAATATTTTACTTCGCACAAGATTTAGAAAAAATTGAGCTCACCTTATCATGTGACTATAAAAATGTATTTATTCCCGAACTAAACACTGATATCTAAGCCTGCATGAAGCTGTTTTACTCCCCTTGTCAGAAATGAGTTTTGTCGGAAGACAGCACTTGGGCGAAAAGGGATTATGATTATAATAAGGCTACCAGTAAAGTACATTGATCTAGGTGTATTATGTAATCGTTAGGGTAACAATTAGGTGCAGGGAATATGTTTCCCAAACATTCGAGCACTTCTCTAAAGAAAAATGTGCTCATTAAAACTTTTACGGATGCATAGAAGCCTTCAACAACAACAAGAAAAAAATGCATATTGGCCCGGGTTTAACGCATGAAGCGGCATTGGCTAGGACGGATGATTGCAGAAGCTGGTTTTGGTGTCTTTTTTTTTCATTATTAACACATTTACCACGTGGGATTGTTTATTGTGCAGTCAAATCCCACAGCAGAGGAACGCCTTTCGAAACGGTTGTAATTGAATCCCCCGTTCTCGAAATCAGCTGTCGAGCGCCCTTATACCACTGAGACACCGCGACAGAGGTTTAAAAGCAAAAAAAAAAGAAAGAAAAAAAAAAGAACCAAATTACTCACACAACTCTATCGTGCATACAGACGGCATAGCAGGCATAGAGTGGTTTGTTCAAACTGCATTCTGCTATATGAAGAAGTCTGCGGTGGCATATGTTTTAGTAGCTGCGGTATTTCCAAACAGAAACGGGAATATGCGATTTCTGAGCGTTTGCATTAAAGGGGCCCACAAACACCTCCCGAGCACTCCTCACAAACTATCTCAGTCGCTAGATTATGCTGCGATACACATTTGAACGCAATAATACACGTCTACGCGCAGTGCAGGTCCCACCATCGCATTCGAAAGTTGGCGCGTTCTTTCCTTCGACTTTTGCCAGTCCTGCTCCTCTGTGCAACGCTGCTACGTGCATGCGTTTTCGAATGACTATTGGTCTGCTTCTTTGCGACGTCGCACAGCCATTAAACTATCGCTTATGCCAGAAAAAATTGAAATACGCTTAACTTTTAATTATCAGGAAAGAAAATTAGGATGTTTTGTAGACAGAAACATCTTTTCAAAGCTTTTTCTTCCTACACTTCCGGTCTCGCGCGCGCACGCGCGCAGCTTTGCCCTTTGCGCAGGCACCACGGCAATCGCGGCGCGGTCGCAAGCGGCGGTCTCGTTTCATTTCCTTGCAGTGTACTTGCGGGGCACTTTCCGCCTGTGAATGTTCTCGTTTCTTGTGTCGCCCATGCGAAATGAACTTCGAAGTCGGCTTACAGGTTTACAGCATTAAGTCTGTGCTTTAAATGTCGGGCCCCAATCCACTGCGCCTTACGTAGTGCAGCAAAATTTCGGAGGCAACCGCTGCTCCGTTTCCGTGTCCACCAAAACAAAATACGCACCTCGGATCAAGTCAAGGCGACAACATACGCTGGAAGTAATGTGTTTACTAGCTTGAACATAGCGCACAGATAAGCGATGGTTTCACAGGTGCAATGAGTTATATGCATCATTACTGTGGCGGCTATTAAAATCCTACCGTCTTAACCGCTGACTTGATTGCGTGAAACTACTCACGGAGGTTGCATTTTGTCTCGTAGTAAGTTTGTAGGTTATAAACATTTGCCTTATAGTAAATTACCTAAGACAACTGCGCCTACCTGGCTCGGCCGTGCGCGAACCCGCGGAATCGTGCGCCGGCGTTGGCGGCTTTCGGCCCCGATCCCGGTACAGACTGCGGGTTTGCATTGTACGCAGCAGCAACGAATTAAGCACCCTTACCTAACTTCCTACGAGCAAATAAAGTTTACCGTAATATCAAAGCTCCGTGCGCAGTTTCACTACAAACGACTGAGCGGTAGAGCCGGAGAGGTACAAGCCGCCGCGGTAAACATGTAGTATTAGGATACGCATGCTGTATCTGGCCCTTGTAAGGTTTCACATGACGTGCAGTGATGAGGACGCACCGAAGAAACAAAGAAAACGACTTTATTTCGAGATTATTCCTAGAGGAATTGCTCTCCTCGGCGAAAAACTGTGCTTTCTTAGTTTCATAACTGACCGCCTTGTTGTTTCTTATGCTTGAGCCGGCGTACATTCGAATGTATGTGACACTTTAATATTTTTTTTTTGTCACCATGTCTTTCTTTTATGTTCTGCGCGTTAAAGATACTTGTACAAGAGTCAGTGGCAAGTGAATGTAAACACATGTACATTTCTCACACTTTGTTTCCGACACAGCACCTGTCCATATTGCACATTTCTTTTACTTGCTGATCTTTTTGTTTTTTTCGCTAGCAGATCACTGTAAAAATATGACTGTCTGTCGTCCATGTCAAACAGGGGTAAAAACCTCATCAAGCTACTGTATTAGTAGCCTTTTGTTCCTACCTTAGCATTTGTTTTTCTGTCGACAGTAGAAAAAAAATCTGAATGAAGTTCATTGAGTCGCTCAGCAGTTTAAATTGCCGCTAAGAACACTGTATTATTTCGCGCACATAATAATAATAATAGGCATAATTACACTGTTGTTGTGTCAGCTGTGTAGCTTACCGGATGGGGAACAGCAAGCCCATGAAAAGAGAGATGTTACATGGTCACTTGTGAAGCCGGCTCACTTGAAATTTCCATTGACTTCTAGTTTGGCCTCGAGAAGCTGAAAAACTCTGACTGCCATAATTATTCACAATCTAGCCTTACACACCTTGAACCCATAGTTGCTCTGCCTTTTTTACTTTTGTTTCAAGCGGCAGCTTTGATATAATACTTGAAAGGCCTGCGAGCGGTCGCACACCATGTGTAGTTGCCGCGATAAGCAAACAGCAACATGTTTTGTGTGCACTTTTGCTTAGCCGCAGCCACAAGGAAAACGCAGAGATATGGGTACAAGATTGCACGCACTCAGACAACAAAAGTCATATGAAACTGCGCTCCAGCTATTGTCAGCCGCAGCAAACATATTGAAACAATTTTCTTGGCTACAGTGGCCAATGCTTTGCGGCACTGATGCCAGTCTCAAAAGAACTGTGAGTTGAGCTAGTTGGTGCATCATTTTTTTTAAATACACAGCGCAACAAACATAGGACAAGCGAGTAGACGGGAACAGCGCTGACTAATCAACTGCATGATTTATTGAAAGAACACGAATATATACAAAAATGCTCTGACAACCAAGTGCGCATGTTCGCAGATAAAACTTGAAATGTTGTTTTATCTGCGAACATGCGCACTTGGTTGTCAGAGCATTTTTGTATATATTAGTGTTCTTTCAATAAATCATGCAGTTGATAGTCAGCGCTGTTCCCGTCTACTTGCTTGTCCTATGTTTGTTGCGCTGAGTATTTTTAAAAAATGATGCCAGTCTGTTTAGCATTTAGGTTAAGCACACTGACAGTTGTACTGTGTAATTCACTAGTCATTGTGAAGAGCAAATGTGTGTCTGTGAGCAGCAATCAGTTCTTTTGACGGTCTTTCATAAGCATCCGTCATAAAGTGACGCTCTGAAGCTGTGCTTGCAGCTGTCTCTCTGTGCGAAGAGCCCTCAGACCGTTTCTCCACATCTTGGAGGAGCCTGTGGACGTACGCTGCATGAAATAGTCATCAAGATTACAACAGTGCGCTTAGTTTTTCGTGTAATATTATAAGTAGAACAAACTTTGAACTTACAAAACGTAGGCTGCGCTTTCACTGGAGCGACACTGAAATGTCCTTTCCTTGCTTTTGCCATCTTTACTTTCCAGCGGTCATCTCTTTTTTTTTGTCTTTGCCTGGAGCCTTGAGGAATTTTCATTAAAGTGAATTACAGCCAGATGTGACCTATAAAGAAGGTAAATATGAATTAATTTTTCATACTTTGGAAAAAAAATGTGTTTCTTGTTGCCTACCAGCAAAATTATACAGAAGAGGCTACCATAAGGAACCATTATGCATTATATTCACAACACTGCAGCAGAAATTGCTTCTGATTTAGCTACTATGTCCAGCGCCTTTAGAATTAAGAATGTGATGCAATGATCTCCAAGCAGCAAAATGAACGTATGACATGGGCTATACAACATCATATTATGAATCACCTGTGTTCTCCCTGCTGTTGTATTCTAGCGATCATCATTAGTTCAAGTGGTCAAGTGAACCTTGAGCATTCATGCAGCTTCAATACAGTAGCCTCGGGGCATTCGAGATGGTTCTAGAGGGGTCGGAAACTTGCGCTGATAACTTCCAGTCCTTTAAAAACTGCCTTTGTCTTGGGACTGCACTAAGATGAGGAACACAAAAGAGAGACGAGGTGTTTTTTCAGCCTGCGCTTCATGCTTGTCCTCAACTTCGTTCTTTATGTCATCCCATCTGCCTATTCTAACATAAGAGCAGTGACTTCCAATGAGGACCCTTAGATGGCCTGTGCAGTCTGCAGCCTCCTGTCTCACTTTTTCTATGGAAGGCGATTATAGAATGGCTAGTGCTACCATGCCAGCAAATATGTTTTTACGATATTATATGAAGCATTCTTAGAATGTCAGAAGTGTGCACCGCAGTCTCCTCAAAATGTATGAAAACTACCTTTGACATGGCAGCAGTCTTGAGATTCGAAGAGAAAGACACGAGATAGGTTCAGCTAATTTTACAGCAGAGTATTTAATGTCAGGATGGAAGGATTGTGGAAAATTTCTCATTGGGTGCATACTTTGAGCAGGAGTTGGGATTCACTTGGCTTAGTGGGTGCCCATTTTTGGCAGATGTCAGAATTGACTCCTGTGAGTCGTAATTGTAAGGTCGCATATTACCTGGCCTGATAACATGACAGCTGCAGATCAAGCACTGTACTAAGGGGAGTGCTGGTCGTAGTGGCTATTGTAGCATTAACTAAACGCGATCTGCTTAGTTGGGCTACTTAGCAAGTTGAAGAATCGAAAGGAGGAAAAGGATATGGCGCGAATGAAGCACAGGCTTTCATAGATGAACTTCTGATTTTTTTTTTTTTTTACTGAGTTCTATTTCTTCTGGCCTCTGTTCCTTTTACAATGACAATATTATGAACATACATTAAATGCTTCATGCAAGGATTGATTGTTTGCATATGCAATGCAGAAAAGTTGGAATGCGTACTGGCACTGCAGTAAAAAATAATGTCGTATCCTTTTCTTTCATTCAACTTACCTTGCTTGCATCCCATCATCCGAGTATGCAATTGATTTGGGAGCAAATCTGATGACCAAATTATGAAATGATTCAAGGGAGGATGTTTGGGCTTTAGGGGAGAGTTGTCGAATGTCCTTCAGGAACAGGGAGTTCATGAGAATGCAGTTTAGCTTCCTGAAAGCACATGAATCTGTAAAAAATGTACATATATATATATATATATATATATATATATAGCATTTAAAGGAGCGAACAGTCTGCGAGTGCAAGGCAAACATTTTTTCTTTTATGTTTATACTGTTGACATTTACAGGAATTCCTCTTATGATGATTATTGGAATAAAGAGCAATAAATGCAAAGCGGAAGGAAAAACAACGCGCCGACAGTATATATATATATTTGACTGATGAGTTGGTAGTGTTGGTGTGTATTGTAGTCAATCATAGATGCTGAACCTGCTTACAGCAGCTGCATTGCAGTTGAAAACAGTTTTAGCAACATATTCGTTAAAAGGCACCTGGTCTTGTACTGCTATTTTACTGTGACAAGAAATCTAAGAGGTGTTGTTGACCAAACAATTGTCAGTATAAGAAAGTATAGAACATCCCATTGTTTTTGTGTTTCTTACTGGCGTTATAACAAAGCTGCCTCAGTATTAAATTAATCTCGCAGTCTCGGCACTCACATTTACATTGTTTCTTCACTTCATTATGGGTTTCTTTCTTTGCTATGTCTTGCTGTAATGTGCGGATGTAAAAGTTTTTTCCGTGAATTTCTATTTGCATTACCTATCTCTTAAATTTATTATTGGTTGACAAATGCCGCAAGTATGAGCCGTGCACCTTCCAAACAACATCAAGGTGAAAAACTTTGCACAAGAAAAACCTATACAAAACAGATTACCTCTGCTCATCCATTGCCTGTTTGCAAGAAGCTCATGCAGGCATTTGCTGTATGGTCTATCATGGCCATGACGCTTATCGCATATGTGGTTCAACAGGCTGCACTACATGCTGATGATCAGGTCATCATTACCCTGGCTCAGGGCAGCAACATAGACTTGTGATTGTCTGGATCCATGGTTCTATTGCTTCACAGCCCTCTGACCTGCTCACAGCTTTTAACTTAGTAAATGCAGTATAGAATAATGTTATTACCATGTATTCGCCCTAATTATTAAAGCAAGCAACTGCATGCATCTTTAGTAACGCGCCAAGCATCAAAGTAGTGCTGCATGCGCGATTTGCTGCTCTTGCAATATGTCCAGATAGCTGGGTGGCAGTTTGTAGATAGATTAAATTAAAACCTCATTACATAATAACATGTCAGCAAATGTACCTCTTCCCTAATGGGTTGCAACGATGAAACATTTTGTAATTCAATTGTTTGTATTATATAATGATTAATTTGATTCTTTTTATATATAGACATGCAAGCAGCACTTGCCAAGGGCACTCTTGGTGAGGCTGAAATAAATTTCTCCTAATAATATGCAGAAATTGGCGCCTTTTGTTAAAGACTGCACTGAGACTCGTTCATTTGAGGCCAGGCCCCATGCTCGCACTATTGGGCACTGCAGCTGATTTCACACAGTTAATAGGAATTGCAGCTTGCCAATTTTCGTATCGCAGCATTGCCTTACCTCTCCTATTCTTACCTGTTCCCATTGTAGAATATGGTCAGTCTGAATGATAACATCCTTGTACGCGCAGTACTTGGCGCTGTAGCCCGGGGAGTCGCAACGCCCATCTCCTGCGAGGTCCACTTCCATTCCATCCAGCTGGCTGATGATCTGTACCAGCTGTTCCTGGAAAATCTGGGACAAAAATAAATGTGCATTTGTGAGCCACTTGTAACATTGTGCCGAACTGTGTCACTCGATCGTTGCACTACTGCATGCGCGCGCTGTTTTTTTCTTTTTTTATTACGCAAGCTTGCCATAAGGCATATTATAAGAACCCGTGCAAATTATTTTCCGTTAGGAACCGGAGAAGGCTCCTGCTCTTATTGCTGTCGGTGAGCCATTTGGAGAAGTCCTCTTCCCTTGTTGCGGTTTATCTCCCCCCCCCCCCCCCCCCCCCGCTTTTTCCGCAGGCAAAATCTGGTTGTGTATAACTCCTGTCTATGCTCCTGTCAAAACCAACTCTTACACTTCCGATCGGCAGCTCATCGCTTAGGGATAAAGAGGCACAACTTTGAGCGACTAAGCCAGTTCACGCCCAGTTCACGCGAGTGATAACGTTTATTTTGCGATCCCCCCCCCCCCCCTTATTGCTGAAGGGTAAAGCCTCTTGGCACGTTTTTTTTTTCTGTTTCCATCTCTTCATTCCTGACAGTGTCCCTCCTTTCTTCTCTTTCTTCTGTTAAGTTTGGGGGTCGCGAGTGCCTGGGTAGCGTACCGCTGCCAGCAGTTATTACGTGCGGCGCGCAGCCCCTCGGTAGCGTTGGCCTGGCGGCTCCGTGGACGGCGGACGGCATCAAAGGTGCCAGCAAAGACGAGGCGTCTTTTAACGAAACAACCTTTACTGCAACATCATGAAGAAACGGGCAGTGAAGCTGACCCGGAGAGATTACAGACACTCTCACACAGCTGGTGTCTAGCGTCGTCTCAACGGCGCGTCAAAGTAGTGTCTATCTCAGCGGAGTCAGCCGCTGCTTTTTATAGTTTTTCCAGTTCACAGGGAAAGGGTAAACCCTCACAGGAAAGGGAGAGCCAAACATGTTGGTTCACGACGAATGACTCAATCGCAGGTGTTCCGACCTCATCTCCTCCACCTCCTGCAGACAGGAGAGGACGACGCACTTTCCCTCGAGCTCCAGGCTTGGCCAGCCTTTGCACACACACGCACGCACGCACACACATTTGGCGCGTGGCAGGAACACGCTGAGACTTGTCGGCGGGAGGAAGCGTTGCGCGGCCGATGAACGGCGTCGAAATGGCCGATCCGCTTGCGGTTCTGCCTGTTGCTGTGCGGTGGCCGCGTCAGCTGTCCCACTTCTCGGTGGAGAAACGTAACAGACTGCCCCGCCGGGGAAGGGAGATCCCGAAGGGCAGGGGACTGCATCCGCTGTCCGGAGGGATCGGGATGTTGCTGCTAGCCGGGTTCGTCCGACTCTGTTTCTCTTGAGCCAGTCAGCCTGAAGAATTCCTCGGCAAGTCCGGGTTTCCAAGGCACTCTGCAACTTGTCTTCAGGAGAGATTTCTGACAACCCACAACGTCACAACCACGCTAAAAACTCAACCGTTCAGCCAGCAAGCACGGCACTAACTTCACTAAGTTTTGCCAGACTATTTCCCTCTTATGCCCCCATCTACATTAAAGGGCAGCTTAGCAGCACTTGGAACACGTCCACAAATTTGAAAATCGCATTTTCAAAACAGCACTTCAAACAAAGATAATACAATACAAAGGTTCAAAATCCTATGCCAGGAAGAAAAACACCAACTAGTGAATAAAGGCTCCTGCTCACGTCATGGGCTCCGACTTCAGCCATCGGTGTTACCATTGAGATCACCCTTTTCACTAAAACTTCGGTTGTCCGTTTCACGGAGCAACCTTACCTTCCTGTTTCTGTGCGAAGAAACGCATGAGCATAAGTCACTAGCTTTGCTAAACAATCTATCCCTCTCCTTACGGGTTGCGCACCAGTCACGCATTTTCTCGGCACGGGCGCATTTGTGCCTTTCGGATAGTGGCTTTCTTTTTCGCGATAGCCTCAACTTGCTCCACTCTTTCTCGCGCCTGCCTTTCCGCTTTTTTCTGCGGCAGCACTGGAACACATGCTTTGTGCTTTCTTTTCGCAATCTTTGGAGTTTGCTCTCCTTACGATGGCAGCATTCTTCCTCGCGCCTGCCCTTTCGCGTTTTTCGTCGGCAGCGCTGGAATACTAGCCTTCTGCTTTCTTTTTGCAACCGTTTGAGCTTAGCTCTCCTTACGACGGCAGCAATCTTTCTCGTGCCTGCCCTTCCGCGTTTTTCGGTGGCAGCACTTGAATACTCTAGTCCTACTTTCTTTCGGCGCGAGCTCTAGCAAGCTAGCGGTAACCGGAGCTAGTAGGACACCGGTGTCGTCAAAGTGGTCAAAGTGCGGCGCCGCGTCTACATCGCGGCCTGCAGCGCAGGACTCACTTTCAGTCAAGTCCGAACGAAAACAACGGCTGACGTCAGTCGCGTCAGTCCCCCTTCTAGGCATTTGCTCTGGCGGCTCGCCACTCGGTGCGTCGCCTCGCTCAGAGCTAACCAGCGCACGATCAAGCTCTTTCGACAGCTGGGGCGCTTCGGATTGCGTGAGGGCCATATGTGCCACGTCCGCGTTCGCACCGGGGTTGCTTTCGCGAATACAACCTAGCGTGGTATTGGGGCACGAACGATTCTGACTTTGCTCTGGTCGTTCACTGTCGCCTTCGCAAGTCTCGCTCTCTACAGCGGACGCGCGCTCCTCGTCGGTCTGCCCTGGCTGATCACAACTCGCGGGCTGCGCAGTTTCCCTGATCGGCACTTCGTTTTTCTGCGTGCCCTGCTCTACGACACAGCTGATTTCGGAAACTGAAAGTTTCTCCTTTTCTAGCTCATTTCCATCTCCGCCACGCTCTACACAAGCTTCTGCTTTCGACTCGAGAGACGGTTCAGTTACTACCAGTTCCCCACACTCATATGATGGAACTGTATTTCCTGCAGCTACTTGGGTCGGCGTGCAGTTCACCTCGCTTAACGGCGTCACTTCGGACTTCTCGCCCATTAAGCCTGTGCTAACCGTCTCAGCTAGTGGCTCGACCAAGGTAACACGATGCTCTTCTGTTAGAGGCTCGGTCGGCTCGCCACTGCGGTCACATTGCTCGGCCGCTTCCCCAAGCTGTTTCTCACAGTCCGGTGCAAGTTCGATTTGCTCCGGAACTTCCGCACTGTCTAGCCATTCGCTTACAGCGGCTTTCAACTGATAGGCCAAATCAAAGTACGACTCGTCACAATGTTTCTCGCTCTCATACCTCTTCCGAAGATCCTGAGGCGTTATCTGATATCGTATCAGCAATGACTCTTTTAGTTCATCGTAATTTTTCAAGCGGTCGCCAACCAATCGCTTGATTTCTTCCGCCGCTTCAGCGGAGAGAAGAGCTACCAACTTCTGCGCCCAACTATCTCGCTCGAAGCGTTTACTTCTGCAGACATTCTCAAAGTCTGCCAAATAATCTGCCATATCCTCGGCGATGAGGAACGGTGGTAGGCCATCTCGCGGTATTGAACCGTTACACCGCATGGCATTGTTAATGGCATTGCAAAGCTTTTCCGCGCTCATTCCATGTGCTGACGCCTGCAGCTGTATCAGTTTCATTACGCGGGCAGACTGCTTTTCTCTCTCCTCGCGACGTTCCCTAAGTTCACGTTCCTCTTCCTCGTGACGTTCGTCAATGATCTCAAGGCATTCCGAAAGCTCGTCATCTTCTGCTTCCAACGCAAGAATAGCCTTTAACACTTCTGGTTTGTTGAGTTTGCCTGACAAATTCAGACCCAACTCCTTCGCAAGCTCCAGCAATTTCGGTTTGCGCAACGACTTCAAATCCAAATTCATGGCTGTTCCGAGTGCTGCCTTCTCTACTGCCCACTATTGCCTTGCTGCAATTAACCCAGCAACAACGACAACACAATTACCAGCTCTGTTCTCTACTTAACAAAAGCCTGGCAAAACTCAGTAGAAGAAAGTCCCGCACTCACCAAACCTCGCAGCCAAGAATCCAACGCAGTCGTTCCGCTGCAGGCAACCAGTCATCACACAGGGCTCGTTGCACTGCTCCCGCCTTTTCCGCTGAGCTGCTTTGATTCACGCGTCACGCCTCGGACATCTCCGCTCTTCCCACCAGATGTTGCACTTCGGTCAGGCCTGGCTCGTTTCACCGACCACGGTCACTGCTTGGTCGTCCTCCTCTCTCCGCTTTCCGCTGTTCACCAGTTGTTGGACGACGGTATCGCCTGGCTCGTCCCTCCAACCACGGTTACGGCTTGGTCGTCGTCGTCCCACCGCTGTTCACCAATTGTTAGATTCGGGTTTGCGCGCCCCTCGGTAGCGTTGGCCTGGCGGCTCCGTGGACGGCGGACGGCATCAAAGGTGCCAGCAAAGACGAGGCGTCTTTTAACGAAACAACCTTTACTGCAACATCATGAAGAAACGGGCAGTGAAGCTGACCCGGAGAGATTACAGACACTCTCACACAGCTGGTGTCTAGCGTCGTCTCAACGGCGCGTCAAAGTAGTGTCTATCTCAGCGGAGTCGGCCGCTGCTTTTTATAGTTTTTCCAGTTCACAGGGAAAGGGTGAACCCTCACAGGAAAGGGAGAGCCAAACATGTTGGTTCACGACGAATGACTCAATCGCAGGTGTTCCGACCTCATCTCCTCCACCTCCTGCAGACAGGAGAGGGCGACGCACTTTCCCTCGAGCTCCAGGCTTGGCCAGCCTTTGCACACACACGCACGCACGCACACACATTTGGCGCGTGGCAGGAACACGCTGAGACTTGTCGGCGAGAGGAAGCGTTGCGCGGCCGATGAAGGGCGTCGAAATGGCCGATCCGCTTGCGGTTCTGCCTGTTGCTGTGCGGTGGCCGCGTCAGCTGTCCCACTTCTCGGTGGAGAAACGTAACACTTCTTATCAACGCCCATCTCGGTTTCACGTGTTTCTTTCCTGGCTGCCTCGGTTGGTGAACTTGGACGCGGCTCCATTCGCGCGACATTTCAGAGTGCGCTCTGTACAAACACCACATGGCATAAAAAAAAAGAAAAAAAAAATGCTACAGGGCGGGAGTCATGCTGCGATAATAATCGGGCACCGAACAGCGTTTGTTTACTTCCTGTCGGCGCGCGCGTTCTCCGTTGCAGTCAGCTGACGCCGAACCACGGCTGACAAACTACACCACAGCGCACAACTACGCAGTCCCCTTCTCCTCATCCCCTTCCTTTTTTTCTTTACAATCGATCGTTATCTTTCACGAAGGGGCATCGCATAGTCAAACGCAAGAGGAGCCTAAACACGAAGGTTTCAAGGTTCGGGCAAGGTGCACGAGAGAGTTTCCCTCCGCAACGCCCGGAAGACCACTCTCTGCGATCTCGATTGTGAATTTCTAGTCTTTCGCTAACATCTCATGCCCTTGCTGCGGTACGGATATTATGGACCCCGAACTCGAAAAGCGACTTCGGCGAATGAGTACCGAGAAGAGACTCGACCCCCATAAGTACACGCCGTTGAAGAATCCGCTGCTGAACCCCGACGATGATAGTATACGGCTTATATGGGTGCATTGGTGCGTGGGGTCGACTAGCGTAACATTAAAATATAAAATCGCATCGTAAGCTCGCCACTGGTTTATTTTGAGCAGTGTAGTTCACAGTGATCATGACAAATCTTGCTATATGCATGCCACAACGCCGAACAAGATCGCCTGAGTTAAAAAAAAAATCCACACTACTGTGATAACGCGTTTAAAGATATAATATCACAATCTTTTCATTTTACACTTACCGGCAGGGTTGGAAGAAACAGCATTGGTACCGCTCCATCACGCAGACTCAGTCTTGTTGGGATCCCCCAATCGCGAACCACATATCCTGGTAAAACAAACGTAGATAACCGCTTTGTTCACCGATGCTGGCTATCCGATGAGCTGTAGCCACTGTTTCCGGAGGTTGGCGTTTTGAAGCACTTGATGCAGAATTTTTTTCCTCCCGTCACCAGCAATACCTTCGCAGCCAGGGACTGCACACTGTAACAACCTCCCGCTCATGTCCCGTCAACAAAAATTCAGCGCTTCGATAACTGCCTTCGCGAATTCAAGAGAGCGACCAGTCTGGCCCAGACCTGTCATGCACCCGTCGCGCACACGACGTAACACAAAATCAAAGGTGAGGTCAACGCCAGGGATGTATAGCGTGGCAACAAAACTTGCGAGTTCGTGCCGAAGGGCGATCGGGCGATGACGATGAAGCAGACGACTAGAAGCCCCCGGCGGCGCGTCGGCAAGCAAGCGCGACAAAACGGAAGTTGCGGCGAGCGGCGCTAAGCAAAAAAAGTAAAAGCGCAGATGCGTCAGTTGTGACGTGTCAGTGGGCGAGGCCTTCGAGGAGGGCCAGCCTTTGCGCGCGCTAAAAAGTTGAAAAGAGGAGGAAAGCCGCGACGGCGCAGATATTCAAAATTTGATTGCAAATAACTCTGCTTCCAAATGCCGCATTTAAAAAATTTTTGCGGGAAGTTTATCTTACATCGACATTCTTTCACATACTTGGCATAGGGAAACTGTATTGCTATGGCTGTTTTGGGCCCCTTTAATAGTCTTCTAACGGAATTCATTGGAAAACTTTAGGAAACGAGCCAGTTGCCAGATCAGTGAAAAATGGCAAACATAATACTAATACCTAAACCGGGAAAACCTCCGCAATTGGAAAATTTGAGATCGATTTCCCTACCCTCATGTGTAGAGAAGTTGCTGGAGCAGCTGGAGCACGTAATACAGACGAGATTAACGTGCTTCATGGAGAAAACAACCTGTGGCCGCACGAAATGGTCGGTTTCCGACCACACTTGTGCACGCAGGACGTAATGCTCCGACTAAAGCATGATATCATAGACTCGCGCTCGCGAGACGCCAAAGTGATCCTGGGCCTAGACCTCACCAAGGCCTTCGACAATGTCAGGCACGAGGCTATCCTCGAAGGGCTCGAAGTGCTCGGAGTAGGGGAGAGAACGTACAACTACATAAGACTTCTTATCGGGCAGAAAAGCCTGCATGACATTTCAAAATTTAGAATCTCCTACGATAGAGTTAGGAAGCAAAGGCACACCGCAGGGCTCAGTGCTATCACCTTTCCTATTCAACGTGGCAATGAGAGGCCTCCCGGGTAAACTCAACCAAATCAAGGGGCTAAATTTTAGCATGTATGCGGACGATATTAACCTCTCGATTAACCGTGGGAGCGATGCGAGTACGGAGGAAAGCCTGCAGGCAGCGACCGACATAATTGTTGATTGCGCGGCTAAAAGGGGACTTTAGTGCTCCCCGCATAAATCTGAGTTGTTCGTTTATAACCCAAAGTACCTCCGCTGCAAGAATAGCGGGGAGTTTCATATTCAGGTGGAGGGCAAACCGGTGCCAAAAGTAGATCAGATCAGGATTTTGGGAATGGTCATTCAATCCCACGGCCATAGCGGCGAGGTCCTGAAAAAAATTTGAAAGTTACGCGAAGCAAACCCTCGGGCTCTTGAGTAGGGTCGCCACTAAAGGAAAAGGCCTCAAGGAGAGAAATTTACTAAAACTATTCCAGGCATACCTAATAAGCAGAATCAGTTACGCCACGCCCTACCTGGACATCAAGGCCGGCGAAAAAGAGAAGTTAGACTCCCTGATTCGAAGATGCGTTAAGAAGGCGCTAGGACTGCCCATGGGTACCTCGAGCGAACGACTGCTCGAACTCGGGGTGCATAACAGGTGGGCAGAATTTGCGGAGGCAGTGCGAGTCTCCCAATTAGAGAGACTAAGCACGACCGAGACGGGCAGGGTAATCCTTGCAAAAGTAGGCCTCAACCCAGACAGAGGAGTTAAAAAAAAGTCACAATTAATAGTGAAATCCGGAATGCCTTGGTAGCCCCCCCCCCCTTCCCTAGTAATATGCATCCAGAATTTAATGTCGAAAGAAGGGCCAAACGAGCCGAAGCTCTAGAGCGACGGTTCAAAAAATTACCGACGATTACGTTACTTCCTAATGCGAAATTTGAGCGCAGCAAATAAGCTGTTTCACCTTTTTGGATAAATTGAGGCAAAGAAATCGAGCAACACATGTATGCGCTATCACAGAATTTTTTTCTCTGGCAGCTCGTTGCAGCAGCAGCAGCAGCAGCAGCAGCAGCAGCAGCAGCAGCAGCAGCAGCAGCAGCAGCAGCAGCAGCAGCAGCAGCAGCAGCAGCAGCAGCAGCAGCAGCAGCAGCAGCAGCAGCAGCAGCAGCAGCAGCAGCAGCAGCAGCAGCAGCAGCAGCAGCAGCAGCAGCAGCAGCAGCAGCAGCAGCAGCAGCAGCAGCAGCAGCAGCAGCAGCAGCAGCAGCAGCAGCAGCAGCAGCAGCAGCAGCAGCAGCAGCAGCAGCAGCAGCAGCAGCAGCAGCAGCAGCAGCAGCAGCAGCAGCAGCAGCAGCAGCAGCAGCAGCAGCAGCAGCAGCAGCAGCAGCAGCAGCAGCAGCAGCAGCAGCAGCAGCAGCAGCAGCAGCAGCAGCAGCAGCAGCAGCAGCAGCAGCAGCAGCAGCAGCAGCAGCAGCAGCAGCAGCAGCAGCAGCAGCAGCAGCAGCAGCAGCAGCAGCAGCAGCAGCAGCAGCAGCAGCAGCAGCAGCAGCAGCAGCAGCAGCAGCAGCAGCAGCAGCAGCAGCAGCAGCAGCAGCAGCAGCAGCAGCAGCAGCAGCAGCAGCAGCAGCAGCAGCAGCAGCAGCAGCAGCAGCAGCAGCAGCAGCAGCAGCAGCAGCAGCAGCAGCAGCAGCAGCAGCAGCAGCAGCAGCAGCAGCAGCAGCAGCAGCAGCAGCAGCAGCAGCAGCAGCAGCAGCAGCAGCAGCAGCAGCAGCAGCAGCAGCAGCAGCAGCAGCAGCAGCAGCAGCAGCAGCAGCAGCAGCAGCAGCAGCAGCAGCAGCAGCAGCAGCAGCAGCAGCAGCAGCAGCAGCAGCAGCAGCAGCAGCAGCAGCAGCAGCAGCAGCAGCAGCAGCAGCAGCAGCAGCAGCAGCAGCAGCAGCAGCAGCAGCAGCAGCAGCAGCAGCAGCAGCAGCAGCAGCAGCAGCAGCAGCAGCAGCAGCAGCAGCAGCAGCAGCAGCAGCAGCAGCAGCAGCAGCAGCAGCAGCAGCAGCAGCAGCAGCAGCAGCAGCAGCAGCAGCAGCAGCAGCAGCAGCAGCAGCAGCAGCAGCAGCAGCAGCAGCAGCAGCAGCAGCAGCAGCAGCAGCAGCAGCAGCAGCAGCAGCAGCAGCAGCAGCAGCAGCAGCAGCAGCAGCAGCAGCAGCAGCAGCAGCAGCAGCAGCAGCAGCAGCAGCAGCAGCAGCAGCAGCAGCAGCAGCAGCAGCAGCAGCAGCAGCAGCAGCAGCAGCAGCAGCAGCAGCAGCAGCAGCAGCAGCAGCAGCAGCAGCAGCAGCAGCAGCAGCAGCAGCAGCAGCAGCAGCAGCAGCAGCAGCAGCAGCAGCAGCAGCAGCAGCAGCAGCAGCAGCAGCAGCAGCAGCAGCAGCAGCAGCAGCAGCAGCAGCAGCAGCAGCAGCAGCAGCAGCAGCAGCAGCAGCAGCAGCAGCAGCAGCAGCAGCAGCAGCAGCAGCAGCAGCAGCAGCAGCAGCAGCAGCAGCAGCAGCAGCAGCAGCAGCAGCAGCAGCAGCAGCAGCAGCAGCAGCAGCAGCAGCAGCAGCAGCAGCAGCAGCAGCAGCAGCAGCAGCAGCAGCAGCAGCAGCAGCAGCAGCAGCAGCAGCAGCAGCAGCAGCAGCAGCAGCAGCAGCAGCAGCAGCAGCAGCAGCAGCAGCAGCAGCAGCAGCAGCAGCAGCAGCAGCAGCAGCAGCAGCAGCAGCAGCAGCAGCAGCAGCAGCAGCAGCAGCAGCAGCAGCAGCAGCAGCAGCAGACGGAGGACTTTTACCGGTCGTCTCGCTCATGGCTCAGAAAGAACTGGCAGATAATTTCGCAGTGGCGAACGGCAGCGGCAATTTCGGCTCGGGCGGTGCACATATACAGATCCGCCGCCACCGATCTGGCTCTTGATTGCCACCGCACAGGGGTTGCATTGGAGGAGGAGCGATGAAAGGAATTAAGTTCGAGCCGGCGCTTTGACAACCGGAGACTCGCAGGAAGAGGGGGGAGGGGGGCGGCGTGTACACCCAGCGGCAAACGATGGGGGCAGAAGCGCGCACAGCAAGCGGACAACGCGATAAAGGGAGGAGGGAAGAGATAGCAGCGACTGACTGATGCTGCTGATGCCGATAGTGAGTCAACCCCAGCTGCGGCGTTGGTGTCACGGACAACGCCGCCGATGCCGACGCAAACAATATGATACCATCGCTTCCGCAGCGCCAAGAACCAGGTCTATCCGTGGGAAGGTGGTCACGTATTCGTCGACGTGTCGGGGCCTACGTGAAATAACCGGCGCGTCGGCAACTGAAGAGCACCCTATCCGCCACACAGGAACAGGGGGGGGGGGGGACCCTCCCCTCCTTTTTCTGCATGGCGGCGACGGTGTTCTATGCAGTCACGTTATCTTGACTCTAGCGGCGTCAGCGGCATCCAGCGATATCAGTCGGTCGCTGCTAGCGCTGGGGGGATGAAAGGGGGGCGGAGCTGGTTACGAGGCCGACGACAACGCCGACGCGAAACCCAGGAACGGACGCCAAAGAGCTGCGCTCTAAAACATGGGAGCAAAGGAAGTAGTCTATGTCGATGCGGCAAGTGGCAAAACAGGTGCGGCAGTAGCTTCGGTAGCCGATGGCCGAGGGGTACTGGTATCCGCGGCAGCCATCAGAGACCGCAACACAGAGACTGCGGAGGAAGTTGCGATAGCGCTAGCTTGCGTAGGAACAGAAGCCAAGTTCATAATTAGCGACAGCAAAACTGCCATTCAAAATTTTGGGAAGGGTAGGATATCACCGGAGGCAGCCAAAATGCTTACCCAAAGAACGATAAATAGGATAATTCAGGTAATTTGGACACCCGCTCACGCTGCCGTCCCTGCCGAGGCGGCTCACGAGCTGGCCCGAGCTCTACTTCCGGGTAGCCGTCGAGCCCCCCGAACACTGGGCATACAACGAGCGTCTGCAAAATTACGGGGAAATCATCGACCATTATAAATTGGGACGTAGACTGGTACCCCCGCCAGATGTTAGACTAAATAATAGAGAAGCTGTCGCGTGGAGGCAGCTACAAACTAATAAGTTCATGAACCCGGTCTGGCCGTTTCATGCGCTACCAGACCTTAGGGACAATGATCTCTGCAAACACTGTGGGGCGAGAGGGACCCTCGACCACATAATTTGGGAGTGGCCACAATCTCCAGGGATAGGACAAATTATTACAAGTAGAGAAGCCTGGGATACCCTGCTGCGAAGTGCGGACACTGCGATCCAGCACCGCACCGTCCATCTGGCGGGAGGCCGCAACAAGCCAAGGGCTACCTGCCAGCCTCTAATCCGCGGGCGCATGACTCCCCGTTTCCGATGGAATTAAAAGTTCTACAACCAACCTTTTCTTCCAACACCGTTGGCGTTTGGACAGTACACCATCGCTCCTGTCGCGTGGCGTTCCTTGGCGCTCCTTCAAGTGTGGGATTGCAGATAGCAGGAACGCTAGACAAGATGAGACTTCTGGTTGGTCGCTTAGATTTTGGTGGCTGGTGATGTCCCTTCTCTGTCGACCGATCAGGTGCTGCGCTCTCCCGGAGAGCTTTTTTTGACGGCAGTATGAGCCAATAAAGGCTTTCTCCGAACGTTCCCGGAAACAGGTTCGAGCGCGAAAATGTTTGAGTAACGCGTAGAGGTTCGGGTAGGGCAATCAAAGCCCGAAAACAAGCTGCTCGACCTGAGACAAAAACGCGACAAAGCTGAGTGACGAGCGCAGCGGACGGACCGACAAACTGACTGGACAGTATACAATCGGCTGGACGCAGAAGCGAGGCGGCATTCCAATAAACTTTACCGCCGGCAGTGGGCATCGCTCTGCAGGAAGATGGATGAGGACTAGCTCGCGGTGGCTCTTTACCATCCTGCGACGCATCACAACCCACAAGCGAACCCGCAGCCGCTGGCCGCTCTCGCCATCTCGAGTGGCCTTAGCTACGAGGAGGTAACTGAGCGGTTTGCGGACCGCTTTGCTCCGCAAAGCTCCGCGAACGCAGGCAGCCAAACTTCCCCAGTGAGCCCCGGAGACAGCGCCAGCGCTCCTACCCCTGGTGACCCTTGGGATGCCCCCTTCACAGTGACGGAGCTCAGCAACGCTCTACAGCGCTGCCACCGTCGCTCGGCGCCAGGGCCGGATGGGGACATGACTTACCAGATGCTGCGCAACCCGGACGCAGATCAACGGCTGGTTCTCCTGCAGCAGATCAACCTTGTGTTGGAACGCGGGACCCTCCCGGATGACTGGCGCACGGCAGTCGTCTGCCCCATCCTCAAGCCAGGACGCCCACCAACCCAGCTCGCGGGATAGCGTCCAGTGGCGCTAACATCTGCGGCTGATAAGCTCATGGAACACATAGTTTTACGTCACCTTAACGAGCAGGCTGCGGCGGCGGATTTGTTTGATGAGCGGGAGACGGGCTTTCGCGGAATGCGCGGCGCACTGCGGAATCCATCTCCGATGTTGTCAGCGCGCTCGAGCACGCGAAGGCAGTGAGACAGGTTGCGTTGCTTCTACTGCTGGACGCGTCGAGCGCGTTTGATAACGTCGGCGGCGCTCCCATTCTCACGACGCTTGAGAAGGCTGGCGTGGGCGGACGCTTGCTACAATACGTTCGGAGCTTTTTCCAGGCACGCTCCATGCGCGTTCGCATGGGGGGTGCTCTCTCGGCGCTTCGCCCAGTCGGGCTAGGCGTGCTGCAGGGCTCTGTCCTGTCACCTTTGCTGTTCAATGTAGCGATGTCGGTGGTGCCGGGCTGCCTGACTGCAGGCGGCCGGCATCATGTGTACATCTCCATGTATGCAGATGACATTGCTCTGTGGTGCCTGGGACCGCCGGCCGAGACAGAACGGGTGCGCGCGTGCCTGCAGGCAGCTCCGACGGCGGTGAGCGACTGTTTCCACGACCTAGGTCTCTCGCTCCGCGCGGACAAGTCCGTCGCAATGGCCTGTTCCGAGCTCGCGCAAGCGATCACCGCCGCTAAAACTAGACGGGACCCTCCTGCCGTGGCGACGTTCGGTGCGGTACCTGGAGTTGGACATAAACCAGCGCCTTTTCTTCCGACCCGCGGAAATCAAGGCCTGCCTGCAGATGAAGAGAACCACCGCCGCCCTACACAGGCTCACTGCTCGAGGCCAGAGCATCTCCCAGCGGGCTGCGTTACAACTCCGCGACTATGGGGGCAATACTCTACGCGCTACCGCTCGTCACACTGGGCAAACCATGCTGGAGGAAGCTACAGGTCGAGCATCGCAAGGCGCTCCGCATTTGCCTCGGCCTTCCTCAGAACTCTCAATGCGCAGCTACTTTGGCTGAGGCAGGTGCGTGGCCTTTACAACTTCGATTCAGGCTACGCGCGGGAGCTCCGACAAATCGATCGCCTACAGAGCGCAGAGGACGGCGGCCCGCTACTACATCGGTTGCGACATCATCGCCACTCGCGCATGGGAGCGGCGCTGCTCGAGTACGAGCAGCTCACCAATGCAACGCCCCCCTACGACCTCTTGTCGCCCTGGCCCGCTGCTACGGAAGTTCAGCGAGAGATTGTCGGAATCGCAGGGAAACTCACCACACCGCTCTGTGCAGTGCAGCAGCTGACCAGAGCAGTCATCTACGAGTAACTCCAACACCACCTCCTCGTTTACACCGACGGCTCCGTGGCCGTAGCCGTCGCTAGCAGCGGCGGCTACCATCCCCGCCCTGCACCTGCACAGACAGCTGCATCTGTCATTCCTGGGTTCTTCCACAACGGCGTAGCTGCTGGGTCTATGCCTAGGCTTGGATCTACTGCTTGAACTCCGCCGCCACCCAGGTGTACCGTGCTATGTGACTCCCGCGCTGCCCTCAGCCGCCTTCGAACCACCGGCCGGGGAACTCCGCTGCTGTGTCAGATTCGCGTGCGTCTCAAGCGCTTGGCGGAGCGCGGCTGCGCTATACGGGCACAGTGGATCCCCGAGCACTGGGGCATAGAGGGCAACGAACGCGCCGACGAGCTCGCGACCGCAGCACATGAACTCCCTCCTAGCGATGAGCAACTCGCTTTGGAGGACGTGCGTGCGGTAATCGACGACCACCTCCGGACGCAGCATCCCGACCCACGCATCGCAAGAGGTGAGCGCGTTCACAGTGTCAGCGGCCGCTCGCTGACTCGGCTGCACCGCGCAATGATCCTCCGTGCCCGCATTAGATGTGTGTGGCCTGGGGAAAGACGGATGCGCCACGGACTTGCCACCAATGACGTGTGTGACGGCTGTGGCGCGGTAGAAACTCTCGAGCATCTTCTACTGCACTGCGGCGCGCTAGCCGAACCGCGACTGGCGGCTTTGCTGGCGGAGTTGCTGGCGGCTTAGAGAGCGCAGGGGGTAATCCCGGACGCATATTTGGGTTTGCTCGGGACGGTGGCTCTGCAAGAGAGAAAACGACAGAAGAGACGAAGAAAGTCGGCTGTTCCGACTACCATCTACACCCCCAAAGGCGACGCAAGAAGCTTGAGAGAGCAGAGCCCAGCGGCCCAGCGGGGCCCAGCGATCCAGCGATTCAAGGCGTATGCTTTTTCAATGGGCGTTCATGTCGGCCACCGCGAGGCGGCGCAAGCTTGAGAGAGCCGAGCCAGGCCGAGCGGCCCAGCTATTCAAAGAGTATGGTTTTTCAATGGGCGTCATGTTGGCCGCGGTAGCACGCTGCTCCAGCTGGCTGACTTCCGAAATTTCGATTTCCGTGTTTTTAACTGGTGGCGTGTGTTGTTTCGTGCGCTTTTGCGCACCTAATTAAGCTTAAATTCGTTATTCCAACCGAACTTGTGTTGCCATCGACGGATGAGTGTCCAGCTGGCGGACTTGACCAGCTATTTACGTGCTTTTAACCTGTGGCGTGTGTCGTTTAGTGCGCTTCTGCGCACCTATTTAAGCGCTTTTTTTTTTTTTTATACCGGAAAGCTTTTCCAGCACCTGTGCTTGTTGCCATCGGCTGATGAATGCACCCCCCGAGGCGGCGCGATGCTTTGAGAGACCCCGCGGTCCAGCGATTCGAGGCGTATGCTTTTTCAATTTATTATTATTATTTTTGTGTGTGTGTGTGTGTGGTGAGCATTATTTCTCTGAGAGATTACCGAGGTAATTGTTTTAAGTGTGTACTTAGGTACGTATACATTCCCTTTTAGCGTGCATTGTATGCATGTATTTTGAAGCTTCAAAACAGCACTGACAGTGCTTACGAAACGCAATTCTGTCTGCATACATGTACTTTCAATTATTTGAATGTAAGCGTGCCTTTATAATTATTAAAAATGCAGCAGAGCGCGGCTATGCCGCGTACCTGTATTGTTTAAAACGAGTCATGCACGAACTGTTCCTTCCTTTCGATGTCATCCCAATTAAGACCACACGGGTCCCGAAATGTTTTTTTTTTTTGTTATTGTTTAGTCTGCGTTCCATCTTCACGTGTCAGTATGTTATGTACATCTGTTCCCAATCAGAGGAGCTTCCGTCTAACTGTCGGCTTCAGCCTCAACGTCGGTGCCTTAATTCCACCTGTTCTGCTTTTAGAAAGAACACCTGGTTTCAATTTCCTTACCAACTTTACTGCCCAGTCCCTGCACAGTCTTCTTCTAGCCATTCTTGCAGGACGAAGAAACACCCGAATGACATGAAATTTTCATGTGGTCAAGTGGAACGAAGTTTGGACTCTATTCAAGAGGCGTTTATTTTTGAGGAGTCAGCACAACTATTATCCTTCAGTGCCAGCCATGTGTAGAGTGTTCTGACTGAAACTTCTTGTTTCCTGAACATAAGTGGAAGCGCTCATTTTTACAGCTTATTTCCAGCCTTCTTTGCATCAAGTTAAGTGGGCAACAATTCAAGATGTTACCTCTTTATCTGCTACACAGGATGGCAAAGCGAATATTTAGTCATTTATATATTTTGGTATATACAACATTATTTAATTAAATAGCAGGTATTATTTTAAGGGGTGAAACAGAAATTTAATACAGGCAGTATGTTGCAGCATATGAATCCGTTTTGAAAAACAGAAAGTACACATTTATATACTGCATTTGCACAAACCAAGAACAAATGCAGGGGATGACAATTATGGGCCTATACAGGTGAAAGAAGTGAAAGTTTGTGGACCGCACTTATGCAGACATTATAAACCTGCTCAAAATACAAAATGTGGTGCAAACACAGTGGCCTCAACATGTCCACAGACGAAAAAAAACAAACTAAAAGTGGATTAAACAATTTACAGTTCGGTCTCATAACAGGCTGGCAGTTATTTAATGGGCTTTTCAAGTAAATTGTTCAAATCGCAATAAAGATATTTTTCCACATAAGTAAATAGCAGAAATCTTTTTTTGCATAATAAATGATAAATAAGGAGGGTAAAACATGACCCATGTAATACAATAAAACAATAAGTGCAGAAAGCATACAAAACATGCATATGCAAAGGTTTATAATTTGTAGTAACCTAACTAAACTGCATGACATGCACCTTTATCTTGGAACTTCAATCACCTAACTGTGTCCTGCATCAGATGTGCCTGCCTTGGGCCGACGAACTTCCAAACCACATTCACCTACCTGAATTTCTGCTGCCTTTTGGCATTTTTCTTTCCTTAGAGTTCACTATTGCTTATTCCCTTAATAAAACATGCCTTGCCACTCGTCTTATTTTCAGGTTCAGCAACGGCATCAGTAACTCTCGTTTGTACCCAGACCCACCCTTACTGCCTCGTCTTCCTTGGCTGTACACCATGTCCTTCACTTCTACTATGCTGACCCCAATTTAATTCCCATCTGTATTGGTATCCTCACAGTTTGTCCCATATGCAAGCACTCGTGATGCAACTATAATGTAGTTTCCTCCGAAGTGATGTACCGGTAAACTGATATTCATTACCTGGTAATACCGGCCTAATGCTTTTCACTTTATTTTTCCCCCTGACTTCATATTTTCCTCTTTTGATCCAGATCTATTGCCATTACCTGCAACAATGCTGCGCTACATGTTATAAACGGTTCTTCCTTTTCGTTTCCTCAAATTCGATTCAGATTCATTGTTCTGCTTTACCTCTTTGGGTGCTCAGCCAGCTTCTTTAGTTTGTTTATTCATTTTAGTTATACACTTCAGGAGTGATGGACACAAGCTGTGCAGTATCACTAAACTAAGAATAAAAAATGGTTGTAGAGTATTTATCTACGGAGAGAAAATAAACAAGCACAGATGTTTAAACAACTCAAACTCAGAGCAGTGGAATATAGTCAGCAGAGTAATGTGTTTTTAGTTATCGCATTTGTTTTCTAAATATATTTGGTCTCGTATGAATGTGCAAGCTGAAAGTGTTTTTTCAGTCATGTCTAAATGAAGAGCGAGTGTAAACAAGACAATATTTTACGTTGTAGTATGCTCACTTCATAAATATGGTTGTGATATACAGACCAACACGGCTGGTGAAGCAGACAACAGAAATAGATGGATTATGGTAACACTTTTGAAAATACACTCATGACAGGTATTATTAATCATGACAGTAATGACAGAGGTTCTACGTATGAATCAACTATTGCCATGATCACATATTTATTTCACAATGATCAATACAAAAAGTTCCCATGCTTATTTTGGTGTCAGTGGCTGTTGGCACTCTTAGTGTAATACGTGTATATAGATATATATGTAGCAGACATTCGTGCCACTTGCCAGCGACTTGACTACCTACAGTCGCGCCGCCTCAACAACACCTGTGATCCGAGCCAAGCTCCCGAAGCCGATCTGCGCACCATGATCCGCTCTATTATATGGGAAGAGCTCCACAATGATATTTCGTCGGTGCCTGCTTTCTCACGTCCACCTGTTCAATCTCCTGAGTTGCATGGCATTATCAAGGAGGACCTTGCTTCATTCACTCGTCCCATGGCTACAGAACCACCAGCCCCTTCCTAAGTCCCTACGTATGCTGAAGTTACTGCGGCACCTCCTCGTCTTCCTGCCCATCACTGGCCTGTGTCACCCAGCCTCGCCGCCCTGTCCTCGCGACAACCGGTGTGTGGTAATTGGCGGCCTCTCCCACCTCGTCCAGTTTGTTTCTACTGCGGCATCCGCGGCCATGTTACACGCGTCTGTCGCCGATGACTGCGAGATGAGCGTGCGAGCTACAGGTACGTTTGACGTGACGACGCGTACCAGCTTACGCCTCACCAATATTACACCAACAATGACCTCCGTCGACTTCCCCTGACCTGTCTATGACAGCACGGCCATCGCTTCGCCGCTCCCCATCACCCTTTCAGCGGACTTTGTCTCCCCTTCACCCCCATCTTCAGCTTCTGCCTGCCGCACGGAAAACTAGCCTGTGCAGTTTCCGGAGGTAAAACTGCACTGTCTGCCGTCGCTCCAATTCCTCCACTGCTCCAATCGAACATGTCGACTCTATTCGTTGAAGGAAATGTACTGGAAGCTTTAATTGATACTGGTGCCGCTTTTTCCGTTATGCAGCTTGACTTGTGTTTAAAACTCCGAAAAGTGTGCACTCCTTACAACAGTCCTGCTTTACGTGCTGCAAATGGAGAGAATATTAACCCTTGTGAAGCGTGCACAGCCCGAGTCATCATTGACGGTATCTTGCACTTCATTGAGTTTGCTGTCGTATCCTCCTGTGTCCATCAACTCATCTTCGGCTGGGATTTCCTCCAAAACGCCTCAGCAGACATTAGGTGTTTCGCTCCCACTCTTGAGGTCACTGCAGGCAGCGTTGTTGCCGATAGAGAACGACCTTCCTCCCGCTTAGTTATGGTTGCCGATAACGTCCTCTATCCGGACAACGAAGATATTCTTTCTGTGACTTCTGACGCCGTCACCGATGGTGACGTCCTGAGTACACCCAGCCCTCATCTCCTGTCAAGAGGTGTTATCATCATCGTGTCCCTTCTTCGATTTTGTAGCGGTTCTCTTCTTGCTGCCTTCAACACCACATCGGAGCCCATTCTTCTGTGCCGCGGCTCTACTGTTGCATCAGTTGCTTCCGCCCAGCCTGTCGCTCTTCTTCCCATTTCCACCTCTGATCGCTCTGATTCATCCCCTGCCTCGCTCAGTGCAGCACTTCGCCACACAATCAGCACCGACCTGACAGCAGACCAGACAGACGCATTGCTCGCTATATTGAACAAGCACGCAGACCCGTTCGATGTCAATTTCGGCGCATTGGGTCAACCCGCTGCAGCAACGCATCGCATCCACACTGACGGATCAGGCATAGTTAGGCGCCAGCCATATCGTATGCCTTCAACTGAGCGCAAGGTTATTCAGGAAAATGTTCGTGACATGCTTGCACGCAACATCATATGCCCATTGTCCAGTTCTTGGTCACCGCCTGTTGTTGTTGTGCTAGTGCAAAAAAAAAAAAGCCGGTTCAGTTTTGTGTAGATTTCCGTGCTCTGAATAGAATCACTCACAAGGATGTGTATCCCCTCCCACGAATTGACAACGCCCTCGACTTTTTACAAGGTGCCCAATTTTTTTTCAGCCTTGACTTAAGATCAGGCTAATGGCAGATCTCCATGCATGAAGATGATAAAAGGAAGACCGCTTTTGCAACACCCAACGGTTTATACGAATTCAATGTAATGCCATTTGGACTCTGCAACACTCCTGCTACGTTCGGGCGCATGATTGACACAGTTCTCCGCGGCCTCAAATGGAAAACATGTCTCTGTTACTTAGGCGACATCATTTTCTGATCATTTTAGTCGTCTCGATAAAGTTTTGACAGCTCTTTCCAGTGCCGGCCTACAGCTAGACACGAAGGAATGCCATTTTGCATTGAAAATCTATTAGTTCTTGGCCATCTTGTAGGCAGCGAAGGAAATAAGCCTGACCCTGAACAAAATCGCTGCTGCGCTGCACTTTCCCCACCCGACTAGGGTCAAAGATCTCCGCAGTTTCCTCGGCTTGGCATCATACTTCCACAAATTCATCCGCGATTCAGCCTCTATTGCCTCACCTTTACATGCGCTTCTTCACACCGATATGCCTTTCGTCTGGTCTCTTGCTGCGAAGAAGCATTTGAAATTCTGAAGCGTGCTCCGACTTCGGGTCCTATCCTCTGCGATTTTGATGACAAAGCTCCGACTATTTTGCACACCGACGCCACTAGCCATGGCATTGGCGCTGTCCTTCTGCAACGCCAAGACATCTCTACAGAAAATGTTGTTGCCTATGCACACCGAACTCTGACTACTGCGGAACAAAACTGCACTATTACCGAGCAAGAATGTCTCACAGTCATCTGGGCTGTTCAGAAGTTTCATCCTTACCTGTACGGCCGTCACTTCACGGCCATCACTGACCACCACGCCCTATGCTGATTATCCTCTTTGAAAAATTTGTCCGGTCGTCTCGGGCGGTGGATCCTCTGCCTTCAAGAGTACGACTTCACTGTCACTTACAAATCGGGCAAGAAGCACAAGGACGCCGACGCTCTCTCTCGTTGCCCTATTGCTTCGCCATCGCAACACACGTCCTCACATTCCTCTCCTGTCCCAACGGAGTCACGCGATTTAAACTCTACAGTTATCCACTCTTTATTTGACCGCCGCCTCTATTGCTCCCATGCCAGACATAGACTGTAATCTGGCTCACCACCAGAGTGCTGACCCTTACTGTCGAAAGCTGATTGATGGTCTCACCGGTGTTATGAGACCTCCAAATGCCCGTCTCTGTTTTCGGCTCAAACATTTCAAGTTACAGAATGGCACATTATTTTGGCACAACTACAGCCCACTGGGCCACACCTGGGTTCCCGTAATTCCTTCTTCCCTGCGTCCTCAAATTCTACAAGGATTTCACAACGACCTTACCGCAGGTCACCTTAGATACCACAAAACCTACGACCGCATCAAAAGTCGTTTCCTCTGGCCTGGCCTTTCAACCTCACTATTGAAATATGTAGTGTCTTGCATCCCTTGTCAACGCTGCAAGCGGTCTACGTCGCCTCCTGCCAGTCTCTTACAACCTCTCCTATGTCCTTTCACGCCTCTCAAGTCGTCGGAATAGACTTATATGGCCCCCTGCCCTTGACTCCAGCTGGCAACTGCCGAGTCGTTACTGCCGTTGACCACCTCACCCGATACGCTGAAGTCGCACCACTTCCTTCCACCTCCGCTTCCGAAATCGTCAACTTCTTCATCCACACCATACTTCTCCACGGCGGCCCTCGCCTCCTCCTTAGCAATCGTGGTAAGTCGTTCCTCTCCACCGTCCTCACCGCAGTGCTTCATGCTTCAGGCACAGTGCACAAAACTACATCTCCTTACCACCCTCAGACCAATGGTCTCACGGAACACTTTCATCGCACCCTTTCTGATATTCTATCCACCTATATTCACCCTCAGCACAACAACTGGGACTCTTTACTCCCCTTTGTCACCTTCGCCTACAACACTGCCGTTCAACAAACCACCACCTACTCTCCATTTTTTCTTGTTTATGGCCACCACCGTACCTTCTCACTCAAAGCATCTTTCTTCTCAGTTTCCACTCCTTCTGCCGCACCTTCCCATGAACAGTTTGTGTCTCGTATCACCCACTGCCGTGATTGTGCCCGCCTTCAAACTGAAGCCACTCAAGCTTCCAGGAAAAGCACATATGATACAACCCATCGCTCAGTGTCTTTCAGCCCTGGAGACGAAGTGCTACTCTGGACATCTACTCGCATCCCCGGCCTGTGTGAAAGGTTTCTGAGCCGTTTTATTGGCTCGTACACGGTTCTAGAACAAACTTTTCCAACTATCTCATCACACCTGCATCGCCTGTTCGCGATCACCGGTGTCGCGGCACTGACACCGAAGTAGTGCACATGTCGCGTTTTAAACACTAACTGCCGACCTTAAGCTATAATTTACGACCAGGATGGTCGCTTTCGTTTTGGAGGGGGAAGGTTGTAAGCAGTGTGAGTGAACTTCATCTTCATCTAAGTGTAATCATTATCAAGTCGTGGGAAAAAGACGAAGTGGTGATGAGCTGGGGCTAGTCAGTAGCTGCTGCTTCGGCTTATCTGAAATAGAAAGGTGAATTCGCTGGTGCGACTGTCTGCCTCACGAGATATATATATATTATAATGTAATGAGCACCTTGTTCTCCCTGCATTTGTTTGCTGATTAGCCTAATGTTTGCCATATGGGCCTTGTTTCTGAAAGCCTTGATGTCGCAGGTAGCGCCCAGCTCCCACTCTTCCTTTAAGTTGACATTCCACATGACAGCTGAGGACCACCGACAAGGGTGGTTCTGGTGAGCACCGTCAAGTGTAGGTTACACGCCACACAAATATTGAGCAAACTTGAACACTGAATAACCACTATTGTAGCTTAGTTGATAAGAGTACCAGACACTATATTCGAGGTTCACAGGTTTGTATCCCACCAGTGACCTGTGGTTGTTTTTTTTCTTCTTTCTAATCAATTATTTACAAGATTTTATTGGTATTTCACATTTATTGGCACATACACAGGCACACACACAGATCAGTTAGACTAGCTTTTTACTCGGTTAACATCTGGTTGTTTCGTTCTTCTACCTTCCAGACTGTTACCGTCATCATTGATTGATCCTTAAAGACCTTGAGCGGGCATTATTTTTGGGGAAGCAAGGACTAGTAGAGAATGTTCATTGTCGTAGATTTTTTATACAATGGAAAACAAACAAAAAGGCATGGTAACAACATTGCAATACAGTGCATAACAATAGAACAATGCAAAAACCAAATGGTCAAGGGCACCAGTGCATTCATGTCAGCATATGCTTACACATTAAGGCGGTTTATAGAAGCACAATATGCACAAAGTAGTACGCAGACAAATGACAGGTCGTATATGTTAGTAAAATTTGAGAGAGCGAACAAAGCAAAACTCACTTTTGAGGCTACGCAGACAAATGACAGGTCGTATATGTTAGTAAAATTTGAGAGAGCGAACAAAGCAAAACTCACTTTTGAGGCTACAGTAAGGTAGTTAAGAAAAATTTAAGTCAAAATGCTGCTCATTTTAATTTAGCAATTTGGACTGATATTAACAGTCTAAATTTCAAGTTCAGACATTCCTGGACTATAGATTTCGGAATCGAATTCCATTCATCAATGGCCAGTGGCAAGAGAGACCTATTGAAGGTATTTGTGTAGCCTGTTATTAACCTTTTCAAAACTGGCCAACGGGCACTGCCATATTGGAGACTGGGCTGTGCTCATAACACAGAAAAAAGCTGCGGATTCTGCGGAAGGGACCACCACCGGCCTGAATGTTTCACGTTTGGCCTCAGACCTCCTGGAGGCCAAACGTGAAACGTTCAGACCGGTGATGGTCCCTTATTTTCATAATGTGTCACACCATATGAAGAAGATAGCAAAGAGGCATTCTATCCCTAAGCTCTGCTCCCGCACGTGCAGTGATGGGCGTCTTGGCTGCCAAATCAGGCACCGAACTACTCATGTTCTTTGCACCATTGGAGTGGTGTATTCCATCCCACTTTCCTGCGGGAAGACGTACATCGGGCAGACTGGCCGCTGTATTAATAAGCGACTGAGGGAGCATGCGCTAAATGTTAAGAAAGATGACAAAGGTGTTCATCTCGTGTCCCATATTCTTGCTTGCGAGTGTGCACCGCGATTTCATGAGACGACGATTCTTGGCAGAAGCAAAAATAAACACGCGGTTGGCACTTGAAGCTTTTCATATCAAGAAAGAAGGCGAAAACTGTATTAGCGATATTAGCTACAACCAATGGTAGCTGACGGTAACAAACTGGATTCCAAAGGCAGGAAAGCGTAGCAGGGGGAGGCAGAAAGTTAGGTGGGCAGATGAGGTTAAGAAGTTTGCAGGTGTCAAGTGGATGCAGCTAGCACAGAACTGGGTTAGTTGGAGGAATATGGGAGAGGTCCTCGCCCTACAGTGGGTATAGTCTGGCTGATGATCACGATATGTAGAATTTTTATAGCCTTTGCCTATTACCTTATAAAATGAATTGGAAGCTAATGCTGTATTTTTATTACATAGTCTTTGGGAATTATTATTTAAAAACTGTGGTGGTGAAAATTTATAAGTTGATTTGTGTATGCAACAGGTCAGATTAAATTTGCAGAACGTTTCATTTTGTTCTCCCCCTTTCCAACAGAGCAGGAGAGAGGCAAGATCAATTCACAATTGTGCACCTAACTGTAATTATGACTTGGTCCGTTATGAACACTATGCACATTAATGCTTACATGAGCACCACCGAAGCACGTCGGGTAGCTCTGCTTGAGCAGGCCAAAAGCAGCTTTGTAGCTCTCGGTGCTTTGAGAGCTGTGCAGCAGGACCGCTAGCGGCAGCGCTCCAACCACGGTCGCTGCAAGTACCAGCGTTACGCTGCTTTGGGACTCATCGCATGAGGCTGTGCTGTCGATGAATATAATCTCCTAGGCAGAAGTCAGCCCTTGCGTCCTCTTCATTATTTGGGTGACTATAAGAGCTGCCCAGCTGGTACCATCTTCAGATTTTGTGATCCTGACATCGAAAGGATGACTGCGAAAGGTGACACGTGCTTTTAACCTTGTACTATCGACTGTGTCAATGCTTCATGTGACGTAACCAGAACACTATTTTCGTACAAAATAATAGAGACCTTTCTTTAGATCCAAGCAGGGAGGTAGAAAATAAAAGCAAAATGCAATGAGAAGGCAAACATTAATTAAAAACATGAAATAAAATTGCAGTATACAACAAATGCATTTTCTAAAATATGCTATAAAGTTTGTTGCCAATGGTAATCAATACCATTTGTAGAGGTAGAGCTTGCCACTCGGAAATTGTTCTTAGAAAGTGAAACTTCAGAGCATTAGTATGCATTAAGTGTGGTGTTCATCTGTGATTATGATGACAACAATTTCTGAATTTTTCTAAACCTTTAGGTAGGTATATACAGGCCAAGAGAGATGCCTAGTATGGCATGATTTCATTGTGGAGAAAGGGTAAGGCTGACAGTCACTGAAATGAAGGAAAGCATTAGGGAGAATATTTATATCATCTCCTAATTTGTGGTGTTGATCAATGCAATTATTTCTTTTGCCTGAAAGATAATTTATTAGAGAGTAGAAATGTGTTCACAAATGACTATATGGGGAAGGCAGCAATTGTGCGAGAACCGCCTGTGCTTCTGTGATATCAGGAGCAGTAAGACCCTCTTTGGTCCCACCCTTGTTGTGTAGCAAATGGCCTCCGTTTAGGTTATTTACTTATTTTTGACCGGAAATAATGTGGTGCCTGCATTAAATTAACACATGAAAATAGAATGAAGTGAATGCACTATATTTTGTATACATTTCAAGTGTAAATAATAGGTGGTAATGAGAAATTTTATTTCGGATTCTCAAACTTTCATGAAAGCAGTAGTAAATACAGCATGAAAAGAAAATTATGTAAATATTCTGAGACACAAAACATTGCTGTTATACTACATGACAAACCTGTAAGCTTCAATTCCGTGTGTAAGAAAGACTCCAGCCTACCAGAAAGCATAATTGCTATCTGGCTTTGCATAACACTACGACCCATTACTACAGCAACAACCAGATAGGCAGGGATATTTTTGAAGCTTACTGCATTGCTAAGAAGCCGGTCACATGTGTAGCATAACAGTCTTTTGTGTTACAAGGAAATGAGATAGCCTTCATTGATAAGTGCCTTTCATTGCAGCATAATCCTTGATGTTTTGTTTTGGTTTCGCACATTTCACCGTATATACTTTCTAATAAATCTTAGTTGTTAGACAGCACCCGTGTCGTCCTCTCCTTTCTCTGTCCTTTGTCTCTTTTGCACTTTTCCACAATGTGAACTACTTTTAACTCACCCAATACAGTTTACTGTTTATCATGGCTTTCCACACATAATTTTTAAAACCGATTTTTAATAGGGCGCCCTTGCTGAGCAGATATGCGTATATAATTGAGGGCTTTGTAGAGCTGTGCATGTAACAAAAGTCAGAAGTCTCTGGAATCATGGAAAACACGCAGAGGAATTTCTTTTTTTTATTTTGATAGTGTGGTTGATTGAATTGGGAAGTTTTTCATAAATGATATTTTCGATGTCGGATCATTAAACAGGACACAAAAAAGACGAAATAATTACTGTTTGTGCTATCCAGGAGTAAGGTTTCACTGCTGGCAAACAGTTATCAAGATAATGACTGCAAACACCTTTTATAGGCTATTGTACACTTTCTTTTATGCCTTGTTTGCACCGTATCATTCTTATGGTGCATTCCCCCTTTTTTTCACCTTCATATCACGAGATTTTGCATTTCACTTAGTATAAGCCATGTTCACCTTATCCAGCAAGTAATATGGCAATCATATGGTGTCTATGAGGCTGTGAGAAATTCATGGTTTTGAATCTTAGCCATTCAATATTTTTTCTGGGGTATTTTATGTGACGCAGTACAAACACAGACATGTCACTTTATATTGCTCCTGCCAACTTAACATGTTATACCCACTATCAACTCTCACAGGCTAGATGCATGCTCATGACAAGTTTAAGATATGAAAATATTCACTGCAGCTTATAACGCTAAAACATTAAATACCACATGAAACCAGTGGGATTTGTCTACATTGCATTTTCATGCACCAGGCCTATTACTATGTTAGCGGCTCCTGTGGCAGGCACAATGTTCACGAGACAGAGAACTGACTGTTTGGCCTGCAAATCTCAAAGTTCCAGGTATTGAAAAGTGGAGACTAACATGGCCATTGCTCCGAAGCTTTATGGTTAAAGCCTGACGTGGCCTCTAGAAGGGAAAAGAAAACTGTAATGCAACCTCAGATGTCGGCCTTTCCAGGCTGCAACAACGTTATGGATTTATGCCCTGAGGCTATAAAATCGCAAAAAAAAAATTTCTCCATCACATAGTACTGTTCAGCATATTGCAACTTACCGTTATGAAGATAGGCTGGTGCCTTTTCAGCCAGCTTAGTCAAAGGATCTGCAGTACTGCCAAAGTGTTCCTTCCGCCAGACCCGGTACCAGTTGTAGACTGTGTTGGCACTCGGGTTTACAGCACCACTCGCCAGTTTTTCTAGCCCGTCATCCTCTACTTCCAGCTTTCGTTGGTGTAGTGCTATGGCCTCTGCTGGGCTGTGGCCATCATTAAAGTAGGAATGAAATGCTGCCCGAGTGTCAGACGTGCTCCGCAGCAACCGCAGGCCATCCGCGCAGTCAGTAGCATGATTATGGTCATCCCTGACCCTGATGACAGCAGGCAGCGGCACAGTTCGCTTCAAGAAGCCATCCCTCTTCTTTGTGTCCTTTGTGACTTTCTTGACTTTTATGTCAACGAAGGCTGGGCAGTTTGTAGCGTTCCGGCCAGCAGTCTTGTTGCGACTGCTATGCTGGCATCTCCACCTTTTGTGGAATACAATCCTAGGGAAAAAATGGGGGGCTATAAGAATGGCTTCAAAATAGTCACAAGCAAAAGCTATGGGAAGTATGGTTTGACATGCTTTAGCAAGGTTGTAGAGGGGGTTTGCATTAGGGGGATGCTCAAGCTTCACCTTAAGAGGTAAAAAGCAAAGCCTCAATTGCCTGCGAAGTTCTCGGCGAATAACCATGCATTACACCAGTGTTGAGTGCTTTATGGTACGGTTGAAAAATATTCTTATAGCAGCTGTCCATAGGCCACTATTAGGATACAAAACCCAATTTTTTGAATTAATGAAAACTTTGTTGTCAAGCCTCCATTCAATGCAAGGAGCCTTCTTAGTTATGGGTGATGTGAATATCAATATGCTTGGTGAAGATTCATCTTCTGAGTGCCTAGAAACCATACTTCGCGCTTCCACTTGTTCGAATATAATTTCCTTGCCTACCCATGTTACCGATACCGGTGCCACACTTCTAGATATCTGCATTACCAATTGTACATTGTGACCAGTGCTTATCAGGTGTGCTTTCCCTTTATATCAGTGACCACATCCCAGTTTTTACATGTATCCCGACATGTATTAATGACGTGCAATTTGCCTCTTTCACCGAAACTGGTCATGTACGCTGATGACACAAATATTTTTTTCTCCGCACAAACCTTTACCAAATTGAACACTGTCATAAATAGTTATTTGAGCAAACTTTGAATGTTAAAAATCCTAAATGTATTATTTCGAGCCTCATAACAAAGTCTGTGACACTGAGCTAGTCCTACACTTTCAAGGTGCAGCATTGCAGTGTGTGACTTCAGAAAAATTTGTAGGCGTCTGGTTTGAAGAAACCATGTCGTGGAACACACATGCTAGCAAGTTGGCGATAGAATTAAGCAAAACAGTTGGCTGTCTCTATAAGCTGAGAGGATTACTTCCAGTAAAGCTCAAAAAAGCAATATGTTTTGCTAATTTCTACTCTAGTCTTTCATATTGCATTTTAGTTTGAGGAGCTACAACCATCCATAATTATAATAAACTAGAGCGGCTACAAAAAAAGGTGCTACGAATTCTTGACAACTTTTATGGAAACCCTAGCCAGCTATTTACTGATCGCTTGTTTACTAAACATCATATGCTTAAAGCAACTAAATTATATGATTACAAACTGTCTTTCTATATGCATAAATGTACCCCTCCAAATGTTACACACATCCCTTGGCAGCTTACAGCTTACGTAGGGAAGTAAAACCAGTGCCACATACACGAAAAAAAATTATGGCCGGGCCACTCTTGACTACCGCATACCATCACTTTATAATAAACCTAAAGCCCACATTGACTTTACTGCTCCACCTAGCGCATTTAGACACGAATCAACAAATTTTATGATGAGGCAATGAATATTACTGTGATGTTCATATTCATTTATGATATCTGATGTGTGTATAATTCTTTAGGAAGTGTAAACGCTGCTTTTGCTCTCATGTTCATATCCATTTTTATTGTGCTGTGAAATGCACTGCGAGATGCTGCCTGTAGGCCCCCAAGGCCCAGTCAAGCTGTCTGTGGTAGCTTTTTCCATGGGGGACCCCCGACTTGTAGGTTGGAAATAAATTGGAAAGTAGAATGCCCCACCACTTTTTATTATGCTTTTTATATATTTTTACTTTAAGTGTGTTTTGGGGGAAAGTAAGGTGCAGGTTTTCGGTGGACATCTGCACCAGGTCATACTGCCGTTTCATTCTGCAATTGTTAATAATAATAAGTGGTTTATGGGAAAAGAAAGTTGCAGTATTTGTCTTTTCCTGTGGACACCTAAAAATAAAGATTAGTTTTTGGCGTAAGAAAAGTGCGGTATGTCCACTCAAGGTCATTTGGATGATGCCAGGCGAATTCAAAGTTGCATCCCAAGAAGTAGAGCTTACAATCTAAAAATATAAATTTACATTCCAGCATAACTAAGCAGACTTTTGTTTCAATTCATATATTAGAAAAATGATACATTGAAATTACACTATACTCATTTATTCTTCATCTAAGAAGCCACATTAACTTGTGCATTATGATGCTGGGCCATCAACAAATTGAATGCACAGATACTATCACACAAAATGAAAAAAACCAAAAACTTTCAGTTCAGTAGAGAGAACATTGGGTGTAAGCAAAATTAGTTAATCAAGAGAAAACTACAAGGAACGAGCACATGCCAAGTCAGGTAGTAAAATACCTTTTAGGATCGGCCACTTCCCAGTCGACTACCCACGACGTACTCGTAGCATTGCTGTAGCTGCTCAGCCACTCGTACGCGTCCCCATCAGTGTTGAGGGCGACACGAAAGCATTTGACGTTCTCGACGCTGTTGTCGTTGTCGAGCTCGCATGTGAATGGCAAAGAAGCCGCCATAGTTTCACGTACGGACAGCACAAGCGCCGAAGAATGCTGCTACTTCTTTGGCAGGAGTGTCGCCTTCTGCTGCAGCGCACTACGACAATGAAGCCGGTAATGCAGGCAAAAAGTTCAGCAGAAGCCAAGAGCGCGCGTACGGCGCTACACGAACGAAAAATTCAGCAGCAGCCCGAAGCGTGCACAGTTCAGCAGAAGCCAAGAGCGCGCGTACGGCGCTACACGAACGAAAAATTCAGCAGCAGCCCGAAGCGTGCACACGCGACGTTACCCGGCAGGTAGGCAGTGAAGCGCACAAACGACGTTACAGGGCAAAAAACGTTCAGCAGCAGAACGTCCAGAAGCGCGGCGACAAAAGGCGCGCGCGCGCAACACCCAACAAGCGAGAGGTGCAGGGAGCAGGACGTCCAGAAGCGCGGCGACAAAAGGGGCGCGCGCGCAGCACCCAATGAGCGAGAGGTGCGGGGAGTAAAACCCCTCAATAGACTAAAAGTAGCGCCAACATGTGAAGTTTGCCGCCCGCCTCCTCTCCGGCGCTCTCCTTCGTCGTTCGACCCTCTCATTGGCCGAGCGCCGTCACGTGCTCGCGCGCGCTTTTTTTTTTGTTGGGCGTGCGGCTTCCTCCTTTCCAGCGGGGCGGGCGGCGCGCGCGCGCGGCACATATCGCCGTGTGTTTTGCTGCGGTTCGCACCTCTTTTTCGCTGGCCTTTGAAGTTTTTTGTTTCAAATGCCGACTTGCTGCGCATTCGGGTGCAGCACAACTGAGCGGGATGGCAAGAGGTTATTTAGAATACCATCCGGGAATCGCAATGCTGCTGGGAGGAAGGTCTGGCTTCACCGAATTGGCCGGGCGAATTTCAATGCAACACCGTGGTCGCGGCTCTGTGAGGTAAGTGAGCAATTTCTTCTCCCTAACCTATTGCTGTCACGCGCTGTGTACGGATATGTTCATTTTTCCGCCCAGCAAAGTGTCATATGCCCGCGCAATATATTTGCACAGTTTTCGTATTAGACCTCGATTAGGCGTACACAGTGTCCTTGCAATGGTTACTAGCGATTGCGTCATGCTTTCCGAGGCGTTGTCTGTGTCGTGAATGCGCGGCATTTAACGAAGCAGTGACGGCTCTTAGCCAAAAAAGGAACGTTTTACTTGCTGACCAAACATATTGTTCACTCATATTCGAGTTCTAAAGAAAGGAGAAGAACCTCATGGGACCAGTGCTCGCTCCGTTGTCCGCGACGCTAGAAGACATGGCGCATGGATGGGTTACAAGTATACTGAAAATAGCAGCAAATCCCGCGCGTGAAATCTTGCGCAGAATTTTGTCGCATAGAAACTATATATATTGCCACGCGCCTAGAGCCGCGCGACAGCCGTGCTTGGTGCCGACGACGACGAAGCGGTTGTTGGCACGAGCGCGCGCTGGTGCTGGACACTGCTTTAGGACGCTGTCATCGGAGCTAGACGCAAACCTGACTTTCGGGTCTTACCTTCACGGTACCGTGTACCTTGACGGCTCCCTGTGGCTTGAGTCGTGGCAATATATATATATGAAGGAAAGAAGCCAACAGTCGGCGAGGCCAAGGAAAGCATTGGGGATTGTACTTTGTCTTTTTTTTTATAATCACATAAATTAGTAATGTAATCTGTTTAGGGGAAAGAGAATTAAACACAAAGTATATATATATATGCATTCAAACCTTTGCCGTTGTATGTTACTTCGAGTCAAGGATGCTGTTTTTTTTTTTTTTTTTAAAGGAGCACAGTTTTATAGCGTCATTGTTTTTTTGTTCTACCGTTGAGCAGGACCATTTCACGGAGGATCAGTTCGAGCCGCTGGTTTTCCAAAACTATGGCATAAAGAAATTGAAACCTGATGCCCTCCCATCCCTCTTCGTGCATCGAAAACAGCCGACGCCCAGGAAGCCGCCAGCCAAACGTGAGATTACGCCTAACATGTGTTCCACGCTTAACATGTGTAACCCCCCTCCGGAAGCCTGCTCGCTTCTGCCGACAACTTATAATTATGCTGTCGCTCACTAAGGCGACAAGGCTGCCACGGAGCTTGTAACCATTTCATGCTTATATGTCCACTCTCGATTATGGGATAGGAATTAATTTTTTCATGTGTTGTCTAATTGACACTTTCATGCCATGTTTTTGCTGGTATATTGACTGTTAGTGATCTTTTTCATGAAAAAAAAAATTATTTCATCTGGACAGAGAAGGTGTCACTGCCAACAAATGAAATTGCCTTCTCTGTTTACTTGTTCAGAACCTGTGTGTAATAGTAAAATTTAAGGTACTCTTTCTTCATTTGAATTACAGAGAAAGTACGTGCATTTCAAGCATGAAGCTGATATTTAGTAACAGAGTTTGTTGTTTCTTGTCATGCAGGTTCTGGTGCAGCACCTTGCAACATGTCTCTTGAATTGCCGCAAGCAGACAACAGTGTTGGTGAGTGAACGAAAGCCATTTACTATGCTGCATGTGATAAGATGCAAAGCCTACTGAAGGTTCCTGGTTTCTTGTTTCTTGCTTTGATATATCTTTAGAAACTGGTCCTGCTGACAGCATGCTGCCGCAATTATCGAAAGGTAAATTTCATTCACAATAGGGTCACCATGAGGGCTCTTCTTCATAACATTTTTTATTGCCTTAGAGCATAAAGGGATATTTAAAAACGGTAATTCAAGGGGGCCTTATCATTGTTCCCTCTTGGAACTTTATTTGAACAGCCAGCCTTTTTTCTTTCATCCATCTCTTTTCCTCTATTGCCTAACAGACAGGTTGTGTACAGAGACAGAGGCTTCTTCAACACCCAGTGGTCTTGAGCTCCTGCTTGCAGCTGTGGGCTACATCGACTGTAAGGATTTCTTTTTGGCAGCTGCCATTTTCACTTCTTTTAGCTACTCATATTTCTCCATCATGCAGGCACTGAGTCACCCTGCAGAACAGCTTCTGGCTACCAGGAGGACACAAGTACTACTGCCTTTAAGTGGTCTCAGCTACCATTCATTAATACAGCACACTGGTGGTATGCATATGTATTTAGTGACTTGTTGTCCTTGTCTGTGCAGGCTGCTCAGACGCAGACAGTTCGCTGCAGAGTTCACAGCAAGGTAATGGTGCTGTGTTGTATGAAATGCATTCAGCAGGATATCCCTTGTGTTATGTTCCTTCTATCGATTCTCATTTTCAACATCTACAATATGTGCAGGCACACAAACTCCTTGTGCTTCTACTAGCCTCGAGCTTCTTCCAGACTCTGCAGCCCAAGATGATGGTGCGGATTTGATGCTGTAATTTTTTTTTTACAGTTGCCATTTGGCAAATGACATCTTGTTATTCAAAAGCGCCATCAGAGTGCACAGCAAAATTTGTAGCGCCACAGACATCAAAAGAATGATGATAGTTGCAAATGACATCATTTTTTACTAGAACAACTTATACAAATCAGGGTTCAAGTCACATACCTGCCAGCTGAATGGATTGTATGTACTCCCTTTAAATTATCACATGCATCAGTGCATAACAGGTTGTACATGCTAGAAAGAAATTGCGTTCACCTAGGTTTGAATTGGACAGCTGATTATGAGCCGTTTTCTTTATGTACACAGTGCAGCAAACAAAACCTTAATGCTACTGCAGCGAATAGTTTCTGTACCTGAGGCTTAGGTGCATATAAATAAATTATTGGTATATCTTAGGTAACAACTGAAAATTTTTATTGTGCATTTGTTTCTTGTTTCAGTTCTTGTACAGTATTTTTGCGTCATTTTCTATGCAGAATGCTTCGGTGCCAAGTTTCCCTGCCAAGCAACTGCAGCATCCACAGACTCACAAATTCCCATTACATCTAGCCACGAGTTTCCTCCTGCACCTGCAACTCAAGTTGATGGTGAGAATTTTTTGCAGTGTTTTCAAAAGGGATTGCCATAATTATAATGTGGAAGCTCTTTCAACAATATGCACACATGACGCCACTGTTCACACTTCATGATATAGTTTGTTCCTTTTTTCAATTAGGGCATTCAACAGATCAAGTCCTTTCTCTAGAAAATGTGGCTGCTCTACACAAGAGAATATCGGAACTTGAGAGCTTGGTGCAAAGCCAAAACCGAAGACTGGCCATCTGTCAGCGACAAAAGAATGCTGCAGTTCGAGGAAAAAACATCCTGAAGGAACAAAGTTGTCACTCTCTTGCAAATGACCAGCTCAAATGCCTGGAATTGCCTACAATGCGTGGCACACCATGGTCAACTGCTACAATTGAAAAGGGATTGAAGATCAGGCTCGCTTGTGGATCTCGGGGTTATAATGTCGTACGAGAGATTGGGACACCCCTGCCATCTGAACGTACCCTGCAGAGACACCTAGAAAATTTCAAGTTTTTGCCTGGCATACTTCATGAAATCTTACCATCTCTGGCTCTCAAAGTGAGTATAGCAGATTTCTTCTCTACTGACTCAGTGCACGGCTTCAGTGCACCTTACGAGCATACTGTTTTCCTGGATCCTTTTGTGTTTATCAAATATATTCGACACACAGTTCAGAGCCATTGCCTTTGTTTTTCTTGTTTTGAGGCTTGTGCCTAGTTCAGCTGTGCAGGATAACCTGCTCAAGCATGTTTTCATGCTCTTTAGCATTCATTGCGATGCAGCATACATTTACGTGTAATCATCTCTTTACCAGGTGAAGCTCATGGAAGATTATGAACGACATGCCGTACTAATATTAGACGAAATGCAGCTAACACCGGGAATCGCCTACGATCAAGGGATGGAAACTGTGATTGGGAAGCCTACAGTTCCATTAGCAAATGGCAACCTCCCTGATGATGCCCTAGCCACTCATGGCCTCGTTTTCATGCTGGCTGGAGTCACTACGCGGTGGAAACAGACTGTGGCTTACCATTTAACATCAAATTCTTTTTGCAGCAAAAATGTGAAAGGTATAATCATTGAAATTATCAAAGAATGCGAAAAGATTGGGATCATGATAGATGCCGTAGTCTGTGATATGGGAGGCGGCAACCAGGCACTATGGAAAGAATTTGGAATTGTTGTTGGAAAGCACTGTCGCAGCAAAGTGTCCTGCTGCCATCCATGTGACAGCAGCAGACAGCTCTACTTTATGGCAGATGTGGCACATCTATTGAAAAATCTGCGCAACCACCTCACACGAGGACAGTCAATATTTCTTCCCGAAGATGTTGTTAAAAAAAATGGTTTAACCTCAAATGAAGTGAGCCTAGCTTATGTTGAAAAGCTTGTCGAACTCGACTCAAAACTTGACCTAAACATTGCACCTCATCTGAAGCCCTCTTGCCTCGACCCTGGTCATTTTGAAAAAATGAAAGTTGGATTGGCATTTTCTCTTTTTAACCACGACACAGCAGCTGCATTACGCCTTCTAGTTCAAAGAGGCTCCCTGCCAGACCATGCCCTGACTACAGCATACTTCTTTGAAACAGTTTTTAAATGGTTTAAAATAATGACATCTAGAACTACAAAACTTGGCATTAGCAAGTTTGATGAGGTGAAACATGCCGAGACAGTTTCTTTCCTAAAAGATATCATTAGCTTGTTTTCAGCCATTAAAATAGGTGATGAAAAGCATTCATGGAAGCCAATTCAAACTGGTGTCATTTTAGTCACTACAGTTGCCCTTGAGCTTCAGGATTATTACCTTAATAAGAAAGGGTATGTCTGCGTGCTGCTCAGTAGATTTAGTCAAGATCCCCTAGAAAATCTTTTTTCAACACTTCGGTCTAAAAATCCGATTCCTAGACCACTCGACTTTCGCTGCGCAATTCGTGCTGCAACAATGGCACAGTTCTTTAGGCCAAGTAAAAGTGGTAGCTATGATCATGATACAGGGCACTCGCTAGTAGGCCTGAGCAGCTTACCTGAAAAACAGAAAGAGAATGTTGACACCACTAACGTTGCTCTCCCTGGTGAAATTCTCATGTTAAATGATCTCGAGCAAGAGTCGTTTGAGTACCTTACTGGGTATGTTGTGAGCAGTGTCCAAAGAAACATGACTACTTGTGCTGAATGTGAAAAAGCTGTAACATGCAATTCTGCAAACACACTTACTTCTCTTAAATCTTACACGGAGAAGATACACCTTGCTGTGCCATCACCAGCTGTTGTTCAATATTTGGAAAGTGCTGAAAACATTTTCCGTGTCAACAGCACACGAGTTTTGAATAGTGAGCTAACAGTTCCTCAGCTTGAAGCCTCAGTGCTAAAAAGTGTTTCTCATATGAATTGCTTTCCAGATTGCCACAATATTGCAGAGAAACTTCTAAAAGTTTATCTGAAAACAAGGCTTCACATATATTTGCGTAAAGAAAACCAGCGCATGGCTGATATCAGAGCTGCTGTGAAATGTGGCAGTAGGAGTGTTGGTAAACAGGTGGCAACCAGTAATGTAAGATAACGTCAGGTAGGCAGCTTGACACAACCGGTGAAATTGCCCACATATCTGTGATACTAGATATACTTCTGTCTGTTAAGCTAAAGGAGTTTTGATACTAATTTTGTTTGACATATTTTGTACACAGCCACATATGTTAGTGTCCACTAAGTTCATTGCAAATTTGTACTTGTGCCATAATTATTTTCAGAATATTTTTGAGAACCTGCCCCTGTTGTTTAAGTAACTGATCCTCAAGTCATTCACTTGAAGAAGACAATGATTTCCCTTTTAACAATGTGTCCAAAATTGTCTAGTTGGATACAATCATGCGTGCAGTAACTGACACACAGAGTTCCTCCGTGGCACAAACTAGTCTGTTAATGCTTTTATGGTTACCTGAACAATAAACTAATAATCAAAACAAATTAAAAGCACAAGAATTTTCATGGCTCTGGTTTCTTTGGTTTGTCAAATATTCAAAACTGGTTCTCTTCGCTGTTTTGCGGAGTGATACATACACTGCTTACCACTGATATAGTTAGTAACTGCTGTTTTATTAAGTTGTATCCTACTATATATGTGTTGACAATTTTTTCTGTGATCTTATTTTCTACAGGTATGTCTCTCCCATATTATTTCATGTTGTACAGAGCATCTTTAAACCTCATTTATGCCCTGTCTAGTTTGTTTGCATCTTGAGCAAGTCTGCATAAATGTATACTTACAGTATTTGATGGATCCTGCTTTTTGTTTTCCACCATATATGTACACAAAGTAAAGCAATATGGTTTTCGCTATTAATTGATGTTTCATACCTCATTTATTTTATTTTTACATATTCTTTTAGCACTGAGGCAATAAACAACGTTATTAAAGAAAACTGCTATCACGCTTGTCAAGTTTACCGGTAGCTCACAAGTCAGTCAGTTGCAAAGAAACCACGCGGACTGCTGCTAAATTGTTCTCCGCTTAATTTAGTTAATTTTTTTTTCAAGCATGTTGCGCACTTTGGCCGGCGGCTGATAGAAGCACGGAGGTGAAGACGAGTTCCACCAACGCAGACATCGCGTACAAATGGTGTCACACACTGACAATTGAAAACGGAACCGTTTCAGCGCAAAATATAAAAAAAAACTGCTACCACGCTTCTCACGTTTAACGGCAAAGAAACCACACACAGACTGTTGCTAAATTGTTCCTGTCCGCCGCCTAGTTACAATTTTTTTAAAGCATGCCGCTGAGGTTGGCCAAGGGTGACGAACTACGGACACACGGAGATAACGGCGAGTTGAACCAACGCCGAAATCGCGTACATGTGGTGTAAGACACTTTGGCGGGAAATCCCTGTCAACATTCGGTAATTATGTTTCAGCAGCGAGTAATATTTTAACCTGAACCCATTGCGACAAAATGCAAGCTGAAATGCTTTGGTGAGACCCGGCGCCAGCGCAATGTACCGCCGCACGGCCGCCTCGATCGGGCGCGCGCGCGCGGCCACGCCGCGCGCCGATCGAGACGGCTGTGACCGGCGTCTGCTTCGGAGAGCGCGCGCGCTGGTCGCGCCCCGCGTAGGTGGAGCCACGGTCGAAATGCGAGAGGAGGAGCGGCGCCGCCGGAGGAGGAGAGAGGAGATGGCGCTACTTTTAGTTTATTGAGGGGTTTTACAGCTACGCTGTCCGGGATGCGTATTTGGGTTTGCTTGGGACGGTGGCTCCGCGAGAGACAAATGACAGAAGAGACGAAGAAAGCGGGCTGTTCCGGCCAGCGGCTATCACTCCCCGCTAAAGCCCCTCAATAAACTAAAAGTAGCGCCATCTCCTCTCTCCTCCTCCGGCGGCGCCGCTCCTCCTCTCGAATTTCGACCGTGGCTCCACCTACGCGGGGCGCGACCAGCGCGCGCGCTCTCCGAAGCAGACGCCGGTCACAGCCGTCTCGATCGGCGCGCGGCGTGGCCGCGCGCGCGCGCCCGATCGAGGCGGCCGTGCGGCGGTACATTGCGCTGGCGCCGGGTCTCACCAGAGCATTTCAGCTTGCATTTTGTCGCAATGGGTTCAGGTTAAAATATTACTCGCTGCTGAAACATAATTACCGAATGTTGACAGGGATTTCCCGCCAAAGTGTCTTACACCACATGTACGCGATTTCGGCGTTGGTTCAACTCGCCGTTATCTCCGTGTGTCCGTAGTTCGTCACCCTTGGCCAACCTCAGCGGCATGCTTTAAAAAATTGTAACTAGGCGGCGGACAGGAACAATTTAGCAACAGTCTGTGTGTGGTTTCTTTGCCGTTAAACGTGAGAAGCGTGGTAGCAGTTTTTTTTTTATATTTTGCGCTGAAACGGTTCCGTTTTCAATTGTCAGTGTGTGACACCATTTGTACGCGATGTCTGCGTTGGTGGAACTCGTCTTCACCTCCGTGCTTCTATCAGCCGCCGGCCAAAGTGCGCAACATGCTTGAAAAAAAAAATTAACTAAATTAAGCGGAGAACAATTTAGCAGCAGTCCGCGTGGTTTCTTTGCAACTGACTGACTTGTGAGCTACCGGTAAACTTGACAAGCGTGATAGCAGTTTTCTTTAATAACGTTGTTTATTGCCTCAGTGCTAAAAGAATATGTAAAAATAAAATAAATGAGGTATGAAACATCAATTAATAGCGAAAACCATATTGCTTTACTTTGTGTACATATATGGTGGAAAACAAAAAGCAGGATCCATCAAATACTGTAAGTATACATTTATGCAGACTTGCTCAAGATGCAAACAAACTAGACAGGGCATAAATGAGGTTTAAAGATGCTCTGTACAACATGAAATAATATGGGAGAGACATACCTGTAGAAAATAAGATCACAGAAAAAATTGTCAACACATATATAGTAGGATACAACTTAATAAAACAGCAGTTACTAACTATATCAGTGGTAAGCAGTGTATGTATCACTCCGCAAAACAGCGAAGAGAACCAGTTTTGAATATTTGACAAACCAAAGAAACCAGAGCCATGAAAATTCTTGTGCTTTTAATTTGTTTTGATTATTAGTTTATTGTTCAGGTAACCATAAAAGCATTAACAGACTAGTTTGTGCCACGGAGGAACTCTGTGTGTCAGTTACTGCACGCATGATTGTATCCAACTAGACAATTTTGGACACATTGTTAAAAGGGAAATCATTGTCTTCTTCAAGTGAATGACTTGAGGATCAGTTACTTAAACAACAGGGGCAGGTTCTCAAAAATATTCTGAAAATAATTATGGCACAAGTACAAATTTGCAATGAACTTAGTGGACACTAACATATGTGGCTGTGTACAAAATATGTCAAACAAAATTAGTATCAAAACTCCTTTAGCTTAACAGACAGAAGTATATCTAGTATCACAGATATGTGGGCAATTTCACCGGTTGTGTCAAGCTGCCTACCTGACGTTATCTTACATTACTGGTTGCCACCTGTTTACCAACACTCCTACTGCCACATTTCACAGCAGCTCTGATATCAGCCATGCGCTGGTTTTCTTTACGCAAATATATGTGAAGCCTTGTTTTCAGATAAACTTTTAGAAGTTTCTCTGCAATATTGTGGCAATCTGGAAAGCAATTCATATGAGAAACACTTTTTAGCACTGAGGCTTCAAGCTGAGGAACTGTTAGCTCACTATTCAAAACTCGTGTGCTGTTGACACGGAAAATGTTTTCAGCACTTTCCAAATATTGAACAACAGCTGGTGATGGCACAGCAAGGTGTATCTTCTCCGTGTAAGATTTAAGAGAAGTAAGTGTGTTTGCAGAATTGCATGTTACAGCTTTTTCACATTCAGCACAAGTAGTCATGTTTCTTTGGACACTGCTCACAACATACCCAGCAAGGTACTCAAACGACTCTTGCTCGAGATCATTTAACATGAGAATTTCACCAGGGAGAGCAACGTTAGTGGTGTCAACATTCTCTTTCTGTTTTTCAGGTAAGCTGCTCAGGCCTACTAGCGAGTGCCCTGTATCATGATCATAGCTACCACTTTTACTTGGCCTAAAGAACTGTGCCATTGTTGCAGCACGAATTGCGCAGCGAAAGTCGAGTGGTCTAGGAATCGGATTTTTAGACCGAAGTGTTGAAAAAAGATTTTCTAGGGGATCTTGACTAAATCTACTGAGCAGCACGCAGACATACCCTTTCTTATTAAGGTAATAATCCTGAAGCTCAAGGGCAACTGTAGTGACTAAAATGACACCAGTTTGAATTGGCTTCCATGAATGCTTTTCATCACCTATTTTAATGGCTGAAAACAAGCTAATGATATCTTTTAGGAAAGAAACTGTCTCGGCATGTTTCACCTCATCAAACTTGCTAATGCCAAGTTTTGTAGTTCTAGATGTCATTATTTTAAACCATTTAAAAACTGTTTCAAAGAAGTATGCTGTAGTCAGGGCATGGTCTGGCAGGGAGCCTCTTTGAACTAGAAGGCGTAATGCAGCTGCTGTGTCGTGGTTAAAAAGAGAAAATGCCAATCCAACTTTCATTTTTTCAAAATGACCAGGGTCGAGGCAAGAGGGCTTCAGATGAGGTGCAATGTTTAGGTCAAGTTTTGAGTCGAGTTCGACAAGCTTTTCAACATAAGCTAGGCTCACTTCATTTGAGGTTAAACCATTTTTTTTAACAACATCTTCGGGAAGAAATATTGACTGTCCTCGTGTGAGGTGCTTGCGCAGATTTTTCAATAGATGTGCCACATCTGCCATAAAGTAGAGCTGTCTGCTGCTGTCACATGGATGGCAGCAGGACACTTTGCTGCGACAGTGCTTTCCAACAACAATTCCAAATTCTTTCCATAGTGCCTGGTTGCCGCCTCCCATATCACAGACTACGGCATCTATCATGATCCCAATCTTTTCGCATTCTTTGATAATTTCAAGGATTATACCTTTCACATTTTTGCTGCAAAAAGAATTTGATGTTAAATGGTAAGCCACAGTCTGTTTCCACCGCGTAGTGACTCCAGCCAGCATGAAAACGAGGCCATGAGTGGCTAGGGCATCATCAGGGAGGTTGCCATTTGCTAATGGAACTGTAGGCTTCCCAATCACAGTTTCCGTCCCTTGATCGTAGGCGATTCCCGGTGTTAGCTGCATTTCGTCTAATATTAGTACGGCATGTCGTTCATAATCTTCCATGAGCTTCACCTGGTAAAGAGATGATTACACGTAAATGTATGCTGCATCGCAATGAATGCTAAAGAGCATGAAAACATGCTTGAGCAGGTTATCCTGCACAGCTGAACTAGGCACAAGCCTCAAAACAAGAAAAACAAAGGCAATGGCTCTGAACTGTGTGTCGAATATATTTGATAAACACAAAAGGATCCAGGAAAACAGTATGCTCTTAAGGTGCACTGAAGCCGTGCACTGAGTCAGTAGAGAAGAAATCTGCTATACTCACTTAGAGAGCCAGAGATGGTAAGATTTCATGAAGTATGCCAGGCAAAAACTTGAAATTTTCTAGGTGTCTCTGCAGGGTACGTTCAGATGGCAGGGGTGTCCCAATCTCTCGTACGACATTATAACCCCGAGATCCACAAGCGAGCCTGATCTTCAATCCCTTTTCAATTGTAGCAGTTGACCATGGTGTGCCACGCATTGTAGGCAATTCCAGGCATTTGAGCTGGTCATTTGCAAGAAAGTGACAACTTTGTTCCTTCAGGATGTTTTTTCCTCGAACTGCAGCATTCTTTTGTCGCTGACAGATGGCCAGTCTTCGGTTTTGGCTTTGCACCAAGCTCTCAAGTTCCGATATTCTCTTGTGTAGAGCAGCCACATTTTCTAGAGAAAGGACTTGATCTGTTGAATGCCCTAATTGAAAAAAGGAACAAACTATATCATGAAGTGTGAACAGTGGCGTCATGTGTGCATATTGTTGAAAGAGCTTCCACATTATAATTATGGCAATCCCTTTTGAAAACACTGCAAAAAATTCTCACCATCAACTTGAGTTGCAGGTGCAGGAGGAAACTCGTGGCTAGATGTAATGGGAATTTGTGAGTCTGTGGATGCTGCAGTTGCTTGGCAGGGAAACTTGGCACCGAAGCATTCTGCATAGAAAATGACGCGAAAATACTGTACAAGAACTGAAACAAGAAACAAATGCACAATAAAAATTTTCAGTTGTTACCTAAGATATACCAATAATTTATTTATATGCACCTAAGCCTCAGGTACAGAAACTATTCGCTGCAGTAGCATTAAGGTTTTGTTTGCTGCACTGTGTACATAAAGAAAACGGCTCATAATCAGCTGTCCAATTCAAACCTAGGTGAACGCAATTTCTTTCTAGCATGTACAACCTGTTATGCACTGATGCATGTGATAATTTAAAGGGAGTACATACAATCCATTCAGCTGGCAGGTATGTGACTTGAACCCTGATTTGTATAAGTTGTTCTAGTAAAAAATGATGTCATTTGCAACTATCATCATTCTTTTGATGTCTGTGGCGCTACAAATTTTGCTGTGCACTCTGATGGCGCTTTTGAATAACAAGATGTCATTTGCCAAATGGCAACTGTAAAAAAAAAATTACAGCATCAAATCCGCACCATCATCTTGGGCTGCAGAGTCTGGAAGAAGCTCGAGGCTAGTAGAAGCACAAGGAGTTTGTGTGCCTGCACATATTGTAGATGTTGAAAATGAGAATCGATAGAAGGAACATAACACAAGGGATATCCTGCTGAATGCATTTCATACAACACAGCACCATTACCTTGCTGTGAACTCTGCAGCGAACTGTCTGCGTCTGAGCAGCCTGCACAGACAAGGACAACAAGTCACTAAATACATATGCATACCACCAGTGTGCTGTATTAATGAATGGTAGCTGAGACCACTTAAAGGCAGTAGTACTTGTGTCCTCCTGGTAGCCAGAAGCTGTTCTGCAGGGTGACTCAGTGCCTGCATGATGGAGAAATATGAGTAGCTAAAAGAAGTGAAAATGGCAGCTGCCAAAAAGAAATCCTTACAGTCGATGTAGCCCACAGCTGCAAGCAGGAGCTCAAGACCACTGGGTGTTGAAGAAGCCTCTGTCTCTGTACACAACCTGTCTGTTAGGCAATAGAGGAAAAGAGATGGATGAAAGAAAAAAGGCTGGCTGTTCAAATAAAGTTCCAAGAGGGAACAATGATAAGGCCCCCTTGAATTACCGTTTTTAAATATCCCTTTATGCTCTAAGGCAATAAAAAATGTTATGAAGAAGAGCCCTCATGGTGACCCTATTGTGAATGAAATTTACCTTTCGATAATTGCGGCAGCATGCTGTCAGCAGGACCAGTTTCTAAAGATATATCAAAGCAAGAAACAAGAAACCAGGAACCTTCAGTAGGCTTTGCATCTTATCACATGCAGCATAGTAAATGGCTTTCGTTCACTCACCAACACTGTTGTCTGCTTGCGGCAATTCAAGAGACATGTTGCAAGGTGCTGCACCAGAACCTGCATGACAAGAAACAACAAACTCTGTTACTAAATATCAGCTTCATGCTTGAAATGCACGTACTTTCTCTGTAATTCAAATGAAGAAAGAGTACCTTAAATTTTACTATTACACACAGGTTCTGAACAAGTAAACAGAGAAGGCAATTTCATTTGTTGGCAGTGACACCTTCTCTGTCCAGATGAAATAATTTTTTTTTTTCATGAAAAAGATCACTAACAGTCAATATACCAGCAAAAACATGGCATGAAAGTGTCAATTAGACAACACATGAAAAAATTAATTCCTATCCCATAATCGAGAGTGGACATATAAGCATGAAATGGTTACAAGCTCCGTGGCAGCCTTGTCGCCTTAGTGAGCGACAGCATAATTATAAGTTGTCGGCAGAAGCGAGCAGGCTTCCGGAGGGGGGTTACACATGTTAAGCGTGGAACACATGTTAGGCGTAATCTCACGTTTGGCTGGCGGCTTCCTGGGCGTCGGCTGTTTTCGATGCACGAAGAGGGATGGGAGGGCATCAGGTTTCAATTTCTTTATGCCATAGTTTTGGAAAACCAGCGGCTCGAACTGATCCTCCGTGAAATGGTCCTGCTCAACGGTAGAACAAAAAAACAATGACGCTATAAAACTGTGCTCCTTTAAAAAAAAAAAAAAAACAGCATCCTTGACTCGAAGTAACATACAACGGCAAAGGTTTGAATGCATATATATATATACTTTGTGTTTAATTCTCTTTCCCCTAAACAGATTACATTACTAATTTATGTGATTATAAAAAAAAAGACAAAGTACAATCCCCAATGCTTTCCTTGGCCTCGCCGACTGTTGGCTTCTTTCCTTCATATATATATATTGCCACGACTCAAGCCACAGGGAGCCGTCAAGGTACACGGTACCGTGAAGGTAAGACCCGAAAGTCAGGTTTGCGTCTAGCTCCGATGACAGCGTCCTAAAGCAGTGTCCAGCACCAGCGCGCGCTCGTGCCAACAACCGCTTCGTCGTCGTCGGCACCAAGCACGGCTGTCGCGCGGCTCTAGGCGCGTGGCAATATATATAGTTTCTATGCGACAAAATTCTGCGCAAGATTTCACGCGCGGGATTTGCTGCTATTTTCAGTATACTTGTAACCCATCCATGCGCCATGTCTTCTAGCGTCGCGGACAACGGAGCGAGCACTGGTCCCATGAGGTTCTTCTCCTTTCTTTAGAACTCGAATATGAGTGAACAATATGTTTGGTCAGCAAGTAAAACGTTCCTTTTTTGGCTAAGAGCCGTCACTGCTTCGTTAAATGCCGCGCATTCACGACACAGACAACGCCTCGGAAAGCATGACGCAATCGCTAGTAACCATTGCAAGGACACTGTCTACGCCTAATCGAGGTCTAATACGAAAACTGTGCAAATATATTGCGCGGGCATATGACACTTTGCTGGGCGGAAAAATGAACATATCCGTACACAGCGCGTGGCAGCAATAGGTTAGGGAGAAGAAATTGCTCACTTACCTCACAGAGCCGCGACCACGGTGTTGCATTGAAATTCGCCCGGCCAATTCGGTGAAGCCAGACCTTCCTCCCAGCAGCATTGCGATTCCCGGATGGTATTCTAAATAACCTCTTGCCATCCCGCTCAGTTGTGCTGCACCCGAATGCGCAGCAAGTCGGCATTTGAAACAAAAAACTTCAAAGGCCAGCGAAAAAGAGGTGCGAACCGCAGCAAAACACACGGCGATATGTGCCGCGCGCGCGCGCCGCCCGCCCCGCTGGAAAGGAGGAAGCCGCACGCCCAACAAAAAAAAGCGCGCGCGAGCACGTGACGGCGCTCGGCCAATGAGAGGGTCGAACGACGAAGGAGAGCGCCGGAGAGGAGGCGGGCGGCAAACTTCACATGTTGGCGCTACTTTTAGTCTATTGAGGGGCTTTACGTAGCTGTGCTCCTGTGGCCGCCGGGCAGTGCGCGCGTCCGCGAGCGAACATACGTGAGCCTGTGTGAGTATTTCGAACAGGCGGGCTTAATGACCCGCCTATTTCACCTCGCCAGTTAGTGCGCGCTGTGACTGGTGGTGGTGGTACAAACGTTATTCAAAGAAGGCCAAAAAAATAAACAAAAAATTATATTGCCCGCGTTTCGTGGGTGGCCTTCTGGCTGCTGGTCGTGGCCTCCAGATGACGCCTGGCGGCGACTTCCGCTGCCCAGGTCGTAAGCCGCTGTTGAATATACGGCTCCGAGCTGGCCAAAGCAGCCTCCCACAGCTGCAGGCTGTTTATTTGCCAGGAGACGGGGGGGAAAGTGCGCCGGACAAGAGTAAAGAATGAGAGCATAGTCTGCTCGGGGAGAGCTGCAAAGTGTGCATTTGGGCGTGAAGGCACCGGGGTGAATAAGGGCAAGGCGTGCAGGGGAGAGGAAAGTGTGGGCCTGTAAATGGCGCCACGCATTCTGTTCGATTTTAGATAGGGACTTGTGAGGGGGGTGGGAGGGATAATCGTGAGTTGCGGTAGTGGAGGGTGATGTCATGGAAGGTGAGGAGGGAGTCACGCGTGTTCATCCCGGGGTGGAGGGGGCCAGCTCGGTCTGTCATTTCGCGAGCGACAGAATTTGCCGCCTCATTTCCAGGGTGCCCCGCGTGAGCGGGAACCCAAAAGAGTTGGATAGATCGGGAAGGGGGAAAGGAGTGCTTAAGGATATTGAGCGCAGAGGAAGAGATCCTACCCTTTGCAAAGTTGCGGACTGCGGTCTTAGAGTCGCTAAATATGAAAAGGGCTGGTGTGCAGGCAATGGCGAGGGCGATGGCTGCTTCCTCTGCGGCAGTGGAAGTGAGAGCATGGATAGTGGCGACGGAGAGGGGGGTTCGTGTATTAGAAACAGTGGCGAGGGCATAGGCGGGATGCGAGAGGTAGGAGGCCGCATCAACATACACGGCGTCGGACCGTGTACCATACTGGCACCAGAGGGTGGAGGCGCGGACAGATCGGCGAGCGGCATGATGCTCAGGGTGCATGTTCTTGGGAAGGGGCTTGACAGTGAGCATGGAGAAGAGGGAGCTGGACAAGGGATGGCTGACACAGACAGGGGACACAGGGGTCAAGCAAAGAGAAGTAAGAAGGGCTCTGCCAGGGATGGTGCGAGATAAACGATCTAGTTGTGCCACGCGATGGGCCTCCACAAGTTCTGAAAGAGTATTGTGGATGCGCATCGCCAGTAGACGAGAAGTGGCGGTGGAAGTGGGAAGCCCGAGAGCCGACTTATAGGTTTGGCGGATGAGACAGTGGACCTTGTCTTCCTTGGCGCGAGACAGAAAGAGGTAGGGGAGGGAGTAGACAAGGCGGCTTAGCACAAAGGCCTGAACAAGACGACGGAGGTCATGCTCGCGCATGCCGTAATGTCGGTTAGCGACCCGTCGGACCAGCCGTACCGTCTGCTGGACGGTGGTAGTAAGGTGGGAAAGGACAGTAGTGTGTTTGCCATTGGATTGGAGAAAGAGACCGAGAATACGGATGCAAGAGACAGAAGGGATGGGATGTCCGTCGATACTGACATTAAGATCAGGAGATGAGGTTTAGTACTATGCCTCGAGCCAGGAGGAGCAGGAGCTCGGACTTGGACGGGGAAGAAGCTAGCCCGACCGTGCGAGCATAATCGGAGACCGTTTTAGCGCCCGCCTGGAGTGCGGCTTCCATCTCTCCAAGATTACCGGTAGTCACCCGGAGGGTGACATCATCAGCGTAGAAAGCATGGGAAAGGTTAGGAATGGTAGCTGGAGCACGTGCCATAGGGAAAAGGGTGATGTTGAAGAGAAGGGGAGAGAGAACAGAACCCTGGGGGGTACCTCGATTTCCAAGAGGGAAAGCGGGAGAGGAGAGGGTGCCGAATGAGATCTCAGCCGTGCGATGGGCAAGGAAAGCCTTGATGTAACCATGGATCCGGGAACCCACGTTAAGGGTAGAAAGGGCGTCTAGGATGGCGGTATGGAAGACATTGTCAAATGCTTTCGTCAAGTCCAGTGCCATGATCGCGCGAGTGCGCTTGGCGTGAAGAGGGTGAAGGACCTCTTCGGAGAGTTGGAGCATGACATCCTGTGTAGAGAGGTGTGGGCGAAAGCCGAACATCAAATCGGGGAAAAGACGGTTGTCCTCGAGGAAGCTCTGCAAGCGGTCTAGAACGACGTGCTCAAAGAGCTTACCGAGACAAGAGGTGAGGGAAATAGGATAGAGATTTTGAATGTCTATGGGTTTGCAAGGCTTGGGGATGAAGGTTACCTTAGCGTGGGTCCACTCAGAAGGCAGAGTGCCTTCGTGCCAATGTTTGTTAAAGAGGTCCGTATCTTGGGTATCGGCGAGCTCAAGCGGACCTGAATGGGATAATTTAACTCCGGCGGCCATTATGTCTTTTATTGTGGGCACGAATCCAAGAGAAGGAATGGGGTCGCTCTCATAGTAAACAGAAGAATGGGCAAAGCAGTGCTAGGGTACAACCCCAAAAACGACCGAATGATTTCACTTCGGATCCAAGGTCACCATTTCAACATAACAGTTATCCAAGTCTATGCACCGACCACTACTGCTGAAGAAGCTGACGTTGTGAGATTTTATGCGGACAATGCCTCTTAGACCGTACCCCATCATCAGACGTCGTTTTTCTCATAGGAGACTGGAATGCTAAGGTCGGGAGTGAAGAAATATCCGGAATTATAGGCAAGTTCGGTCTTGGCAAGTCAAATGAAGCAGGGCAGAGGCTAGTAGAATTTTGTCAAGAAAACAACCTGACCATAGCAAATACTCATTTTCAACAGCACAAGAGGCGCCTGTACACATGAACTTCACCGGACAGTCTGTACAGGAATCAGATCGATTATAATCTTTGCCGGCAGAGATGGAGAAGCGCTATACAAGCAGTAAAAACAAGGCATGGGGCCGATTGTGGCACCGATCATCAGCTTCTTGTTGCCAAAATTAAGCTTCGATTGAGGAAAGCACAGAAAACTAGAAGGCCTTTCACGTATGATCTGGATCAAATTCCATTAGAATATGCTGTGGAAGTGAGGAATCGATTTCAAGAATTAGATCTAGAAGACAGAGAGCCCGAAGAGATGTGGACTGATGTTCGTGATATAATACAAGAAGTTGCTACTAAGGTAGTTCCAAAGCAAAAGAAATGCAAGAAAGCAAACTGATTATCTGAAGAGGCTTTGCAAATAGCTGAGGAAAGGAGGATGGCAAAAGTTATGGGGGAAAGAGAAAGATACAAGGTTCTCAATGCGGATTTTCAGAAAATAGCAAGGAGAGATAAGAATGCCTTCCTGAACATACAGTGCCAAGCAGTTTAGGACAACAGCCAAATAAGGAACACAAGAGCTCTGTATAAGATAATCAAAGATATCAGAGGAAGCTTCTGTGCTAAGCTGGGCGTGATAAACAAACGAGGCAATTACCTCACTGAAGCCTCAGAGATAAAGAAGAGGTGGTAGGAATACACAGAAGAACTGTACAAGAAGGACACGAATGTGGAAACCCAACATAAGACGGTTGTGATTACTGATCTGGAGCCGGGCATCCTGAAGAGTGAAGTTGAATAAGCCTTAGACAGCCTTGCTAAGAACAAAGCTAGCGTTATTGATGGCATTCCAGCTGAGGTGCTTCAAAACCTCAACCATGACGCTGTTAACATTCTGCATAGATTACGTCAGAAGATTTGGACAACCCTGCAGTGGCCACAGGATTGGAGGAGGTCAGTTTACATCCCCATTCCAAAGAAAGTAAGTGCCAAAGATTGTTCCAACTACCGCACGATCGCGCTTATTTCGCATGCTAGCAAGGTGATGTTGAAAATCCTCCAAGGTAGACTGCAGCAGTATGTGGATCGGGAGCTCCCGGACGTGCAAGCTGGGTTTCGCATGGGCAGAGGAACTAGAGACCAAATTGCCAACTTTCGCTGGATCATGGAAAAAGCAAGAGAGTTCCAGAAACCCATCTAGTTCTGCTTTATTGATTATACGAAAGCGTTTGACTGCGTAGATGACAGCAGATTAGGGCAAGCTCTCCAAGAGATGGGAGTTCCAATTCATTTCATCTGTCTCCCCAGGAACCTGTATGAAGGGCAAGAGGCCAAAGTCAGAACTGGGCATGGTCTTACTGATTGGTTTCCGATTGAGAAAGGAGTGAGGCAAGGCTGTATACTGTCGCCCTGCCTATTTAACCTATATGCAGAGTGCATCATGAGGAAGGCCGGTCTGGACGAGTCTTCAGCTGGAGTGAAGATTGCTGGAAAACGTTTCAACAACCTTAGATATGCGGATGATACCACTTTAATGGCAGAAAGTGAAGTGGAACTCAAGAGATTTCTGATGCGCGTACAAGAAGAGAGTGAGCAGTTTGGGCTTAAACTGAACATTAAAAAGACAAAGATCATGGCGTCTTGCCCTATCAAGTCCTGGAGCATCAATGGACAAGAAGTGGAAGCTGTGACAGATTTTCTGTTCTTGGGCTCCAAGATTACGTCGGAAGGAGACTGCAGCCACGGAATTGGAGACGCCTGCTTCTGGGAAAGAGAGCAATGATTAGCCTTGACCGCCTAGTAAAGAGCAGAGACATTAGTCTGCCAACCAAGATCCGTATAACTCGTGCTATGGTCTTTCCAGTTGTGATGTATGGATGCGAGAGTTGGACTGTGAAAAAGGTTGACCGCCGAAGAATTGACGCGTTTGAATTGTGGTGCTGGCGAAGACTGTTGAGAGTTTCTTGGACTGCCAGAAGATCAAATCAGTCGATATTGTCGACTGTAAACCCTGACTGTTCATTGAAGGGTCAAATTCTAAAGTTAAAGCTCAGCTACTTTGGTCAACTGATGAGAAGAGAGGAGTCGCTGGAGAAAGATTTGATGTTGGGAAAGGTTGAGGGTCGCCGGAGAAGGGGTAGGCAGCGAACGCGATGGTTAGATGGCATCCTCGAGGCACTGCAGATGAAGTTATGTGATGTTAGGAAGATAGTGAGAGACCGGAAAGCGTGGCGTGACATGGTACATAGGGTCACGAAGAGTCGGACACGACTGAACGACTGAACTGAACTGAATGGCCTCTAGGGATGATGTGTCCAGTTTACGGAGAGCCTTGTTAGAAATTTGGTCTGCTCGTGGTGCGGAAGTGGTGCGGAGCTTATGTAGCGCCGCACAAACCTCCCCCAAAGTGATATCTGCATCAAGCGCAGAATTAATGGTGCCGATGTAGGAAGGGAGGGACGACGGAAGGGAAGGGCAGAGATAGAGATCTCGGAGTGCAAGAAGGAAATCAGAATCGGATAGCGGTGAAGATTGTAGGAGGCGCGTCACATCCCTGCGTTGCGTGGCGTTGGCATGCGACGGGTCAAGGAGGACACGTAGGAGCGCCCACGTATCCCTCAGCCCGAGGTTACGGCCATGCAATCACAGGTCTGGCCCCACTGCTGCCTGGTGAGGTATGAGCAGTGCTCCTCAATTTGCATACCCAGGCAGGCAAGGCGGAGGCATAGTGAGCGGTGGTGTTTTTGTGAAAGCAAGCGGTGGTGCAGGGAATGATGCGCCTCCCATAGGTGAAGGAGGCGGCTGTCAGCCGTGGAGGAGTGAGGAGGGGTAGGGACGGTAGAGGTGGCGGATGAAACATCTTTGAGCAAGGTGGCAGTCCATTGAGAAAGGTCTAAGATGGAGGTGGGGGAATGTTGCCGTGAGTGGCGGAACCGACCCCAGTCGTCTACCTGGCTCAGACGCTGGCGGGAGGATAGGCTAGGAAGAGAGAAAGAGATGGACAGGAAGGATATAGTGGTCACTGCCGAGAAAGACCCAGGTGTTCGTCCACGCTGCGTCTAAGACGTTTTGCAGACGGAAAGGTACGGATTAATGTTGTGTTGGACACTGGAGCCGATGCGGGTTGGGTCAGAAAAATCATTAAGGACGGATAACTGTTAGTTCTGTACGAATGTCCACAGCACGAGACCTTTCCTACATTTCGCGGGATAACCCCAGCTGACGTGATGTGCATTGAAATCCCCAAGAATGAGGAGCGCGTTGCGATGTGCGCGAGAAAGGGCTTTGCGTAGAAGGAGGAGGAGAGGAGCTGAAGGTGTGCGAGGAGGGCTGTTGACATTAAGAACAAAGAGACTGGCATCCTGTTGCCGTCGGGGGAGGAGTTCTAGGAAAAGGTGCGTGCACTCTGGAACGTCGAGAGGAAGCTCTATCGCCGTGTAGTTGCGGTGAACCAGAGTGGCAATGTTCGGGGGGGATGCGGAAGGAGGATGGAAAGCAGTGAAGTCGCGCAGCTTAACTGGGGAGAAAGTTTATTGGAGGGCGATTAAAGCGGGAAGGTAGGATGGAGGGATGTTCTGGAGGTGGAGCTGCAGCGCGTTTCGCTTTCCGCGGAAACCGCGGCAGTTCCACTGCCAGGAACTAAGACGTGAGGGGTGTCTGGCCATCACGTGGCTTGGGTGCCCCTGCTGGTGCAGGGGGATTGGGAGATGAGGAGGAGGGGAGGAGGGATGACATTATTAGGGTCGTCTGGGCAAGTTCGGCTTCTTGGGCACTATGGCGGGCCTCAATTCTGGCTACGCGTTCGTTAATTTGTTCCATCCATTTCTGCGTGTCGGTACGCAGGGAAGAAATTGCGGCCATGAGGCGTTGCTCATGGGCGTCAAGAAACGAGCTTCCCCTTCCCGCAGCCCTCCACAAAAGAGGCGATCCACCAACAAGCCCACATCCACCCCGGAGGTGGAGGCCGTCATTCGCTGTGACTGAACACTCCGCGTGTGCTATTTCGCACAATAACGGCCGATCGCCCACGACAGCCGTCAGTGTTTTATACAGTGCGCCAGTGCGTGCGTTATGAACAGTTGCCTGGACGCAGATCTATTTCCCTGTTCCTTGCCAGGTCCTCAGCGTCATAGTTCACATGCGTCATGAGGGCACAACGAGTGCAGCCGTACAGCCAGCATGGTTTAGCATGTTTGCTGTTACCATTGCATTGGACTTGCAAGCCCATTCACTCGACTACTGTTCCCAAGGACGCGGGATCGAATCCCGGCCTCGGCGGCAGCTTTTCAATGGATGCGAAAAGCAAGGCGCCCGTGTGCTGTGCGATGTCAGTGTACGTTAAAGAACCCCAGGTGGTCGAAATTTCCGGAGTCCTCCACTACGGCGTCTCTCATAGCCTGTGTCGCTTTTGGACGTTAAATCCCACAAACCAACCAACCAACCAGCGATCTATTGGGGAGGCCCGCCCGATGTGCCGAGTGCTCAATGACCTAAGACATTTTCGGGTGGGCCTCAAGCAAACTACTGTATACTGTATCGTAGTGTATATATTTCTTTTATTTTTACCTGCCATTTTTTTTCTCCCTATCGCTCACCTCTCATTTCCTCTACCTTTTCCTCGCTGTCCCTTTATTTCCGCCGCCCCAGCTCAGGTGCTTCAAATATCAGATAGCAGATACCGGGGCTGGCAAACATCTTTTCTTTCCTTTTGTATATACAATAAATAACCACTACCACCAACAACACTCAATATCAGTTTTGTAGTCGCAACTGGCTACTCTTTTGGTGAGTTTTGGTGCTTCACAGCTCCGCATTGACGTGTGGGTTGTTTTCCCACGGTCAAGTGTGCTTTCAATTGTGTGCGTGCATATTTGCATGTATTAGTACGTGCAAAATATTGAAGTGTGACAACCAACACCGGTGCTTGAAACGAGGATATGGCGCTGAGCAGAAAACTACGCTTGACATGGCGTAACATGGGGCGGTGTTTTGTTCCTGGGTGTCGCGGGAGCTATGACACTGGTCGCGAGGTGCGTGTTCTCGCGTTTCCAAAGTATGCCAGTAGGAATGAATCGTGGATTAGAGCCATCCCGCGGAAGTGTGCGTGCAGTAAATGGCCCAGCGTGCAATCAATGGTGAGAAACTGAAGTTTATGCCATACTCATGTTCTGCGTGCTCGACCAGAAGGTCAGGAAGCGCTTAAATATTGTTTGACGAGAAAAGACTGGCAGTCTTAGTGAACTTTGACCATGGCAGGGATAATGAACAGAAGTATGCAGTACTGTGCTGGACTGCTTAATAGCACGTAAAGTACATCTGGACTGCTTAATAACACGCAAATTACCTAATAGTGTGTCCATATAACGGCAATAAGTGACTACATATTTGTCATACATTGCGCAAGTTTCTGAACTTCACTTCAAAGAGAAAGACCTAATGAAGAAGCTATCACACTTTGATGCAGCAAGAGGAAAGACTTTGAAGGTGGCAGGGTTCATCTATTGTCCAATGCCGTACCATCTATTCACTCGAACTGCCCAGCTTACTTGAACCAGTCCCAGCCCCATAGGGCCATGCTGCTGTCCACTATTGAAGCGGTGACGGGTGCAATGACGGCCTACAAGATACAAATCCGGTGGCAGGCTACATATCCCCGTAGGCATTTCATTTCTGCGAGACGTCGCCTTGGAAACTTGTAAGGTCCCACACCAGAAACTCTACTGCAACATGTAGTGCGTGCTGCAACAAACGTTACTTTAAACAACTTTTGTAAAATGAGAAACGCTCATATTCGAAGTGCAGCGCAAAAAAAGCTGTGGAAAGAAAAATGAAGATGTTAAGCAAAACATTAACTGGCCGCTTCAACCCTTCCTGTGAATAAAACCATTTGCGACTTTATTTCAGAACACTGATTACAAGTCTAAAAGCTGCCTTTGATATTGGCGGTGCATGCCGCGGTGGTGCGAAAAAAAATACACGAGTGTTAGTCAAGCTCTCTTAATAATTATCGAACGCAAAAAGCCTGCAGCAGACGCGCACCTGGGTGTAATTATAACAAGCAGCCGCAACGACAGATTCAACGCGAACGCCAGGCGGCCGAAAGCAGCGTCCGGGGTGCCGGGGGCAACTGGCGTCACGTCACGGCCTCCGTGGAAGGGCCTTAGTCAACAGGGTGTTGGTCCGATCCAGGTGTCCGTGCGGTGCCTATCATTTGCCGCTTCCTCGAATGCCGCACCACACAGCAAACAGAAGGAGACCCAGATGTCTAATTAATAATAATAATTGGTTCACAGGAAAGGAAAGGCGCAGTATTTGTCACACTTGTTTCTGTGGACACCTGAACCGCGCCGTAAGGGAAGGGAGGAAGGTGGGAGTGAAAGTGGAAAGAGAAAGTGGAGCCGTAGGGGAGGGCTACGGAGTAATTTCGACCCCCTGGGGATCTTTAACGTGCGCTGACATCGCACAGCACATGGACGCCTCTTCGTTTCGCCTCTATCGAATGCAGCCGCCGAGGTCGGGTTCACATGTACAACGTTGTAAAGGAAGAGAGGAAGGTTAGTTGGTCGGTTTGTGGGGTTTAACGTCCCAAAGCAACTCAGGCTATGCGAGACGCCTTAGTGGAGGACTCCGGAAATTTCGACCACCTGGGGTTCTTTAACGTACACTGACATCGCACAGCACACGGACGCCACGCCGTTTCGCCTCTACCGAAACGCAGCCGCCGAGGCCAGTATTCGATCCCGCTTCCTTGGGCACAGTAGTCCCTTGATCATTTCGTCAATGTTAGTAATGACATCGCCCGCATTGTCCCTCAGTGCATACATCCGAGTTTTGCTTATGCCTAATTTCCTTTTTACAGCTTTCAGGCTACGACCATTCTTTGAAGCATACTCAATTTCCCCCATGTTATAATTCCTTATGTCGGCCTTCTCACGCCTCTTGATTAGCTTTGATATCTCTGCCAGTTCTATCCGGTCTGTTGCGTTTAAAACTTCCACAATTTGGCGTTTCTTAATCAAATCTTTCGTCTCCTTAGACAGTTTACCGGTATCCTTTCTAACAATATTACCGCCTACTTTTACCGCCCACTCAGTAATATCATCTCTGAAATTATTGCATATTGCTTCTAGGCTAATGTCGGCTCCCTTGGTTAGCCCAGCGAGATCCTGAATTCTTTTACTTTTACCCTTACCGCCAATTCATTGATGGACTACTTCCTGACTAATCAGTTTCACTCCCTCATCATCACCATCTTCATCATCATGGCTATACCTACTGCAGAGCGAAGGCCTCTCCCATATTCCTCCAATTAACCCGGTCCTGTGCTTACTGTAGCCACTTGACCCCTGCGAACCTTTTAACCTCTTCCGCCCACCTAACTTTCTGCCGCCTCCTGCTATGCTTTGCTTCCCTTGGAATTCAGTTGGTTACCCTAAGCGACTATCGGTTATCCTCTCTTCGCTCCACATGTCCTGCCCATACCCATTTCTTCTTGATGTCCACTAGAATTTCGCTAACTTGAGTTATTTTTCTGACCCACTCTGCGCGCTTTGTATCATTTATTGTTACCCCCCCCCCCCCCCCCATTTTCTTTCCATAGACCTCTGCGCTGTCCTCAAGTAGAACCTTCTTCGTTAGCCTCCACGTTTCAGCCCCATAGGTGAGTACAGGTAAGATGCAACTGTTGTATATTTTCCTCTGGCAAGCTCATAGACATAAACAGCGAGTGCTTGCCAAATGCGCTATATCCCAATCTTATTCTCCTTGTTACTTCCCTTTCTTGGTCGGATCTGCGGTTACTACCTGTGCTAAGTAGACATATTCGTCTACTACTTCCAATGCCTTGCTACCTAAAATAAACTGCTGTTCCTTCTTGAGGATTGAACATCACCTTTGTCTTCTGCATATTGATGTTCAAGCCTACCTTTGCATTTTTCCTGTCTAGGCCATTAATAAGTCCTTGCAGTTCATCCCCTGAGGTGCTTAGAAAGGCAATGTCATCAGCAAATCGCAGGTTACTGAGGTATTCTCCATCTACCCTAATTCCTATCAGTTCCTATTCCATGTCTCTGAATACTTCCTACAAGCAAGCTGTGACCCTCTCTTCAAATCCAGATTAATTAGAAACCTTACCATCCTGTGGTCACTGCATCGCTCCTTCTCAATTACCTATATGTCTTGCAAAATGGCGGGGTTAAAACACAGTATGAAGTCAATTTCATTTTTGTCTTCACGTTAGGGCTTTTCCATGTCCACTTCTGGTTCTTCCATTTGCTGAAAAAGGTGTTCATGATTCTCAAGTTACTGCGTTCAGCCTAGTAACACCCCCCTCCTATTTCTTAATCCAATACCATAGCTGAGCACTGCTTGGTCCCCAGCTTGCTTTCTACCTACCTTGGCATCGATGTCCCCCATCATGACAATGTAATGTGTTTTTACTTTCCCCATTACCGATCCTACATCTTTACAGAAGCTTTCTACTTCCTGGTCATCGGACTACATGTAGGTGCACATGCTTTTACAAACTTCAGCTTATACCGTTTATCTAGTTTAATTACGATGCCGGCTATCCCCTTATTAATGCTATAGAATTCATCTAGACTATCAGCTATTGTTTTATTGAGAAGGAAACTTACTCCTAGTTCTCGTCTCTGCGGTAAACCTCGATAACACAGCACATGCCCGCCCTTCAGCACAGTATATGCCTCATTTGGCCTCCTCTCCTCACTACGCCCTACGATATCCCATTGTACACCCTCTAGTTTCTATAACAGCACTCCTAAACTAGCCTCACTAGCTAGTGCTCTAGCATTAAATGTTGCCAGGGTCAGGTTTTCAATGGCAGCCTGTCCTCGGAGCCATAAATTCTTAGCACCCCCCGCTGCGTCACAGGTCTGACCGCGCCATGGTCAGATGCTCCGCAGCCGCTGGTGATTGAGGACCGGGGTTTTGTAGGATTAACCATGGGAGACTGGCCACTTACTGCACCATGGTGGCCAACTCCTGTTCTGGTGAAGGAGAGCGTTGCCGGAGCTTCTAGCAGGCATCAAGTCGCATCCCAAACACGTTTTTATGAAATTATATCGACACGGGGTTTTGTATTTTTGAAAATCCGATGGAGAACTGCGTGGCACCGGGATTCGAATCAGGGTTCTCTTGCATGCGTGGCAGCGGAAGCTCTACTTCTACGGCACCACCGCCATATATATATATATATATATATATATATATATATATATATATATATATATATATATATATATATATATATATATATATATATAAATATATATAGAATGCGAGAACATTTAACGTACTTGGCCGCTTAAGAAGTTATAGACCGAGGTGTACGCTTCATTTAAAGGTCCACGGAAACGGCCCCCAAGAAGCCACTGATAAACGTGTTCAGTGTGTAGAACACATCCTTTTGAGCATTAACGCAAAGTATAACTCCTTGGAACACAGCCAGCGATTTATTATTAATTTTTAAAAACACCGTTTTTTGAAATTCGCGGGCAGAGAGAATGTCGCTTGGCGGTGTCGCATGGAACTATTTCCTCGACCCGTGACGTCACAGGTCAGTTGACTGGCAAGGCTTGCTAGAAGCTGCCATTCGCTGCGGTCACTGCAACCATGACGTCACGGACACACTTCCGGTAGCTGCGAAAGTCGTCTGCTCGTGCGCTGCTCGAACTCTGTGCGGGCTGTTACACAGCTCGCCGCCCTTATCGGTTAGGTGGCCATTGCCCATTAAGTGCAACAACCGAAGCGACGCAGGGATCGGCAGAATAAAGCTGCATTTACAAATATCTTATTTATATAACGTGGTTTCAGGAGTATCTGAGTGTCGTCCGACGAGGCGTCAACAGCACGGTCAAGCACCGCACGATGGCAAAACCTCCTCGACCGCCGTAAACACCGCCGCTGTGGCACCTCCTTCCGCATACATTCGCGAACGACACGGCGGGTCGTTAGCACCGATGTCCGAAATAAAGCGTGCTAAAATTTGCTGGCGTCTGGAATCATCATCATCATCATCAGCCTGATTATACCCACTGCAGGGCGAAAGCCTCTCCCATATTTCTCCACTTAACCCGGTTCTGTGCTAGCTGCATCCACTTGACCCCTGCGAACTGCTTAACCTCATCCGCCCACTTAACTTTCTGGCGCCCCCTGCTAAGCTTTCCTTCCCTTGGAATCCAGTTTGTTACCCTCAGCGACCATCGGTTATCCTCTCTTCGCACTACATGTCCTGCCCATGCCCATTTCTTCTTCTTAATTTCCACTAGAATGTCAGTAACTCGAGTTATTTCTCTGACCCACTCTGCACGTTTCCTATCTCTTAATGTTACCCCTACCATTTTTCGTTCCAT